>NC_086195.1:97758823-98074732 GCF_035770615.1 Melospiza melodia melodia | reverse complement strand
TTAATTGGATTTTATATATTAAATACACTGTGGAGTAGCTAGAATGTATAGAGTAAAAACACATAATTTTTAGAATACATAGCAGACAAAGTGAGAGATGCTCATTAAGAAAAGTTCACCTCAAAAAGTTGCCCAACAGCATTTTACAACCGAATTTTCTCCTGATTATTAAATGTATCTGACTTAAATTGCAATAAACAAGACAATTACCTTTATAAATCTGATTTCTTAATGTATATAAGTGCAGTATCTACTACGGTAATCTAATGGTATAAGTTTGAGGACACAATTCTTTTAGTCTGCCACAAAGAGTACACTTTCTTAGTTTCCACTACTACAATGTCATGGATATTTTAGCACATAAAAATGACTGCATTGCACCCAATATTGCCCTAACAGCTGCTGTCCTGTTTTCATTATTTGTTTTTGTTGTGAGTTTTTGTTTTTGTTTAAGGGGGTTGGATTTTTATGTATGTTTTTAATTCAGAAAAATACAAAAAAATAGGGTTACCTTAAATTTCATGCTAAGGCAAGAGATTAAATTAGCTCAAAAGTAGTGAAAGATACAGGATTTAGAACAGATCTGTTGCATGGCAGTTAAATATATAAAGAAGATACAGTGATTAATGATTCCTGAATCAGTCTGATGATTTTTAAGTCAAACTTTCGCATGAAAAATTGACTGTATAAAAGAAAGAGTAGCCAGAGTCAAGTGGCTGCACTAAGCAGGTGACACGTAGTTAAAAGCATTGGGACACACCTCTATACACACCTGATGGCTATACCTCTTACTGATACAATCACAATATAATGTCAATATGAAGTAAGTAATTTGGGATAATTGGAGAGGAAAAGTAAGTATACCTAAAGACTGATTACTTACTCTCCATCTGGGGAGAATTCATGGATCTACATCCAGTGCTGTGGATGTGGAAGAGAAGAGTTAGATACTGATCTGTACCATAGCAAATTAGTGTTTATTCTGTGTTTAATACAGTGATAGCACAGCCATTCCAAACTACAATTATATTAACATCCTGAAATTTGGAAAGGAAGAAGATTAGAATGAAAATTAAAACAGAGAAGAAACACTGCCATATTTCTTCTTGTTACTGTTTTAGCTAGAGGGACTAACAAAATGATGTTACTTCTCTGTGGAAGTTAAAACTACCAAAAGACAAGGAGAATCAGATGACTTCTCACAATAATTAAAGAGGAGCACAGATTTCTGTGTCAGCCACTGAACTGTCCTTTTTATTTATACATAATTTTGGAACACAATTTTCTCTTGCAAGAGTCTATAAATACTCAAATATTCTAAAATCCTCAGGACAAGGAGAGCTTTTTGCTTGAAGAAATCTGTAGATGATTTTACAGATGTACTAGTTATGAAAACAAAGAAGCAAAAAAAGGATCACTCTTACTAAGGATCATCTTGTTTAATGACAGAACAATCCAGACACATATATTCATGCAGCACAATCTATATATAGGCTTGCTTTGATTATTTTTTCTGCTTGTATTTTTTGCCTACTGATATGCTTGCTTTATTTACCAAGTTCATTTTTTTATTTTGCTGCTCTGTTTACTTCTCTTGTGAGGTCTGATTCAGTAATCTGAAGATGCAATGCTGAGCCTTCAGTATGAATAGCATGGATATTGGAACAGAGAATATATACATATGATACAAGGCTCAGGAAAGCATGCAAATTTCTTGGAGGACAGCAACAGAATTCAAAATAATCTTGACAAATAAGAAACATGTTTGAAATAATAGAATGCAATTCAATAGAGACAAGTACAAGATACTCAGGCAGAAATAATAAATTGCACATGTACAAATTAAGGAACAACTGTCAAGGTGAAAGTTCTGCAGATCTCCAAGTAAAAGGATATCAAAGTCACCATGAACCAACAAAAAGAATCCCAAGGATCACGAGTCAGCAACATGAAAAAGTGGACATTGTGACAAAGCAGTTATTGTGGTATACAAGATGCATACAGATATCCTTTTAGTCAATTTAGCAGTCATGAATACACTTGCATACTCTGTGAAATATTTTTTCACTGGGCTTTACATTGAGCACATACCAATTGGTGAGAGAGCAAAATGAACAAAAATACTGATTGAAGGTCTTGATTTTATAACCATCAAGGAAAGATAGAATAAAGAGGAGATTTAAAAAGAATGCGTTAATAGATTTCAAGAAAATAAAATGCTATTCAAAGAAGGGGTTTATATACTCTCTGTAGGAGAAAAGAAGTAATGGGCTTAAATTGCAAGAAAAAAAAGACTCATTGTCTTATATAAAACATATTAGAAAACACTTTTGAAAGGAAAAGGTAGAGAAGAACTCAAAAGTTTGCCAAAGAAACCTGTCAACCTTCTGTCACTGAAGGTACTTTTAAGCAGATTAAATAAATGTCTGTCAAAAAAGGATTAGTTTTCCAAACTCTTTTTCATACCTAACATAGTATGAAGGCTCTGAATTGACTTTAAAGAAAAACCACTTTATTCTTCATTCTTTTCTCTACATGTTTTCCTCTTTCCAGTCTTTGGTATTTCTGAGATGCTTCTTATTAGTTTTTATGAAGATCTGGAAACAATTAAGGAAAATACTGAAAGCACATAGCCCTGCTTATATTCTTGTTCTCCCCATGTTGTATGTTATATTTTTATTTCTCTTATTTTGTTGTGGTTTTTTATCTTTTTTCCAGCACACTGTCAGGTTTCCTACATACGTGAAATCATATTGTGTATTTATAACCACTGTCATGCCAGTGCTAATTCTGAAGTTGTTCAATATTAAATCTCTATGAACATTTTTTACTTCTCACCTCAGTATCCTGCTATTTTCGTCCTTCTCTGTGTTTCTCTGTAGGGCTCAGAAAAGAGAAATGCTGTCTATCATGTAGCTCAAAACTTATCATGGATAATCTATAATTAATTATATATTCACATTCTTCATATATTCTCTTACCTTTCTATCACTACCTTTTATATGAACCTCTTCTGTTTTAACCACCGTATATACTGAGATTTGTATGAACTGACATATACAATTAAATTTTACTGTGAATTCATGAAGTGCTGGAGCAAATTCATGTTTGCTGGAATTGTGTAGAACTGACAAAAAAAATATAAAATAGGAATTCAAAAGAACATGCAAATGCTCATCAGCTGTGTTAAAAAAAGATTTGTAAATTAACTTTTAAACTCCAGTTCTCTTTATTGTTTTTTCTGGGTATTAGGGTTTTTTCCTAAGAAAATTGAAATTGACCAATTTGCCTTTTACCCCGGAATAAAGAGCAATCTTTATAATGAGTGTTTGTAACAGTCAGCAAAAGAACAATTTCTGCATTTAAACATGGGCTACAAATGCATGTTAAAAGACACTCTCTACTCAGTGTCTTATTTACATGCTGAACTTAGTGTTAAAGGTGGATTCATAAATCATCAGAGGGAGAAAGGAAAACACTTGTGATATGTTGATCATCTGTGCATTCTGTAAAACACATTGGTCTGATGATATGTCTGGGGAAGACTGAAGGTGTGAAGTCTGGATATATGCTCTGCATATTTAGTTACCAGCTGATACATTAATTTCTATAATTTAAGTAGGCTGCTGGGTAATGTTTTGGTATTAATTTTAATGGTTTGCCATTGAGAAAAAAATCTGCTGAAAAAATACAAATGTATCTGTAATAAAACATAAAACATTTGTATTAATATTTGTGCTCTTATGAAGTTTCTAAAATTTTATAAATTGTACTGCTAAAGGACAATATTACAGTAGACTGTTAGCAGCATATCTGCAGGGAAGTGTATATGTTCATGCATGTGTGTAGTCATCTTAATGGAAGTGAAGCAAAAATAATCAGGTAAACAGGTTATGGTTCATTAATAATTGTCAAGTAAAGTAGAAAAAAAAGGAAAAATAAGAACCTAGACACTTCCACAAATTAATTAATCCCAATCTCTAAAATAAAATAGTTCACTAAATCACAGAGTGGCTGAGGTTTGAAGAATTATCTGGAGGTGGCCCTTTGCTTAAACAGGGCCTCATAGAGATAGTCACCTAGGATCATACTCAGGCAACATCTTAAAATCTCTGGGGACAGTGACTCACAGCCTCTCCACGTAACTTGTGCCAGTGTTTGGTCACTTTTCTTAATGAAAAAAAGTTTCCTTCCATTCTCCTGTATTTTGTTTTGTGATCAATGCCTCAGGTCCTTTAATTTCAAGAGATACTTCTTTCAAGAGTCTGTCTCTGCCTTCTTTACAGATTTGCTTCAGATATTCATATACATAGATGAGATCTGCCTTGTCTTTCTCCAGTCTAAACCGTCCCAGCTCTCTCAGCCTTTCTTCCTTTAGGAGAAGATCCAGGTTCCTCATCACCTATTCT
The DNA here is from genome assembly GCF_035770615.1 of Melospiza melodia melodia. Taxonomy (NCBI): domain Eukaryota; kingdom Metazoa; phylum Chordata; class Aves; order Passeriformes; family Passerellidae; genus Melospiza; species Melospiza melodia. Next base: position 98,070,323 of record NC_086195.1, on the reverse strand, counting down.
TGTTCTTTACAAGTAGAAGTAGAAATGAAAGCCCAGCAGTTTTGCAGCCCAGAACTGAAACAGCACTCTAGTGGTGGCCTTAGCATTGCTGAGAAGGGAAGGATCAGCTCCTCTCATCTGCTCTCAAGACTCCTCCTTATGCAGCCCAGAATATTGGTGGCCTTCTTTGCCATAAGGGCACAGATCTGGCACATGGCCAACCTGCTGTCTGTTGTTGGCTCCCTCCAAGTCCAGTTTGCAAATCTGCTCCCAGCATGTGCTGATGCATTGCGTTATTACTTCCCAGGTGCAGGAATTTGCACTTTTCTTTGCTGAACTGTCTGCCATTAAATTATTTTCTGAACTGAGCTGTGTCACCCACCGAAATTCTGTGTAAAGGCCTTGCAGGCTGACGGGGGTCAGTGCCTCTGTCGCTGAAGAAGTCATTGCAGGATGAAGGGCAAGAGCATTTAAGGGTACTCAGACATTTCCGAAGGATATTGCTCAGAGCTTTCTGGAAATATGTGAGACTGACTCATCCTAAAATGCCTGGGGGAGAACCCAAAGATGGGAGAATGGTGGGTCTACCTGGATGGGGAAGCAGCCTGGAAAAAGAAAATCATGGGGTCGTAGGAAAATTCAATTTTGAGAGCATGTCAGGTCCCTAGTGAAACCTCCTGCTCAAAGCAACATCAGAAATGGTTCAGGTCTCTTCTCTGGAGAAGCCCCATGGATGCAGACAATATAGTCCCTCTGAGCACTTTGCTACACTCTGGACTGTCCCCATAGGGAAAAATGTTTTTGCTTTCTCTCCAGTGTAAACTTGTCTTGTTTCAAGTGAGGCCCACTGCTTCCCATCCTACCACCATGCATTGCTGTGGAGAACCTGGCTCCATCTTCTCAACATGCAAGTTGTAGGCCTACTGCAAAGATCTGCTCTGGGACTTCACCTGGGCACTTTTCCCCTGAAAAGCCACCTCCATTATATTCAGATTCATTGTATGCCGGCGCCATATGCAGGACATGGTCCTTTGCTGCTTGCCTTGCCCCAGGCCCCCCTCCTCACATCTCCTTTAGTACCTCTGACTCTGACAGTGAAGGAGCTGGCCTGTTTCTGGATCAGACCAAACAGCAGGGACAGCTCCTTCCAGACTCAGTCACGGGATGCTGAGCAACTGTCCTTATCTTGGGAAGACTTGTAGGAACAAACCAAAGAGAGCTGAGCCTTGTCTCTCCTTGTTGTTTAGTTTATCATGTGCCACACCCTCCTTGTACCCACAGCCCCTGGGACAGCCCCTATGTGGGACCCAAAGCCACTCACAGCCGGGCAAACAGGAGAGAAGTATTGGAAGAGGTTGCCTTCACTCAGTACCTGGACCTGCTTTTCTCTACCAAGCCAAAAATCAAGGAACAGGACCACTATCCTGCTGGAGCCTTCACGCCTTGCATGTGTGCTCACACAAATCCTGGAAAAAATGTAAAGGGACAGAGCCAGCAGCTGCTGAAAAGCAGCAAGACAAGGGAGTGTCTCAGTCACTCTCTGACATAAAAGAGTTCCCAGGAGCCTCCCATCACTGTCTGTCACGCCAGGAAGACAGGTGTCCCAAAGGGAGAAAGCCTGTCTCGCAAGACATTTGGTATCTTCTTCTGACCTCGCAGATAGGTTTTAAACTCAGGTATATCAGATCCTGTGATGAGAAATGTTCCCTGTGCACAAGAACCTGGCAAGAGGCAGCCCAGCAATGCAGGTGGAGGAGCCCTGATGGTGTCCTCAGTGCCAGCAGAATGCCATCCCTTTTCTCCACAGAGAGCTGTCAAGGGAGAATGATATACCCCTGGTCCCCAGAAAAAAAGTCCTAGCGATTGAGGTTGGAAGAGACATCTGGATGTCACTATGTTCAGGGAGAATCACCTAGAGTCCACTGCCCAGGATGGCATGTGTAGAGCTTAGCCCTGTGTAGAAAACCAACAGCAGCTGGAAATAATGAAACTAATTTTATACTGTTTCAGCTTTAAAAATTAAAGTTTACAATGGTAAAGTATATTAAATATTCTTATTGAAGTCCAAAGGGTTACCAATGAGATGAAGAAGTGTTCTGGATGTTGAGAGAACAATCCTTATTAAAATTGTGAGTGATCTTGTTTTGGTGGAATTAGGGTAAGACTCCTCTCTCAAGTTTCTTCAAGTTTTTTGTCACCTTGTGTATGTGTGTAGGCTGAGAAAGCAGAAGTGATCATCCCAACTGAAGATCAGATGATTATTTGAACCTGAAAATATACTGACAAAACACTGAGGTTTTGTTTCCTTACAGAAAGGGAAAGGAAACATGAAGACTTTTTTACTTCCTTCAGTACTGAATTTAATGTTCTTGCTCATATTTTATTTTCCATATCGTCTCATAGCTTAATCTATTTTTTCTTGGGGTTTTTTGTTTTTGTTTTGGTTTTGGTTTGCTTGTTTGTTCATTTTTTGGTTTGGCTTGGTTTGGGCTTTTAAATTATTTTTTTTTTTGTCTTGCTGTGGTTGGTTTTGTTTTAGTTGCTTTGGTTTTGTTTTTTGGTGGTTTTGGTTTTTGGGGGGTTTTTTTGCTTAAGTGGAGCATTGAAAAGGCAAGTTTAAATGTAGAAGAAAAGGTCATTAGACATCATTTTAGGCACTGAGCTTTAAAATTCAGTTGTCATTTAAATTTATAACATTTTTCCTCTGATTCTGAATTCTTCCCAGCTAAAATTATACATCTGTGAACCTTCATAGATGTTTTCTCATCTGCTGCTCAGCATGCTTAGAGCAGCTCACCGCCAGTTCATTAGGGCCATCTTCCCATTTTCTTCTAGCCAGTAGGCATGCTTGAAGCTTGTTTGAAATGTTTTCCCTTCTCTCTTCCCCTTTGTAAGGCAAAACTAGTTGGACAAGGACTTTTTCGTTCTGCTGGTTCTACCTGCTGTTATTTCACAGATGACTAACTATAACACACATAATGTGATGAAGACCTCATCTCGCATTTTCTTTACATATTCAAGTATTTAAGCCCCTTTTATATCACGTTGGAAGGGCTCTAACTGGAAAATGGGATATTTGTGAATATGTATGAGGCTCCCTTACCCAAACTCATTTAAGCTAATTCAGGAAAAGCAGATGGTTTCTTCACCTGTGCATCACACGCAGTCTGACTGTGTGCCTATTTCTTTGTACTGACAATGAGACTTCCGCAGTACTCTTGTGGCCTCGTGTCTAGATCCAAGTCAAGCAAGACAGTGCTGAGGCATTCAGCTGCTCCAAGCTAAGATGTGACACTTTAGGGTACAGACATGCAGCTGTGTGCCCTGACCGCTTTTGAAGTCAAGCAATGAAGTACCTATGGAATTTTGGCAATGTACCTGATGGTTGACAGAGGCTTTTCAATGTCATTTAGGGACTATCATGACTGATATTTCGCACCTTACATCTCATTCAACTAAGTCTATTTTGGGGCTTTTTTGAGTCTAGCCTAGATGATAAACTCCATGCTAGGAATCCTGAAAGAATGGTTTTTAAACTGTGATGAAGTAATATATGAATGCCTTACTAATATTAGCAATGACCACACTATGTGGTCATACAGGCTCTTGTAGATCAGATTCTTAGCAATCTCTTTCTTCACAGTTATTGTAAATCCAGTCAAGCATCAGTCACCCTATTAGTAACTTCATACAAGATGTAGCATAAAATCAGCCTTTGAGTTTATTCCCCAGCCTGAAGCCCAGGCTTCACACAGGTAGCTGTACTGAAACTGGCACCCAAAGCATGCCTTTTAAGTATTTATCCTAATTGATTTTTTTGTTAATTCTTTAATGCATTGTAATCATAATTTTTATGCTCTTGTAAATTTTAGTTTTGGAAAAAATAATCCACCCCAACAGTGTAAATAGAAAGTGAATGTGATATTTCATCAGTGTAAACTAATGAGCATAGTATGTTAAAGGTTTTCAAGAGGATCATGTTCAAAGTCTCATTGCAAAGTGCTAAACTTATTCCAATTCTATTTGTGTGTGTAATGGGAGTAAGGATATTGTGCTCAGGTCCTAATTCATTTGCCCGTAAACTTTTATAAACCAATAAAAACTCAGAAGAGATAAATGATAGTGTAACCAAAAGTAATTCTTAACTATTTAAATTCCTATGTAAAACAACTACAATTCCTTTACTCATACTTACTCTTTACAATGCTTTTCCACTCAGTCATGCCAATGTACACAGATACCTATACATAAGATGACATATTCTACCTTTGTTAAAATAAGTAGAAATTATTAGTTCATCTGAAATCTAACAAGTTCATTAACATAAATTGTCATTATGCCAGAAAAACATGTTGGATTGTGGATTAATTTTGTAATGCAGCTATACATTACTAAATATTTAAAGCATTTACTATTACTACAAAAGTAGCATCAGGATCCTTGCAGCCACCACTTTTATCATCAAGTCTTTTCAAAATGAGGATGGACCAGATTAAAATTCATATACTTTTTGTAGTAGAAGATACGGAGATTTTTATTTTGAGGAATATTTTTGGAATACCAGTTTTAGATATTGCAGATCAAAGAGCTGCCCCAATTTCTCAGACTATTCATGTTTCTTTCAGCATTGGCAATGGTCAGGGTTAAGAAGCCAGAAACTTTCTACACACTAGTAGATGCTGTTAGTAAACACATAAATACATACAGAACAGGGTTTGTTTTGGGTTTGTTTTTGTTCTTGTTTTTGTTTTTTTTTTTTTTTTTTATTTTATTTGTCTTTTGGTTTTTTGTTTTTTTTTTTTCCATATTCTTTGTATTTCTTAATTAACAACTTGACTGAGTTTGTGCACTACAATTTATGCCTTCCTGAACCACCATTTCCTGCAGGTTAAATTCATTTAGCAGAAATCCACAGAGAATACAAAAAGATACATCTGTGATGGGATCCTTGTAGAGAGAAAAAACCACAAAGCTGTAAGTATTTCTATCTTGTATCTGTGATCCATGTGATGATGGCAAGAGAAGTCTGAGCACTTCCTGAATTAAGATCTGCCACACCCTGCAGTCCTCATGGAAGAGGTGAATCTTCTATGAGTCATAAAAAACTAAAACCCTACTTGAGCATTGGTGTTCAAATTAAGGAATCACAGAATCATTGAGGTTGTAAATGAACTTTAAGACCATCAAGTCCAAAAGCCAATCTAGCACTACTACCATATTCAACATTAAATGTTAAAAGTGAAGTATATCCAGGATGGAGATAAAACATAACCAGTTTTCACAGAAAAAAAATTAGGAGATAAATTTTAAAAAAATCAATAAAAATAAAAAAGAGGATCAGGTCTGTCTTTTCATTAACTAAAATCTCATGACACATCAACAGTGTGCCAAAATCTGAGCATATCAGCACAGTCCCTTTGTGTCAACAAATCTATCTGGTTCATGCTATCTATAAAAAATTTGAGATCAATTCATTTAGTTTTGAAAGATCTATTAAATAGAAATCAATTAACAGTCAGTATAAAAATTATTTTAAATTCTTGCTCTTCTAAATGTCTCCATCTATTGATGTCTAGTTAGGCTTTGCATTTTAGCATAAATATAGGTGCACAATGTGCTAGACAGACTGATGATTAGGTCACACACTGGAGATAAAGGCACAGTTCTCTTCAGAGAATCAGCCTGAGTTTACAGGTGACACCAACAAAAGTAAAACTAGACTGTTTGCAGTGAAGCTGCTGGGGCTGTCTTCCTCCATGTCCTTACACTTGAGAAGTCTCGTGGGCATACATATCACTAAGCATGCCCAAGATAATAATGTTTAGCTCAAGATAATAATGGAATAGTATGTTTATACCATCCAGTAAATATTGAGCTCATTCTACTTTATATATTACCTATAGCCCACATATCTTTATTAGTTGGCACAACAAGGGAGATGCACAAGCATTTAAATAGTGAATTATGATAAAATTTGAAAGTTAAGCTACTTCATATTCTTTCGAACATTTCAGGCATGCTCACATGACATTCATCACAAATAGTTCCATATCTAGGCGTCAACATTGTGGAATTTTTAGGATTTCAGCTTCTGATTTTTGTATTTGTAGTGTGTCATTTAGACAACTAAACCTCAGCTAAATTCTTGTTGTTGCAATTTTCTGAAAAAGATAAAAAGATTGTTATTTTTAGAGGCTGAAATGAAGAAGGACAGAGACTAGTTTTAGTGAGCATAAACCATAAACACTTCATCTCTTACTCTGAACAAACCTTGATCTTCTAGCTAATTAATAAATGAACATTTTAAAATGAGATTATTTCCACCTTTATGACTAAAATAAGAGAGCATTTTTAGTCCTTTTGTGCTGTTTTTTGACCTGTCTTTTGTCAGTTTTACAAGCAACTGATGAGATGTCTGTCAGCTGAGAAATAAGATGGTTCTTGACATGGGGGTTTTCTCATTGATTAAATTGTCATGGTGTATTCACAGCCTAAATGCTGCCTTCTGGTCACTGTCCTTTTCTTGTTTGGAAAATGACCTTTGTGAATAATTGCATGCCCTAGATGTGTCAAAGTGAGGAGGATGCAGCAATCCAAAGTGGAAATACCTTAGAAAATATTTGTCCACTGATTATCTTATAAACTGGCATGAAGAGTAAAAAATAACCAGAAACTAGTTTTTGCCATTTGATAATTGAAAAGTAATTTAAGATCTATTCAAGAAGTTTTATTTGTACTTTATATTTTGCTTTAGAATATTTTAATGATTGACTTGCATTGCTTGTAAGGATAAGTCAAAGTACTTTTTTGGAGACATGGGCCCAGTCACTGAAACCTTAAGTCTGTTTTTAAACTACCTATATACTTCTATTTGTGAGTCTATCAAAGACTTATAAGAAATTTATAATATTAGGACTACTATATTTTATGCCAATATGGAAACATCCCTAAGAGTCATTATTATGAGTGGAAATTTCTGGAGTACAGTGTATTGTGGCTGTACTCCAGCATCCTTCAATTTATCATATGTCCTGTAGGACTTAGATGGAGTGTCAATGAAATTATATAAAATTTCTTCCTTTACATTACTGAATTATCCTCACTCAGAACTGAACTAAACTTTGCAACTAGCCATTCTTTCTGAAAATAATTCACCTAATGCAATTAAAGACTTTCCTTGCAACTTTGTTGACTTAGTAGAAACTTCACAAAAGCAAAGCAGATGGGTAGGTTGGAAGGCTTTCGTGCGTGTTTGTTTTTCTGCCTGTTCTCACACTGGTCCAATGACTGAGACGTGGTTTCCCTGGCTCCCTGAAATCCCACCTGTCTGGGTGTGGGCTGCCCAAGTGCCTGGGAGGTCTGGCTAACTTATAGTACAAACTGTTATTATACAGGAATGCCACAGCTCCATGGATAACCTAGGCTGCGTGGTTTCCTGGGCAGATCGTTTCTTGTCTGACTGTATTTTTCAGGATCTCTGCCCAGAAAACAGGCATGGTCCCAGTTCCCCAAGCTAGTTGGACAGATCTAGATTGCTGGCCTACAAATGACAGAAGACATGGATTCTGACTTCACTGAAGCAAGTTTTTCTCAAAATATTATTTTTGTTAAAAAATTCAACTTTTTGGTTCTTCATTCTGATCCAAAAAACCCAAAAATTTACCCAAAAGTGTAAAACTTTAAAATTTCTGCAGGGTGAAAACTCAGATTTCAGAATAAAATGACATTAAAAAGAATAAAGGAATTTATTTCAATCAACAAAAGCTAGAATCAAACAAGTAATCAAATAGGTAAAAATTAATAGCATTTTTATTTAAGAAAGAAAATCACAACTACTTCTATAAATGTGGAAGAAAGCTCAGAGTTGTAAACTAACTGTAACTGCAGATTCACACGGTAAGACAGAAGATGATATATTCATTCTTAATCATGACAGAATAATTGCTTTAATGCAGCAGCGAAGCAGAAAATATCTAAGAACAATTTCTTCATATGCATACAATGCCTCTGCTTCTACATACCACAGATGCACATACAGATGCTACTGTTAGAAGAATCAAACACCAGTAAAGTAATTTTTATATTTGTTCATATATCCAAGGCAGGATCAATGTGTACTTCTGAGAGGACAATATAGATCACAGAACATCTTAAGAAATTGCCTCATTCAGAATACAAGACCAAAAAACCCTCTCTGTTTTGTTTTGGATTATCATCTGCTTGGAAGAGACACAGCAAAACTAAAAATTTGTAAAACATGTTCCTGAATACTATTTGTATAACTTAATAGAAAGAAAGCAATATTCCATCAAGCAACTGAATGAAAAAAGGTATGAAAGAATGTTTTCATTTTGCTGATCTGACTGCTGTCTATATTTGCAAATATAAGTGCTTCTCATAAGTAAAAGTTTTGGGATTAAAACACCAGAACAATTAAAAGCTGAGATATAACCTCATTGGTGTTTTAGTTCATGGTCCACTGAGTAAGGAAGTTATTCTGTCAATCAAGCAGAAGTGACAGACCATACACACACTATCATGTTAGGTTTTACTAGGATTCCAGTTTTTCTGTTTAGTCTTTGGGGCATATAGAAGAATTTGTGATGTTTTTATCTGTGTGAAATGGAAGAGTTACCCTGATGACAAAAGTTTAATGCATTCTATTGGATAAAGCCTCTTAAGCCACTTTACCTGCAGAGCATTTTCTGATCTATGCCTGGCTCCCAGAGATGACAACACCATGTACATTGTTCCCAGGCTTGACTTGTTGCTGCTAAATTTGCCCTTATGACCCTAACAAATACTTTGTGGGGGAATAAGAGGAAAGGGAATATCGGGGAGGAGGGACTGGGATTCAGAACTATCTGTTCTAAGGCTGCCTTGAGCTTAAGGCTTCACACTGGTTAGAAGACAGCAGTCATGACCTTGGTCACTCCAAGAAAAGCAGCACTGATATCACAGAAGCTCTGTATTTCTGGCAGGATCTGACATGGGATTGAGTCAACTATCATCATAAGTTGAACAGCAACAGAGCACTAAGTCCAGGGTACCAGAATGAATAATTAAACAGTGCCTTCACAAAATTAGCTACCCAAGCAACATTATAACTAATCATGGATTCACCTAAGGAATAGAACACATAGAGAGCAGACATTCACAGGTATACATGGACGTGATTGCTCCTGTTCCTGTTCCTGAGCTTCCTGTTCAGCAGGAAGTTTTTAAGGGTCTAAATTCTCTTTCCTTAAGCAGGATATGCCTAGATCAGATTCAGTTATTTCTTCATTCAAATTAACTGATAGGACTCAGATACAAATAGTCCAGAAGAAGACTGTTAAGCCTTGTCAGAAAAAAAACCCCAAGCATTCAGATGATGAGGGAAAAGGATAAATTTTTGCTCAGCAAAAATTGGTGGGGGAACAATCGGTGCGAGAGGGAAGAGAGAGGAGGCGGAAAGCACAGATTATTTGAAAAAAATAACCAGCTAATTTAGATATTGTGAAGAAAAAATAGACATTTTTTCTCAGTGTTTAGAGGGGTATTTAGTGGTTATACATAAAGGTCAAATTACCTCTAACCTCAAGAAGATTTCTGTAGTCACTTCTGCAGCAAATATGGTATTTGTCCAGCTTTTGGAAGCAGATTGCCTATATTCTTAAAGCTCAATTAAATGGACTGGAACTTTGACAAACAGAGAAAATATCTGTGAATGTTATTTTCTAGAAGCTATATGAAATACAGATATAACACACGCTAGTCTTGTTTTCATTTGAACATTAAAAGATTGAAGTCATCTAACATTTTCTTGGTAGCAAATGATGTTGCGTAACTCAAATTTTACTTTATCTCTGCACTTTTAATGTACCTACTCACAAGAAATGGAAAATTATTGAACACAGTAGTCCAACCCTCAGAAAATTGAACAGAACTTTCATAAAAGTTATTTGTTTGTAGGAGTCATTTATGGGAGTCTTAAAAGGCTGAAAGCTTTTCTTGCTGACTATGTACATATTCTGCATATAGATTATTTACATGTGAAATATCGCCTCAAATACATTTGATTGTATTCTCTCAGAAAAATGTGTATTGGAGTTCTGTGACTGAGGAAGACTTAAAAATATTTGTATTCTCATTTGAGCTGCTGCAATTTGGTTGCTGCTTTGGCAGTAATGCTTTAAAAATTATAAATTCCTCTTCCAGTGCATTTTAATACAGTCTAAAGATTCTAATTCATGTTTCTCCCTATCAATATTTCACTAAATATCACTAAATGTAAATACTACATTAGGAACAATGTGCTCTAAGTACATCTCCAAGCATAGAAGAGCTAAACTGTTTGGGTGACATCCAGGTACAGCACTCTTCAGATTCATTAGGTTGCTGAGGTTGAGAATAACACTTCTTGTTTTTAAAACAGACTGTTTCTTAGTCTTCCGTTGGTATATCCCTACTGATATCTATTTTATCATTACATCATTCGTTAAAGGTCACTGGTTTTGTCCATCACTTCTTGTCTCCCTGAATCCTTTAATAGATGAAGCAAGACATGATCTTTGGAAGTTATCTTTATGGGAATAAGCTCTGGTTCTAAAATATTTCAGAGCAGTGTTTCTGCTTTGATTCTTTTTTGTATCATACCTGAACCAATTATAATCTTATCTCTATCACAGAACTCAAAGAAATATTGAATATAATATTTTGCTTAAGAAAGAATAAGTTTTTCTTTTCAGAAGTGTATAAATCACCTAGGGGTAGGAAAATCATACATCATGGCTGATTTCCTAAGGTCAAATTGAACAAATTGCAATATTTCTTATCATACTAATATAAGAAAGAACACAAAACCCAAAATAACGGTTTCCTAATGGAGAAAGGAGTTAGATGGAGTACATACATGGAAAACTCTTCTTTATTCTGAGGGTCAAATTTTAATTCCAAACACTTTTATTGGCATACGTAAAAAATAAATGAGGCTAAGAGAACTCAACATGAAACAACAGCAATAGCAGCAAATATAATAATAGTGTAATCCAAAACCATAAAGACGTGAGTTTAATACTTGCATTGTTAATGTTTGAATAAATTGATTGAATAAATTTTTAAGCTGCAAATTTTTAACTTATAGGACACAGGTCCCCACTCCTATCTACTATCAAATGAATGAATATATTTCTTCAAAGGAAGTCTCTTCTGACATGTGGGTCATCTGCTTTTTGGTGGCTATTGTTACTGAAGAGGATCTAACCGAGAGTCCTGTGATTTTTATTTTTTTTTCCATGTGGAGGGCACTGGTCTTCTTGAGCAATGAAAAATCTTCCAGATCACCCTCATAACAGGAAAACTTTGAGAGTTGGAGGGATTGCAATTTGATGGTACAGTAAACTTCAAATGACAAGCTTAGTCAGAACAAATGGCATAAATCCCTTCTTTCCATTACCTTTAAGTTTTGTTGCTCATGAGTCTATGCCATTTGGCTATTCTCACTACAAATTTGTGACATGTGTTCCCTGCTCCTATTACGATGCTGACAGTTATCTTTGCTGAAAGTCATGTAGTGCAACATCTGTGAATAAGAAACTAGCTGATAATATGGTAACTGAAGTAAAGGAAGAGTTCTTTCACTACACAGGAAAAGCAGAAGCATCTAGCTGAATTGACAGCTACAGTCTGCATCCAAATTTTACTACTTCAAGGGACTCAATAAAGTGCTTAATTTTTGTACAACATAATTTTGCATACCTATTAAAAGTTTCTCAGCAATGTATTTTTAATAAAACACATTAAGAAACTCAGAAAAATATTAAAAAAACTATATGGGTAAAGACAGCAACTGTTCACAAATGAGCAGAATGAATGCTTTCTACAAGTAAGAAAAAATATTTCTATCTGAGATACAAAATGGGAATGCCAAGCTATATGAGCAGATTCAAAGAGAGAGAGGAAATCTGTGGTGGCTTAACAGTGAGCCCTATGGCTTCTAACAGAGTCAGTTAAAAGACACAAACATTCTTTTATCACTACCAGGCATTGGCACAAAAAGTAAATTCAGCTAATTTAAGCTTCTGCTGGATATTCAAGAATGAACATTATGGCTGTAAGTATATATAATGTCCTAGAGACAAGATCTTCAGAACAATTTAGTGCAACTCATAAAACAAAAGCAAATGGCATATCTGGAAGGTATCCTCCTGTAAAATGCAGTGCAGGATGATATTTATTGATCCCTAATTTGCTTTAGTTGCCATAATTACTTCAGTGTTGTATTACCCTATTTCATCTTCGAAGAATGCATCATAGTCTCACTCCTGTTATTGTGAAGATCCATGTAATCTACTGTGTCCATAAAAATGGATACATAGGGAAGTAATTACGTTTTGTTTTTTTTTTCCCAGAAGGAGAAACATAAAGAGACATAAGAGAGCAGATTGAATTTGTCTGCTCCTTATCCAAGAAATCCTACAAAAACGGGAAATTTTGACTCAATTGCAACATAATCTGGAGTCACAATAACTGATTTTTAAAGAAGAGCAACTGTTCTTAAGCTTCTTCTGTTTTGCATTATTTATAATTTGCTTAACTCATCACATTTTTTACAGATTCTGAATTTAAAAATAAACATAAATGCAGATTGATATTCAGGATATCTACTGTAACATTGCAAAATATCCATAAAAATGTAAATAGCTCTTTTCTGTCTGTCTCTTTTCTATTGTGACATGCATCAAAATAATGTAATTAACGCTGTCATATAATGATTAATAGGATCACTGTGATTAAAAGTTAATTCATAAGATAGAAGATCTATTATTCTTTCATCTAAACTCATCAAGGATTAGATTAAAAAAAGAAGAATTCTGATGCATAAAAGTGAAATTCACCAGTAAAACTTATTTTTTTCCTACAGTACTTTGAAAATTAATTTTGAAATCAGTCAAAATCTTTCTTTTATTGCACAATTTGTTTAAACTATATCTCTGTATTTTGAAAGAGAAAATACATTAATGAATATTGTTGGTAATTTAATATTTTCAAATGTTGTTCTATTCTTCTCTACCTTTCTGTTTTTCTCTATTTTTCTGAGAATATCTGAGAATTTGGAAGGTATCATTTGGAAACTGTGGATACTACAATTCAACACTGCACTGGAGCATAATCTCAGAAAAGTTAAAAAAGCTGTATATATAAAAATGCATGCTTTTGAGCATTACTTGAGCTTTGCAATTTATTTCCTTGCAGGCTAATTCTTGCAAGATACATGAAATAAATATTTCTTGATTATGTCATTTTGACTAATATTACAAGTGCTTTGAGAGCCTTTGAGTACCCAAAACTAAAGCAGAACCTCCAGATAACTGATGAAGTATCAAAATACTGAAAATGCTGTACTCTAAGTTGTGGTAAATGCTGGATGCAAGAGTCACTGGTTTAAAGATAAAATAGATTAAAATGAATATAAATTACATTTATGATGCTGAAAAGCTTGATTACTGTGATTGTGAGACACAATTCTGTCCAGAAGTAATGTAATGAAGATTAATAAAAGTGGCAGGCCTAAGTCCTCCTTTTTGAAGTTTTGAAGAAATGCATTTTAAATCTTTTGTTTCTTACTCAAGATCTCAAGATGTAATATAAAAACAGTCTATTATTAAATAATTTATTTATGTCTTTCTATTTTTATACTTATGGATATTTGTAAAAACTAACAGGTAGAGAAAGAAAATGAAGCGAAGCTCTCCCCTTAAAAAAATTCTTTTTGTTTCTTGGATGATTTTTATTAACAGAGATCTGCAGGAAAGTTGTCACTGCTTTGTGCAGTGACTAGAGCTGGTTTTTTTGTTACCTCTGGTTTAGATTAGATGCTCAAGTGTATGTTTCCCTTGAATTATGCAAGGAAGAGTGTTAAAAGAGGCTTGGGCAAATTGAATAACCTATGCACATAAAGCCAAAAGCCTCTGATGACTCTTGTTTCTAGAGGGACTGGATATGTTCTGGTAATTTAATTGGAGGATTTGTTGTCAGTGGGAATGTTTTTAGTTGCCTCCACATAAGTTTAAAATGTATGCTCTTGTTAGTAAATAGGAGCAGCTAGTTTAAAATGTCCAGGTTTTGGCAAGCTGGCAGGAAAGAAAAAACTTTATACTGTGGTGTCTTTAAAATAACTTGAGGGCAAGACAGAAACTATTCCAAGTCACGTTGATAGAAACTCAGGAGAATGAATTAGGGCAATTTTTACTCTCCTTCATACCAACATAAATCTGGAGTGACTCCACTGAAATAGATAGCTAATACCAACATAATCAAATATAATTTCTTCCTTTTATTATTTCAATTAGAAAATAAGTAATAATGACTGCTGTAATTATAATTTTGTGACCTAATGAATTTGCCCAGGGCTTCCCTTTAGAGTAGAATTTATTGATAATGTGAATTTAGCTATTATAATAGATTATCTTCACTTTTAAACTTCCTTCTGTCATCTGGCCACTTTTCATTCAACCCTAGAGCTAATTCTTTTGTCAGCTCAAGCGGGGTTTCATTGTTATAGGGCAGCACTAAGGAACCAGCTGACATATCCCTTTTTCCCAGACTGGGCTACAAGACAGTCTCTGTAGAGAAGGCTGTCTCTGCATATGACTTTAGGGTACGATCCAGCCCCATGTTGTTGTGTTGTTTAGCTTATACGATGTTCACTATCCAGTTTTCGCAACACGTAAGAGACATGACACCTGCCCCAAGCAGTTTGCAATCTAAAATTAGATATGCTACAGTGACTAACAAGTAATGATTTTTGTGGTTTTGTTGTGGTATAAAAACTGGTGAGCTTAAAAAAAAAAAAAGAAAAAAAGAAAAATATAAGGTATTTCAGTAAGTTTACATAAATTCTCAGTTTCCAGACCAATTGTAGTTGTAGGTATCATATTAGCTAGTCAAAGGATTTCCAACTGCTAAAATAATTTGCCTAAAATAGAGATTGCAAATGCAAAATAAAGAGCACAAGAGGATGCTAGAACAAGACACCACTGAGATGTACAATTCATCAGAACTATTAAATTATTCTAATTACTGCAGAGGATGTGGTATAGCTTTAACTGTCATAGCTGCACAGCATTAGGATCATAGCTAATTTAGGAAATATAGTTCCCTGCAATAAAGGAGATGCAATTAAATCTGGGGTCAGTTGGACTTTTTATTTTTGTACTCCATAAAAAAACTGCTCTCTAGCACATTCCAAACTTTTTGCAATGAGATGTTAATGTATCTGTGATCCACATGATACATTAATCCTGACTCCTCTGTCAACTTTTGCATATTAGAAGTCTATTCAGTTCATATGCCAACAAACTCTGAACATGTGAAAGAACTGAGGATCAGTACAGCATGAGGATAAATGCCAGTGTGCTTTTTCCTGCAGTTCAATTCTCTGCCTATTACATCTGTTGTGAAGACTCTTTGCTATGGAAGGTTACCTCTGTCCTGATGCCAAATTGCAAATGTCCAGTTGAACTTTGTTTCAAGGCTGTTTTTGAAGAGGAGAAAGCAGTAGAATATTCTGCTAACCCAGGAATAGCCCCATTTACTTAGTTTATCAAAAGTCAGAGTGTGTCTGGTAAAACTAAATAGAAAGTACTTGATTTTATAATCCCATTTTGATTTTTTATTAATTCAATTATTGAATTTTCAGGAAGTCTTCTTTTCCCATAAAGCTTAAAGTCTGGAAGGAAGTAAAAGGAATTTTATAACATTCAAAGTAAGATTTTTCATTTTTAGAAGAAATAGGTATCATTATGAAAAATCAGTAACCATCATGTCTCTAGGTAATGGGAATACTGTAGGAATTCATGGACCAATGGAGCCAATGGATAAAGTAGATGCTGAAAACTAAAAAAGAAGCATAAGGAGATATATTTAGATCTTCTGAAGAATCTCTTGGTTTTCTATTTTTCTGATTCAGACATGCAGATCACTCTATTTCCTTGCCCTTGCTTCTCCAATTAGAGACTTCATGTGTAACTTGGAGATAAGTCTAATTGAAACTCTCAAAAACTTCATCTTCTGAAATCTCTGTGATCTTCATTCCTTAGGTAGTACATAAACAGCTTAACCAGTATCTCTTCAGCTGTACAGCTACTTACTTATTTATTACTCTTTCATTTCTGGTTTTCTGTTGCGCTGCTTTTGTAAGACTTGATTTTAAACTACTGTCTAACTAGAACAAACAATTATGCAAATGAAAAATTAGATCCTTCACCACTTCAGAGAACTGCTACACATTTAATTGCTACAAGAAACCACAAAGAATCAGTTAATTTCAGAATAATTCAACATCTGTTAGCAAATTTAAAGAAGATACTGAATTTATTGTAGATCTGTAAATACTCAGCAACTTGGCAGGTGGTATTTTTATGGAGCAGAGAACAAAACAGAAAAAAAAGTAGATGAACTAATTTTTCTGAGTAAGGGACATTGCTGCAGAATACGTATAGAAAATATTATAACTTTTTAGTCTCAGGAAGGCTCCGTTGTTGCTGTTCTTAAGATTTTAAGATTTTATTGCGACTTTGGAGCTCATTCCATTTGGTGTTACATATGGAATTGTCTGTGCTAAATTTGCTTTTTCAGTGATTCAGGTATCACATTTCTCATATACTGCAGAAAACATCAGGCAGTTTATTTCCATTGGATATTATAAAGAATGTTACTGGCACAGCAGAGCCTGAGGAAAGAGCAGGAGATCTTGTGGAAGGCTGCTGATTCCTACAAAGCTCAGTTTATGTTGCAAAGAATGACACATGAAACCTCTGCTCTGAAGTGTCGTCTGAGCTGGCATAATTGTCAGATGACAGGCAGATGCATATTGTGTACAAATAGCTGACAGGCATAACTGCACGGCAGGATGACTTTTGGATTGCAGATGGTAATTCCTGAAACAGGTCATTTGTGAGGATGTCATTTTATCATTGCAATTCCTAGTTTGCTTCCATCTTAGGGATGTAAAAGTTGGATCATTTAGTCTTTGAAGCCTGAAATCAAAATTCAAAATTTTCAAATATTAATAATCATATACATATATTTTTGTAACAGCTGATCTTGGAAGACCTTAAGAATGTGACCACTTTCATAGGAACATACCGAGGCTAAACTGATTTTCCCAGTAGGAAGTTATGGCTAGTGACCATGGGCAGATGCTTTCCATTCCTGTTAACACAAATGATTTACTCATGTTGCACACAGATATGTGAATGACTGTGTCCAGGTTGCAGAGAGGGGGCAGAGCTTAGTGCCATGTGGGCATGGCAAACTTGCTGTTCTAGGCTATTATGCAGAAAGGCAATGAGGTTGCAGACACAGCTACTCAGAATAGTTGTTGGCAGCACACAGCCCTTTACAAATCTCAAGAGGATTAACTGAAGCATCATTGGGGAACCAGAAGGATCAGTAAGATGAAAAAAATTGTTAACTTTAATTTATGAAGTGCTGGGTATTTTTTTCCACTTTCCCTCCTACTCTTGGTGTTATCTACAGAAAAGTAATTTGCAGACAAATCTCTATGCAAATCTCATTGACTTAAACTGAAGATGAATTCTGAAAAAGTCTTTAAAATGAAAAACAATTAAAAAAAAAAAAAGAAACGAGTCTAGGTCAAGGTAAGTTATTCTGTGTTGGACGATGATCAGGATTCTTTCACATATATCTCAAATTTATGGGCAGGAATACAACCATTGATATAATTATATATAACTATTAAAAAGGTGATTTTAGATTTTTTTATTATTATTAGCTAGCCAGATAAACAAATATTAGCCATCTTTTGGCTGTGCCCTTGTTAGAAGACAAGGGTAATTAAATCATACACAGTAAGGACTCTTACAAGATCAAACTCTTCACCTATAGGTTCTGTTGATTCTCATTCCATTTTCTCACTATGCACATGGAATAGTTTTCCATGGCACTCCACAGTTGCCAAACAAATTCTGAACACCGCTACAGTAATTTCAATGCAAAACAGAAATTGCCAACTGATATTCCCTTTATTTCTTTCAAAGTGTTTTGTCTTTATGAGAAAATAAATAAAACAAAAGGAATGCTGTAGAGTATTTTTCTTTAGGAAAGATCTCTTCTTAGACCTAAAATATGACAGAATAAGATATTTTCTAGACTATTTATCAAAATTCACTGACAAAAAGAAGGGTTAGAGTGTATAAATGGAAGATGTCTTTAGAGTCAGGCTCTGATCTTAAAAATAGATCATATAAACTTTATATATTGACTGAAGATTATTTATTTCTGTGAAAAACTAAATTTAGTGGAAGATCACCTGAATTTTGAAAATATGATCATATTATATTTTTTCTACATATTTTCCCCAATATTTCCTTCTACAAAAGGTGGCAAAACTTTTTTTTATCCTGGTTAAGAATAATTTCCTTTAACTCAGGAAACTTGCTTTCGTATTTAAGCCATGTATTTCACAGGATGACAGAAAAATATTGCAGAATGATTTTTAGCTCCTTGTAGTGCATGACATACATAAATATTTAAAGCACAAATTACCTGTCCCTTCTAAAAAACTTAAAGCTTTGTCGAAAATGACTTTCTATAAATTCTGCTATTATGCATAATCCTAAGACTGGTAAAAACTTTCAGATAATATATTAGAGACTGTAGTTTGATAAAAACAGATAGAATTTGTCTCCTATCATACTTTTAGCTGAATACTGAATTAGGATAAAACCACAAATAACCCCTGGCAATACAGAGTGCCACTGCAGATTCCTGTTGTATTACAAAGATGTGGGTTATGTTGTGCATAATAACTGGAGGCCTTTTTTTCATCTGGAAATCAGAAACTGAGTATGTCAGTATAGCAGGAGCCCATATGCAGTGTCAAGCTTTCTGGGATGGACCTTTTGTTTGCCTCTGAATAATTTTTGTCCTGTGGCCCTGAAGGTAAATTAAAAAGATAAAAATAAACCAAAAAAAAAAAAAAAAAAAAAAAAGACTCCAACCCCCCCCAACAAACAAACAAACAAAACAAAAAAGCAAAACAAAAAAAAAAAACCCATATCTCAGGTCTTGTGTATTTACTGACAATGTTGTAGAGCTTTTTTCTCCTCAGACTCAGCAGACTGCGACACTTCGACATGATCCTGAGCAAGAAGAAAACGTCAGCTGGGTCTAAGAAAACAAACAGTTGTTAGTATGAGGCACTGTTCAAACTGCCCTACTCTCCTCCTTTTCTCTCTTCTTAGCTAAATACATCTCATAGTCTTCATGGGCTTGACTATAAGTGAGAGGGCAGAACTATTGTCAGGTTAGGGGCTGGGAAATGATGGTCCAGTGGCTGTGTAAGAATTGAAGAGGGGAATTGCTGCTCTTCTGTATCCCTGACGGCTCCCCTCTCTGCAAGCTCTCTGCTAGATCTCTTGCAGTGACAAGAAAATGGCAGACTTCCAGTTTCAGGTGAAAGTAATATTACTTTTTCATGTGGCAAAATTATGAAATGTATGTAATCTTTCTTGGTGAGTCAGGGCTGAGCTACTTAACACTGAAGACATTCTTTTCTTCTGTTTCATTTATTGTTGCTGGGCTTGTGAGTTTGGAAAATTATGGACTTTGAGCCCCATGAACCACTGCATTGACTGAATTTGGATCCTACATGCCTATTTCCAACAGGTAGGAAAGAGGTGTATAGACACAATAGCTTCAAAACAAGTTTCTCAGCATGTATATGGAATACTTCTGAGACCGTAAATATGAAACCTTGCTGTTTCGAGGCAACACAAGAACAGGCAATAGGTTAAAGATGGCAAAATAGGATAATGTAACATAAATTTGTATTATATTCTCCCCCTAAACAAGTACATCCTTTCAACCCCCAATTTAAATTATGTAATTTTATCTTCATTATGATTCTACATGATCCAGTCTCTTCTGCAAGGATACTTGCTATCTTCTTTGGCATTTTTGCACAATATCACTTTCTTGAACTAGAACCCGAATCTTGTTCTATTTTTACACATATACAACCCCCCACATGGTTGTCTTCTGTTTCCAACATTTCTTTACCTTGCTCCCTTATTTGAAAGAGCAGATCCCAATATTGCCTGTTGTGATCAGTGTAGCAGAGGAGATGCAGGAACCACACCATGGAACAGCAGCACATGACAATTTCTCATCAGCCCAAAGTGGTGCCTACAAAAATGGTAAAGGCTTTTATTCAAGGGGAGTAGCAGTGAAGTTCATCTAGAAGCTCTTCTATTTTTCCGCTCCCTACCTCCACTTAATGGATGGCAAAGCAAGATTGGGAAAGCTTCTAATTTGTATTTTTGAAGGTTTCACTTATTTTCATTAAGGTCCTTGACACTTCAAAACAGTGTTCATATGGGAAGTTCTAAAAATATGCACAGTAGAGGAACTGGAAGAATTGGAAGAATTTGTAAGGCTTCCCTGCATTAATCTAGCTGGAAATTATTGAAAGTAAATAAATAAACCTATGCCACATCTGTGGGTTTCCAAATCATAATCTTCACCTGCAGATTGCGCAGGTGATCTCTCTTCTGGAGGTCATATTTAATTCAATATACTCTGTGTAGACTGGATAGTTTGTCAACATACATTTCACTGTTATAGTCAAACAGGATTTCAAAATAAAAATAGAACAGGTGACTGTAATTTGGTCAGAATGCCTGACATTGAGGGAGTCAACAGCTCATCCCAATTTAGTGTCATCAGCAAACTTACTTACCTTCCTCTTACTTCAAGTTCAGCATCCAAGGGTTTAATTAAGATTCTGAAGATATTACATCCCAATATTATGGGGTGATGGTAACCCAAATTCTCGTTAGTAGATCCCTTGGAGTCGATTATAGGGAAACAGCAGTGAATGATCTGTGTTTGTACATTTATAGATATATATGTAGGATTTATTTTAGAACAATTTGGCTGCAAAGGAGAACAAGTGTATAGCCTTTTTCATTGTTATTATCTACAGTAATATAGATATACAAAGGCATGCAGACATTTTAGTTATTATTAAGTCTAGTAATATGAAAATATGAAAATATAAAATATAACTTAAGAAAACATATAAGGGAAAGAAAGAAGGAAACTATAAGAAGGCAACAAGACTTGGTTGTTGCCATTTGGATGTCCGATGTTTATTGGTCCACTCTTGTAGAAATGATGGTGGCGGACTGAGTGAGTCTTTGACACTTTCTAAGATGATACAGCTGCCTATTATACAAACACAGTTCAGTCAGCTATGGCCCATGATGGCCCAGCAGCTGAGATGGCTTCAGGCTTTGTGTGAATGTCCTGGTATTTCCCTCCAGCCCTCCACTCCCCTGCAATGGGAGTTATCACAGCTGAATTCACTTGAGTAAGGACAAAGAGACACTACCTGCCTTGAAGGATTTGCCTCTATCTTGTTCAACACCCATCTGTAGCCTCTGATTATTTAAATCATTAACATTCTGGTTACTCTTCCAGTATCACTTGTGGATGCCCCAGACCTGAGATGGTTGGACAGTAGTATCCCCTTTATCTCACAGTCCAAAATCCAGTTAGTGGCCCTACTGGGGAGGAGAGGTCTTTGGTGCTTGACAAGGACAGTTATTTCTTTGCAGTTTGCTACAGTGGGCAAAATCAAATTATTTTACAAATGTTTAAACCATTAACCATTTCAGTCTCAAACAGAAGAGAATCAGGCCTAGAGGTGGAGCCCTGAGGAATCCCACTACTGACAAGGTCAGCAGTCTGATGTTGCTGGAAATGATACTACATTTAAAATCTTTTATATAACTTTAGTCAGGAGTTTAGTTCGCCTATGCCCAAAGGGGAAGAAATTGAAGTTTCTTTTCAAAGAAACTTCTTTTCACATCCCTAGACCTGATGAGCTTAACATCTCAGCTAGGACTAGGACAGAAGATAGAAAAAAGATAATGGCCATTAATCAGGATCAACTCCAAACATCACCCCTGGCATGGTCAGTGTCACTCCTGGTCTGGAAAGAGATAGTTAAGAGAATAGAAGAATGAGAACTTAATTAATGTTGAAGGTGAAAGGATTGATAACAAATAGAAAACCAAATACTAAGAACTATGTGACTTGGAACCAATGAACATTGAATCAATTAATTTCTCTGGGTCTTGACAGTATAAATATGTGAAAAACCTAGCAATAGCCATGTGTGATGGAGGGATTTTCTCTGGATAATCTGGGCAATGTGAAATGATTTCTGCTGCACATCCTGGCTAGAACAACATCCTGTAATGTCTTAATTCTCTAACACTAAAAACTGTTGGAGTGGTTTTTCTTTTCCTGCAGTTTCAGTGACAGTGACATCCTATCCACTATAAGTCTGTGCCCAACCTGTGAGCCGGTTGCTCACCCATCGCATGACATAGTTATTAGCTGTGTGCTGGACATTTTGTCTAGAAGGATACTGTGAGAGATAGTATCATAAGCTTTACTGAAGTTCAAAAAGGAATAAATATGTCCCAAAGGGCAGTCACCTTGAAACAGCAATTTCAACTTGGAAACATTTTGATTCTTGGTGCATTTATATCCAGTACAAACTACTCTTTGTTATTTGAAAATATATTTTTTTCTGTATAACTCTTCTAGGTGTAAAAATTTTACTGTTGCAAGGCACATTAACAACATGAAATATTGACATAAATCTTAACAACCTATTTCTTAAAAAATACCAAACTGTTTCATCATGCACATATTATACATGGCAGGTTTCAGAATGAGGGAAGGAAGCCACTGATATTGCAAATGCAAAGATAGTTCCCATTTTCATAATCAAAATGGGCAAATTTGGAAAAATACAATCTAATCCACCTATTTAGCTCACTTTTCTGACATAGACATTTACAGCTCTATGTCAGGAAGAGAAGTTGCCATTCAGATATCAATTTTCCTTAGTTTCTGGGTTTTTTTCAGATTTAAGATGATAGTGGATTATAAGAAGGAATAAAGATGTTGTGGCTGTCAATTTCTTTTTGTTTTTTTTTTTTTAATTTGCTTTTGTTTCCCTGTTATTATCCAGAATACAGATAACTGAATACTTCAACTGCTTCATTTCATGGTCTAATGTTTTAAATGGCCCATAATCACCAACAATTCAAAATTCATACTCTGCATTGTATCTTACTAAGTGTTCATCACCTCGGCCATGGGATAGTCATCTTTGGAGACTATAAATTGAAGGAACAGATGCAGTGAATTAATCAGAACTTCCCTGAGACTGAAGATCCTCTTTTAGCCCTCCAGATATGTTCTGCAAGAAGAGGAAGAAAAGGAGCTCAGGAATGAAACAGCCCAACAAATACATGCAGTTTATAAGCTCTTGATTAAAGGCAACTTTTTCCTACACCAGAAAGGTAGATAATGGAAGGACTGTAAATAAATTTGTTACTAGAGAGACATGGAAAAATACAAACCTGGACAGTGTAGAGCTGTGCAATGAATTAGTAGTAAACATAATAAAGGATAAAATCAATTGATGTCTGGATAAAAACAATACATTGGGGAAAATATCCACAATTTTTCTACATTGTAAACCATGCTTTACAATGGTTTTGGAATTCTTTGAGACAATCATGGAGGTAAGATGATCTGTGTTGATACCAGTCAGAGATTAAACAAAATTCCTTTCCAAAAGTCCTTGAAGAGGCTAAGCAACATCTTAGATCTTAAGGACAGATGGGTTCTTGAATGGGAAAAGGAAAAGAGAAGGAGGATGGAAAGAGAAAAGGAAGTGACAGGGATGAAAATGAAAGCAAAGGAAGAGAAAAAAATGAAGAGAAAAGACATGGCAAGTAATAATTATTTATTTTTATCTCAGAATCTGACACTGTTAGAGCGCTTCAAGGATCTGTGCTAGATGCACAGATGCTCCTGTATCAGTGCAATAAAGAGGAGAGTAGATGGTGTGAAAAACCAAGGGTGAGTGACAAAGCCATGGAATTCCTGTAGTCAAATGCAAAATCATGAATATAGGAAAAATCGTTCAGATTTAATAGTCTTGGGTTATGAATGACTATAAGCATGATGTACTGCCACTATTTTAAATAATCCATGAAAACAGTTTATCTGAAGTGTGTAGAAATCTGGGAAAAAACCCCGAAAAACAATAAAAAACCCAAAAAAAAAAAAAATAAAAAGGACAGCCCCAATTCCTGTTCTTCAAAGCCCAAGAAGACAAACAGAAACCACTAAGCCATGTCCCTCCACATGTCCCTCTTTGGCTTTCATGTTGAATATTGTGTGCAGGCCTTGTCAATGTCTTTAAAAGGCTGAAGTAGAACAGGAAAAATATTTATAAAAGACACCAATGACCACTGTTCTTGAACCTCTTCCATACTGGAAATGACTGAGTAAACAAACTTAAAATAAACCAAAAAAAGGGTATTTCTTAAAATAAGATATATTTAAACTACATGGTTCTTTGTGGCAGAACCATGTAGTTCTGCATGGATATTCTGCAGGAATATTGAGTGCAGTGAAATTGTACGGTGACTTAAGAAAGGAACCAGACGGATTGGCAAAAGAAAAATCCAAAGACAATTTATCTGGCTCATGAGGTTGCTGATCTGCAAATTGCTGTAGTCTGAGGAAGCTGCCCTTCACATTTTTAAATGGAATTTGTGAGCTATCTTTGGAGACAGATATGAATAACATGGATCTTCAGCCTCCTCCATTTGTCTGCTCTCAAATGATTATAAAAAATATATGGTGGAATTTTATCAATGCTATTATTATTTTTGGTGTCATATTTCTAACCTTTTTTTTGTTTTTCTCTTCCTCTACCCTACAGTCTCTCCTTAAAAGCTTTTGGTTTACTTGATTTTTAAAACCAAGTGGATAAGTTTAGGCTGAAATCTCAACAAACAGTTGCAATGAGAATGTTAAAATCAGGGAACACTGAGATGCAAGAATTTTAATATTAAGAAGTAGGTACAGACATATAGAACATGGAATTCAGTATTGTTAAGATACCTACTTAAGAATTGTGGTACAATTTTATATTGAAAAAAATTAAATTGTTTAAAGGTTATACTTAATTATGAGAATCCAGATGGTATTGTTGAGGTGTTGTTTTTACCCATCACAAACTGTCCAACGAATGACTTAGTTTCACTTAGAACACAATAAAGTATGCTATCATCAAATCAGTTCTTATTAGCTGCATCAAAATAAGCAGGACTTGTTAACTACCATGTCCAGGGGGAGCATGAATAAATGAATACCTCAAGTTCCTGAAAATAGTATCACTGCACAGATTGAATGAAGCAAAAGGGTCCTGCACTTCAAAATTGAACTGTAACAAAAAATGAATAAAAAGACATCACCCCATTGTGTAGTTAATGGGAATATTAAGAAAAAGTAATTAATAATAGACGTTTCTTAAAGGAGTGCTTATTGATAGAAGAAAATGTCAAATATCTGCTGGTCTTTAAGGAAAAATTTGTCATTTATATATCTTTTGTTTTGGTTTTCTTTTTAATCGCTTATATATAATAGACAAATTATACAGATTCTTTAAAATAATATATGAGGATGCCATGAGGCTATTAAAATGGTAAATCACTAGTTACGTAATTATGTTTTCCCTTTCCTACAGAACCTTTCTTTAAATTGATTATGAATGGCAATGATAATTACAATAATCTTGTGCAATTGATGGTCATTCTTACATTTAATATCTCTGAAATACTTACATATGCATGTATTTACATATACTGCTGCTGAATCGTGGCAGATCCAGAACTGTATGCATTTAAAAGACACTAAATTCTCCTAGTTTATTGATCTGAAGCATATAAAAGGAGCAAACTAAACCCCAGTGAAGGTGATTTTATTTTTTGAACTGACAAAAATGAAGTTTTGATCAGTTTTTCACACTAGGGATCTAGAGTAGATTTTAGGTGATTATATTTAAACAATAGCCCTGAAAAATGCCCACAATTAATAGTATTTTTTTTCAGATTACGAATAAATAGAATTTAAATTCTTTACGTAGAATAGAAAAATTTCTTGTGGAAATACCCATTCCACTATGTAAATAAATTAAATACCAAATAGCTTGAAAAAAAAACAATAATGTTGTCCTTGGCGTATCAGAAACACTATAGTTCAGAGCTGGGAAACAAAATGAACGATTGAATCAGCTACGTCTGCCTAAAGGCCATCTCAGAAAAGACTGTAGCATATACGCTTTCAAAGAGAAAATATTTGGTAACAAAGGGTCTGACCCCTGACAACAGTCCAAAATTCAGTGTTGAGAGGCTGAAAAATCTCTAAATACCTTTGAGGTATGTTTGCACAATGCTGGAATGCATTCATTCAAAGCAAGTAGGAGAAAAGTTGGTTTTGTAACTTTCTTAAAGTAAATCAAATTTGTTTTTCTCCATATATTTAGTTCTAAATTTCATTATAAAATATCTAGGTTGTGTGTCTGAAGAGAAGCTTTCACAACATCCTGCCTGTCTTTGGAATTAGTGGAATTTAGTCCTTCTGTTGACCTTCTTTCTACATGTGTCTGTCACAATTGCTCATATTATACTGCCAGAGTCATTTTGCCTATAAAACACAGCTCTCTCAGCTACTTTAGTAATTTCAGCTTACTAAGAAACTCTTACATTTGAAAATAGTCTGGAAGTTGTTGAAATATTGACGAACCTATTTTTTTTTTTCTCCTTGAAGGTTTTTTTTAAGATTATCCTAATTCAGGCACTATTATTTTGTGTCTTTACAAATACATGTTCTTGGAGGACTTGGTAATGTAATCTCTCATTAACAGCACAAAATAAATTACAAAACATGAAACCTAATTTATCATCTCATATAAAAAATGTAAAAACTGTTTTTCTAAGTGGATAAAATCAGAGTATGTGTTTATTATTGCCCAAGACTGTGTTGTCTTTTGGCTGACATATGGATACCTTCCAGTTCTCTTAATTTTCAATGCTGGTGGAACATAGTCACTGAAGGTGACATGTGGCATGTATCACAATTATACCTTTGAGGTCCAACAGATGTTCCAGCAACTCTCTTTCATATCTTTTAAGTTTTATCCTTAATTCTTCAGTTTAATCTTGTAGAAGACTTATAAAAATACTTTGGCATGTAATGCCCACAGTTAGCACAGAATCTAGGTGCCTAAATGCCCCCAGAAATTTAGCCTCATTCAGTGGACTAGATGTACACAGATTTAACCTGAATTTCAGCAAGTAATTACACTACCTTCAAGGTTTATAAAAAAAGAAGAAATGATGCTTCACTTCAGAAGGGTTATTAATTTATCTGCACAGTACTGAACACATAGTCAGAAGTAGCAAAACTCCACAACTGGACTCAGATTTTTAGATTTCCATAAAATCAGCAATGAATAGGAAGAAAGTGTTTTAACAGACCAAGCTTTACTCTAGTGCCCAGATTGGACCACCTCCAAATTCTGCTATTCTGTTTTCTCCATAGATGTCTAGTGTCCACAGGATCACCGAGAAATCCGTTCCCTCCACTAAAAAAGTAAATTTTTTTCAGTGAAAATTTGTATTAATTAGTACCTGGTATTAAAGAGCTAATAATTAAAACATTTTCTTTCAATTTTTTCTTTGCTTTAGTATTTTTGCAGCTAAAATAAAAACTGCGACATTTTAAGGATAATGATAAGATGTAGCAGTAAGAAAGAGTAATCTGTGAATAGAAAGCTCAGCTTGTTAATCAGCTAGTGCTGTGTAATCACATATTTTAAGAAAAATATAATACAAAACGATGGGCACAGCAGCTGTACAGTAAGCGCTACTGAGGCTCAATGTTAAGAGCAAAGAATGGCATATGTGACACAGGAGAATTTTGGGACCTAGAGGCAAGGTCAAATTGTCTATAATGTCTCTAACCATAAGAAGTTCTCAGCTTGCAGCCTCCGAGCAGTGAAATCTTCTGTGTCATAATTCTTACCAGCTCCCATATTTCCTGCTTTGACTGTAAGATAACCTCTGGTTATTATGGGATGTTGGTTTGAGATGAGCACTGTCAACAATATGCACTGTCTGTAAGCATCTGTGCCATTTGCCTCAATTCACTATAAATTGTTCTCTTCAGGCTCTTAATTCAAACTCTGCTGTTGATTCTCTCATATAATATGTAGACTATTTTTTGGAGAAAAAAAAAGGTATTGAGCTTAGCAAAGCAGAACATATCTAATCAAGTACCAGTTTCACAGGTATAAAAGGAGGTGGCTTTCCTTGTGTGATGCATAATTTGAAATAGTTCTGGGTTTCAGTGGTTGCTACATTTCCTATTACTATTTTGACTATTGTTGTATTTTAAATATAATGATTAGTTTAAAAGGACATACAACAAACAACCCCAAACCACAGAAAGCTAGAAACTTTTGTACAAGTGAAATGTGTGAATATTCTTTAAAACCTGAGAAACTGACTAGAGAAATTAACTGCACGTAACAGGACTTGGTCCTGTCCCATCTTGGACTAATATTTCCTTTCCAGTTCTTTCTATTTAGTAAGTGTTTCAAAATTTATTTTCACATATACAGCTGATAAATTTTTTTCTGGTTTAACACTTGTAGGTAGCTCATCCCCACACAGCTTCACACTTCTTCCCCCACAGGTGGGACGGGGAAGAGAATGGGGAGGGTAAAAGTGAGAAAACTCGTTGGTTGAGATAAAAAAATGCAATTTAATAGGCACAAAAAAATTGTGCATGCAAGTAAATTTAAAAGAAAAAAAGATGAACAAATGAATTAATTCACTCCTTCCCACCCGCAGGCAGATATTTAGCAATTTCCAGGAAAACAGGGCTCCATCATGTGTGGTGGTTACTTGTGAAGACAAATATCTTAAGCCTGCATGTCACCTCCTTCTCATTCTTTCCCTGAGCTTTCATTGCTCATGATGCTGTGTTGTACAGACTGACCTTTTAGTCAGATGGGGCAGCTGTCCCTATTGTTCTTCGGCACCCCCAGATTCCTTGCTTATGGGATGGAGTGACAAAAACAAAAAACTTCCTTCATACTGTGTAAGCCTTGTTCAGCAGCAATTGTTCAGCTAAAACAGCAGTGTGTTAACACTGTTTTGGTTTTAGATCAAAACCCTAACACCATATGAGCTACTATGCAAAAAAAAACCAATGCAGCCAAAGCCAGACACTCCTCAGTCTGCAATATATGCAATGTCCGCTACACTCTCATTAGATATTTCTTTACTCCCCACCCTTTGATACATATACTGACATAATTTGCTTAGTCTATGATCCATTCCTGTAAAGTGTCCATAAAATACTCATTTAGATCCTTTAGTCCATGATTTTAGTTCTATTCATTATGGCAGTCATTCATGATGGGAAACACTGGGTGTTGCACAGAGCTACTGTGCACCAAAGCCAGCTCATGATGTTTCAGTGCTGCACTTGCTCGTTTCTTGTGAGGCTCATCCTCCACTAGACTGTATGTTTCCTGTTAGAGTACATCCTATAACATGCAACTCAAATAATGGGTTACAAGAGTTCAAAGGTACATCCATTGCTCATCTAATTATTTTTGTATTCCTTCCTAAGAGCTGCACTTCTGCTGCCATTCTATATGGAATCTGATGTGAATTTTATTTTAGGATAAAACAAAAACTTGCAATTCCTTTTTACACATATCTAGAAAACCACCCAGTTTGGAATGGAGAAGTTTTCAGTCAGGGCATCAGAAAATACCCTGATATGAAGGTAAATAAGCACATCAATTAAATTAAATTAACTATTTATCAGTATCAGCAGAGAATTTGCCTCTCAAAATGATTCAAGTGACAAAAGTCAGATAAAAATACTTTATTTAAATATGAGAACAGAGATTTAAATAGATGCACTCTAATTCAGACCAAAAAACTAGAATAATTTCAACTAACTGATAAAACAGCATCAAAAACACTAAATAAGAGCTGAAAACTTACTTTTGTATATCAAACTGCATGATGTTTTCCCTCTCTGGAGGGGAAACACACAGAAGTGTTTTATTGTATCTACTGTCCCAGAACAAAGCTTTTTAAACAAAAAAAGAGGCTACGGTAAACTTCTAATTCAGTGTTCCTCACAGGCCACTCAGGAAGCGTTAGATCCCCTTAGTCTAAAACATCTTCATAGCCATGAGTCAGAAATAGAGGGAACACACCATGTTAATTTACCTTGAGCATTATTAGCTTTATTGGCATGGCAGGATGAGTAATTGCTGACTGAATTTGACTTTCTAGGCATCCAAGTCCTTGGATGTACCTAGGACTTGGGTATAGAGGCTGACAGATGGTCATGAATGATTCTTCCTAATTAGAGAAAACTGAAGGAGTCTATATGCAGAATTCATGCCTGGATAGTTGTCCATGGGACATATGGCAGAATGCTAATGAATGTGTACTTTACACTTGCACGTATATCCAACAGGGAACAAGTACTGATAAGCAGTGCAACACCCATCAGTGCAAAAAGGACCATGTGAATAAAGATTACATTTTTAAGTTTCCCAAAGCAGGTTTGTGTGTTTTGATCACCTAGTGTGCACCAAGACTACCTTTTCTCTTGTGCAGCTAGGTAGCTACAATAAATATTGCTCTTTCTACACACAATACCTTTCTCTGAAGTTGTTACCATAAAAAAAGATAAAGTCTAAAGCGAAGGTGAATAAATTTGACATATTTATGTAGACTTTTATCAATTTTAGGCAAAACCATAAATTCTTCCCTCTACATGAGGACTTAAGGTTACTATAAATCCATTGTTTGTCCTCTTTGTCAAAGATAGCTGAAAAAATTTAAAAATACAACCACTCAGGCATAACCAGGAAACCTACTCAGCAAAATACCTTCTGAGATGGCCCTATCTGGAAAGAACATGATCTATTATATAGCTTCAAGTCTGGGGTGCAGAAAAGAACTCTGACTTCACACCCTTTGCCTTCACAGTTTGAAAGAACCACTGAGGAAGCAAAGAATATATTTTGAATATGTCTAAAAGTATGTGAAATAAGTGAGGTCACCTTTGGGAAAGTTATCTCTATGTTAGCGTTTCTTTTCTTGTCAAAACACTCAAGAAAAACTCACAACTTTTTCTTCCACTGTACTAGCATTGTCTTCATATGCTCTTTATATTGATAGTTTATTACTGCCAAATTATATCTTTGCAAATATTACTTAAAGGAATAATTACTGTCTGCTTTGTAGCCTTGTACTGTAACTGAGTTCTATACTTTACAAGTTATTCCTTTAAGAACTTCTGTCTGCTTACTTCTATAATTTCAAATTATTTTTATTTTTGATAGTAACAAGATCTTTACAGCAAATTAGAGAATCATGATTATACATTTATAACAGAAAAACTTGATAATACACCAATGTGATTACAAATAATTTAAAACAATACTTTTTTACAGTGTATATTGAATGCCATTGAATGTTTAAATGCTTACTGAATTATTAAATTTAGCAACTTAGTTATGGACATGCTGACTTTTGCAAAAATATTTGAGAGGAAAACAACAGCTTTTAAAGGACAGAGTCTGAATAAATTAAACAGATGCATAGATATTGGAAAAAATTTCTTCAGAAAACATTAAATAGAACAAAAAATACCTGTGAAAACAAAAGAGTACAATCCAAACTATTTTGTTCAGAAATGCAAGTTGAAAGCATATTTAGCTTTTAAAACACTTGTAGGGACAATCCACTCAAAGCAAATTTCATTCCTCTCTGATATCAAAATATAGTAATCAAAAGAGATAATAAAAGCAGAACATAAAATATAAATGGGCATAAGTGCAGTAATATTTTTCATAAGATGCTAAGGTTTTTTCATATGAAGAAATCTGTTTTAAATTAGAAAAAAAAAAAGTTTGCCAGTCTTTGGAACATTATTTGGGGAGGGAATATACCTACTAATTTTTTGTGCTTTGGATTCAAAGTGTCTTGTCTTTTACAGGGAATTTCACACTACAAAACTAAATTTAAATGCATATTTCTTTGTTTGTTCTGAATAAATGAATTTAAAAGTGCACTACCAAAAAACCACCCCCAAACCCATTTAAAAATATAAGTATTTTTGTTATTAATGTATACTTGGAATCACAAGAAAACCTAAAAGTAGGGCTCTCTGGGTAATGGATTGCAGGCTATTTTTATCACGTGCTTTCATGTCACAAACTCAAAATTTTCTATGCTATCTCTTATGTCTAAGCAAGTATTTACAGAAGTATTACTTATGCAGAAGAAGCTCTTTCTAGTTGGATTTGAATGGTTTCCATTTGCCTTATAATATCCATATATTAGTGAACTAACATTATATTTAATTGCCAAGCTGCTCTCCTTGTCAGCTGCTCCTACGGAATTTATAATATTGCTGTAGACTCAACTCGGGGATAGAGCTAGAAAACTAATATTGTCACTAGGATTTCTGGACACACTATGTAAAATATTAATGAGTAAAATTGCATCTTTTGAGATCACTAGGATGGCTTACGTATGTAAAGGAGGAAACAATTCTCTGCTGAATAACAGTGTATAATTTAGCCATAAATTCTAGGGTCTTTTTGCCATTCTGAAGACACAAATTATCCATAGACTTAGGCTGAATGAACATTTAACATTCCTTTAGTAAATTTGTGTTTACTTAACATGAAGCAACCGAAGCATATTGGTTATTCTGTTCACAAAGACTTAAATTGTTTATCATCTTATAATCATTCTGTAGAATGATACTGAGTTCATATGTATAAATATCTACAGAAATTTTCAGCTGCAGTTCAACACTCATATAAGCTTTCTCCTGTAGTTCTGTTTGCCATAATTATTTCAAGATATGTTGAGTCCTGGATGGATTTTCAGATAATAGGGATTCAGATAATACTTTTTTTTTTTTTTCCTAAGTCCTATATATTGACTAATATGTTAAAAAATGCTTTGTTTTCACATAGAAATTTAAGAATTCAGGAGTATATTTATATCCATATATCAGTGGTGTAACTTACAAAAGTTAGCTTCAGTATTTGCACAATTTTTTTCTCTTCCATTCTAGTACATGTACATGTTCTCTCTCCTGAAAACAAAGAAAAGTCAAATAGAAGTGGTGCAATTATTCAGTTCAGGTTAGGCTTTAGCTGTGCCCTTATTAAATATTTCAGTAAAATTTCATGTATATGCTCTGTAGAGGTAAAGAACACTAATTTACTCTTAAGAACACCATACAGGAGACTATAACACCCTTATAAAATTTTCCCTATTAGAAACCTATGAAATGCCAGCATCTTGAATACCTTCTGTTCTCCTGATCTCCCGAACAATATTCTCTCCAAGCAGTAGGAAAAGAGAAAGTACTCAAATACACAACCAAAAGAAATTTAGTACCATTCAGTCTGAAAAGCAAACAGCTGGAAATAAATCAGAAAGAATTTATAAAATCATAAATAACATGTAATAAATGAATGGGGAAAGTTTTTTCATTGTTTCTTCCAACAGTGACCTGTTAGCATGCTAGTTACTAGCACTGACAACAAACCTAGTTCTCAACATAATATTTTACTCTTCCCCAGTTCTGGGTTCTGTGTGAATCTATTTTTAGCATTTTCCTATCAGTCTGCTTCATTTTGGTCAGGTCTCAGCTAAAATTTGAATACTGCATGACAGGTTCGCCACAGAAATGGAAAGAGAAAGTTAGAAGGGAGAAGATGTTTTATTTTTCATTACAACTATTTTTTAGATGGATGTCTGATTCTTATCGACTATACCTGTGGAGATACTCAACTTGTCTTTGAAAATGACAATCCATTTATGGAAAATAAAGCACGAATACAGCTAGTAGGCAAAGTGTTACTGAGGAATGGTAGGTCAAATCACTAAAATGGAAGTAATAACCACTTAATCCTTGTGATTCACACAAGAATACGATGATTTTTCTCTCTCATCTGTAACTTCCTGGAAAGAAAATGGCCACATAATTAACTAACAAACCTTATTTATTACATGTCATACCTATGCACCATGGCAAATGATGCGAGTTTTGCAAGACTTCAATTGTCACTTGAAAAATTAATTTTCATCTCTAGCTGTTAAATGACAAAAAAGACTATTTTTTCTCATGTATATTGTCTTCCACCATTCCTCCAGCCTCCACAATCCCCCCAAAATATTCAAAGATATGCATACATACCTCTTAATAATACTGCAACTTAGTAACTTTAAAGACTACTGAACCAAGAACAGTGTTCAATTTCTACTAGAAGTCTCTTGCATCATGAACACTAGTAGAAAGATGAGGATGGGTAAAAAAAGTACTAAAATAATTTGTTCTTATCAGGATTCAAAATACTTCCCTGCAGTGCCTCCAAAGTAGCAAATCTATTGGCCTTTCACAAATCCTTCCTGTCATCCTGCAACCACAACTTTGGTAAGTATAAAATGTGAACAACACCTTGATTATGAAAACGATGTTTGCTGAGTTGATTGCTGTACGATATTAAAGAAAAAAAGAAAATTCTTATATCCACCAGCAAATCTGGCCTAGTGGTCTCATGTTTTTTGATCTGTTCCTGTGATACAAACCTCTGTTTTTATTATTAGGAGATGCATATTTTTCTGTTATTAGGTGATTGTTCAATGCTATGCCACAGACAGAAGGGTGACAGGGATTGGGCTGTTTTTGTCTGTCACGATATTCTGCTCCTCCTTATGCTCACAATTCCTGAAAGCTACACTACTTACTAACACAAGATAGGCAACAGCTCACTGATTGACAGCAGAGGGCTAAGCCAAGCAGAAATTTTAAGAAGCCTCAGGCAAATATGATATTAAATAACAAACCAATATTTGCAGTCAGGCTTTAGCATGGCAGAAGAAGGAGAGTGCAAGCTCGCTGAAGAGAAAACAAAAATAAAACAATAAAATAGAAATGGAATTACTTGACAATGTCAATAAACGTGAAATTTAGACAATCTTTTGTTGTTTCTGTGCTCCGCAAAATAAATCACAGCAGATCACAGAATATTATGAGTTGGAAGAGACCCACAAGAACCAATGAGACCAACTCTTAAGTGAATGGCCCATAGAAGGATCAAGGCCACAACCATGATATTATTACCACCATGCTCTAACAAAGTGAGCTAATCTAAGGGTCAATAAATGACCAAAAGAACAGGTATTTTTTTCTTTAAACCATGAAGTGAAGGTTAAATAACAGATAAGATAAAAAGGCTTTCTCCGTTGTGATAAAATCAATCAGTTTTACCATTTCCTTTAAATGAGAAAAATCGCAACCCAGTAGATTGTGTGGTGTTCAGCCTATGAACACTACTGCTATATGAGCTCAACAAATGTACTTTATTAAATTTGTGGCAAGTTGCTTAATGTAATTTCATTATTTTCTTATATTTAATTAATTAAACATTATGTAGTAGAATTTAATATGTGATTTTAAGAAGCAAAGAAATTATTTTCTGTATCTCATTTAGATATATTTTAAAAATTAATTTAATTTTTCCAAATGATGCTGATATATGCACAGTACTACATATCTTTATTATTATGCTCCTGAGTATAGATCAAAAGACAACATGTAAGATTAAGATCATTGTAGAGTGCAGTTTGCCTAATTGATTGCTGCAAGATTCATTGCATCAGGCATACAAATAGAAAAGAACGCATTCAATTTGGTTGCCCCTGTCTCTAAACCTGTAATTCTGAAGCTTTAATTTTAAAAAGTATTCAAATCTCTACTTGAATCTTATTAAATTCCAGTCAAATTATTTAGGCAGATGTCTAAATGTTTTGGTACTAATATACTGTTGAGTTGAAGTCTATATTAACAGTAGAAAATTCCAGATACTTAATAACTGGTTGTCTTCTGGACACATACAGCAGCTTTACACAATGTAATTCTTTTATGTAAGGACCCTATCATCTCTAATAGTTTTCATTCATAATCCTACTTGTACAAGCCTGTGAAAGAACAGGTGAATGCCAACTAGCATGTGATACGATGGTGTAAAAAGCATCACAAAGAAGCCTCAGTTATTGTCTTTATGGTAATAATCAATTCTTGACTGAAGAAAGAATGAGATGCCACAATAGTTTCCTTGAAAAAGAGAAAGGGTACCGCTCTACCTATATTCTTAAAGTTGGAATATCTGTATATCACATTAAGAGAAAATAACTACATTTAAGTTTACATGGGAACACTCTATGCTACAGCTCAGAAAATGATGCCTGTAACTATAATATCCCTAGGAAAAAATACTAATGCTGTAGAAAAATAGTTTTCTTTACCATGAAAACTTTTTTTTAATTCTCAAAACTGAAGAAGATATTTTCTTGGTAAATTTTTAAGTTAACTATTAAATATTAAAACCTTAAAATCTTTGTTTCCTGTTCAAAAGTGTTCCTAAGTGCACTCACAGCTAAGTGAAATCCTGTAATTTCTTATGTTACTAGAGAGTGGCTCAGTGTAAAACATTATCCGGTAAAGGGAAAGCTTGCCAAATATATTCCTATGTCTTTTCTCAATCTGCATATTCTAGCTGAATTTGAGTATTTATCAGGCAGAAGATATAACACTGCATATTAATGTAAACAATTTCTGGAATTCCACTGCTTTACATACAAATCACATAATATCAGCTACAAATATTGTTGTACTGTTTGGAGATTTAAAGATGATAGATGCTTGAACTGATAGAAAGATTTAATAATTGCTAGCTGTCAAACCTTAAAAGCTATGGAGTGATACATTATTGTTGCTTACTTTTATGTCTTCTCTTTTTAATGAAAAAGATACAGATTGTATTAGTGAAAAGGAAATTTCCCAAGGCAATAGAATCCAATTTCCAGGGCCTGCATACTTAAGGACAACATTTAGTCCTCACATGAAGACAAGCCTCACTTGTGAGGCTTGTATTAAAGTGTAAAGGAAAGGTCTGATTCTTGATTACAAATAGCTAAAGGGATAAATTTCTATATATTTGTAGGAAAATAGAAGATTTTTCTAGTTATTTTAATGAAAGTCACTTTTTACATTTAAATATTCACAACCCTCCCCATTCGCTACCCACCGTGTTCTGACAAGTTTTATCTTATCTATGAGTTTCTAATCAGTCTTCCAAGAGGAAGATAAATATTGGAAACAGAGTCCACTTTTACAATGCTTACTCTTCCAACTGGGCTTGAATTCTATTAATCTGTTCCTCCTTTCTTTTTTGTTGTTATTTTATTTTGGTCTATATGAATTCTTCATCTTGCTGACCACTTCCACATTCATTCCATTATGGTCTTCTCATGACTGATTAGTTCCAATATCTTGGGTTCAAGGTTTACAT
This sequence comes from Melospiza melodia melodia, assembly GCF_035770615.1. Lineage (NCBI taxonomy): Eukaryota > Metazoa > Chordata > Aves > Passeriformes > Passerellidae > Melospiza > Melospiza melodia. The sequence continues at coordinate 98,032,978 of NC_086195.1, read as the reverse complement.
TACTTTTCTCATTCGGAATCTGGTCCCTAAATTTCAGAAGGAAAGCAGTAAATAAAAGTAGAGAAAATAGAAAGTTAATTAGCTCTACGTGAATAGGAATGAAAAGGTGAAGTTTCTTGCCTTAAAATAGTCCAGACCTTGTGAGATTGTAAGGAAACAAGAATAAACATATTAATGCACTGATAATTGCATCAATTAAAATTGTTTAGCCTATTAAAATCTAGAATGAAAAAAATCAGGTATATCTTCATGAAAATATATCTGAAAAAAGCACATATTAACTAAAAGTAGAATCTAGAGTAAGAATATTTAGTCCATTCTCATAAAATATTGAAAATAAATTATTTCCCCTTACAAAATCACCCCAATTCCTGTAGTCCAGTTCCAATCAGAACTATTGAGTCAGGCTAGTAGGACACTCGCTCTGTCTGGTGAATAAGTCCTCGTCCTCACTGGCATTACAGTTTCTGCATTTAGCAGTTTCTCCTCATCTCAGAGTTTTATACTATCTAACAAGCGTGTTCAGCTGAGAACGTAGGTATTGTTTAATTATTATTGTTTTCTGAATTAGAGAGCTTAAACCTTGAAGACCTTACTTAGCGTGCAGCAGTAGATCTATCTCTTTGGTCATTCACCAATTACTAAAGGATTTTCTAACCTGTTCTGATTTTCTGCCCCAAATAAGTGATATTAGTGTGAGTTTGGAAACAATTATACAACAAAGTTCATTTGCAGCTCTGGTTTCCATCCAGGAAGATGTGGTGAAGGTCTCACTTACATGAGCAGTCTGTTTGGATAGGTTTCATGCTGTGATGCCATACTACTCACGAGTCACTTTCCTCATACTTCCAATTATTCATTCACCTTCAGAATACCCTATTTTCATGCTTCCCTAGAAACAAGTAGAAGGCAGCAGAATGCAAAGAGATATTAAATAGCATGAGCATACATACACTTTTCCTGTAGCTTGACTTCAGTTAATGGACTAATAAATAATTGCCTCAGGAAATATATTATCTTTTCCTTCCTACTAAGTTGCATTCTGAGTTCCAGCACTGAAATCAAGCATTTATCAGAATACATGCAGGATGTACTCAGTTATTTTTTTGTGAAAATCATAGAAGGAAAGGAAGGGAATTTTTGAAACTCTGAGCTTGTGAAGATGGTACACCTATGTACCCATTTCCAGACTTTCCAAAAATTCAAAAGGAAATTCTAAAAAGGAGTAAGAGACTATGCATAATATTGTACACAGAAAAATATTCTTATGTTCATGAGAAAGGATGCTTTCTGCTACTAGTTTAATACTTTATATTCATTTACATTAAGGAAAGAATTTACTTAAATTAATAAAGAAGAAGAGCTTAAAAAATTACCAAACTTCTGTAGTCATTAGAATGGATGCACCTCAGTTTCCTAATTTTAACTATATCAAGAATCAATGAATGAAAAACCATCAATTATAACTTGGATAAATGGGTGAATTTGGGTCAAATGCTGTGATGTAAATTGGTGGATTTATGTTACCCAAGAGGAGATTGTTTCTCACAAGGTTTAAACCAGCAAATGGCTGAACAGAAATGCATGAAATGTATCATAACTTATTGCTTTTTGCATCTTATTACAAAGCTTTCATACCTTCTTGGTGATATCACACAGGCAGCTCCTCACAGTACTAACTCCTTCCCAGCACAGCCAACAAATTCCCGCTAACTCACTCTTTTATAGCACTCATCCTCATTGGACACAGCTGTGGCCTTCCAAGGGCAGGCCTGTTCCTAATCTTTGGTGATTAGTACAGCTGCAACTCGTCAGAGGTGAGATTACCTTCTGCACTATCTTTATTTTCTTACATTCTATCCCTCCACATATTGCTATTTCAGAAATAGGGCTTCAAGCTTTGTTATTCACCCTGGTTTCATCCGGGATAGAGTTAATTTCTTCTCAGGAGCTGGTACAGTGTTTTGGATTCAGAATGTTAATAATATTCATGTCAATTTGCTTTTTGTTAAATTGCATTTATTCTAAGTCTAAGGCTTTTTATTTTGTCTGTGCACATGCTCTGCCAGTGATCAGGTACACCTAAGAAAAACAGGAGAGAGCATCGCTGGGATGGGCAACCTGAATTGGCAAAAAGGATATTCTACACCATAGTATGCTATACCAAGTATTTGAACTGGGAGAGTTTCCCAGAAGGCTGGCCAGTCTAGGTTTAGGAATGTGCTCTGGCATTAGTCAGCAGGTCAGTGCATCTCTTGTCGTTTTTTTGTTTATTTGTTTGTTTGTTTTTCCTTTTCCCATTTATTATTATTAATATCGTTGTTGTTTTTGTTCTTGTTGTTCTTGTCATTATTTATTATTATTATATATTAGTTGATTATCTATTATCAAACTGCTTTTATCTCAACCTAAAAGTTTTATTTTTGATTTTCCCCCCATTCCACTGTGGGAAGAGGTTGGATAGGGGGTGTTGACTGAGGGTCTGTATGGTGTTTACTACCAGTTGGGATTAAACCCTGACAGTACTGAAGAATCAAAAGCCTTCCATACAGACCATATAACTGCAGCTGCAGATCTGGTCTCAAAATTGTCTTGAACTAGATATAAGGCAAAATTTTTGACTATGAGGGTAGTGAAATACTGGAACAAGTCTCTGTTCCAGAGAGATGGTAGATGTCCCATCCCTGAAAATATTTCAAAGACATGGACAGGACTCTAAGCAATCTGATCTATTTGAAGATGTCCTTGCTTATTGCAGAGGCTTTGAATTAGATGGCCATTATAGATCCCTTCCAATCTAGATCATTCTGTGATTCTGGGGATGTATACTCTTTGTGAACTTTGATTATTTTACTTTATTCAATATTTCTTTACCCCTAGCCCCATAAATTGCCTTCCTTTTTCCTCAGAAATAAATATGGAGCAAAGAAATACTAACACGATGGTCAGTCTACCTATTTAGGAGAACAGAGTTCTGTATTCCCTCCTACTTTCCTGTTTGCAAACATATGTCACAGTAAGTACAGTTGTCTACCCATTGGACACATTCCACCATTGAGTCTTGTATTCTACTACTTTGCTCTGCAAGCTTCTTTCATTGTGATGTCACTTGTCACTGCAATGAATAAAATAATGTGCAAGGTTTTTCCCCAGGGGATTGATGGCTAAACCATTTGTATTGATTGGTTACTCCTTGGAGCAGTACATACCTGTGGTGGGTTATGCTGTGTAAAGCAATGGGGTCTGGGTACATCTGTAGACTGACAAGATGTGGGAAAGCAGAATGAGATCTAAATATCAGAGGTTAAAATGAACTAGGAGGTTTTCAAAAAGGATGCAGAAAAGGCTTCACATTGTCCATTTCAAGGTAAACCACTGTAAGCTTTTAAAGTAGAATAATTAGGAAATATTAAAACTATAAAAGAATCTAGAACCATGGAAGCTTCAGGAATCAGTAAAAAAACAGCATTGTTACAAGATGATGTTCATCAAACAGATTCCTGTAAGTCAGAGCTCATTACCTGATGTTGTGACAACATAAGAAAATGGAAGACATGTCATTGGTAAATTGATATGATAGTGTTTAGAGCTACATGGTCAGGTCAGCTTGTCTAGGGTTTTTTGGTTTTTTGTTTTTGTGGGGGGGGGGTTGGGGTTTTGTTTTATTTTGGGGTATTTTTTGTGGGTTTTGTTTGTTTTTGGGTTTTTTTTTTTTTGTTAGACAAATGATGTCTGCACTATGTTACTTGTCTGGTGTAAAGTTACAAATAGCTGTATTTTCAACAACTGGTCAGAGAGACACCTGAGTAATGATAAGATAACCTTGCTGATGAGCTCATAATACAGCCACTTCAAGTGCCAGGGAATTAATTAACAAAAGCCTGTTGTGTCTTTGTTTCTGGAAAACTTGTTTTAGAGTAGTGAATCATGAGAAAAAGTCACCACACTCATTAAATAGTATTTTTTTCTGAACATTCTCTTTTATAAATAGAGGTATTTTCAGGTCTATACCAATTAAAATATCTGGAGCTGTAACTGGGGATGCAGTTATCTCTCCACAGCACAATGAAATAAAAGTTAAACAATGAGCAATAGGTGCTGCCATACACCTCTCAGCAGAGATCTGGATAAATGCACAAAGAAATGATTACACGGAGTGTCACTGCCATTGCTCAGGCTGTATTGCACTGAATAATACACAGTGAAAAGAAAAAGAAATTATTCCCCTCTGTGATCCCACAGTCAGCAGATATTTTGTTGATGTAGTACCAGTCAGACAAAAAAGGTGTTTGATCTTACATGAGCACACGCCCAAAGGCCTTTAATCTGTCACAGTCATTAATGCCAATGACATTTCCACTGACCTGCTAGAATTCTTTAACTCTTTCTAGACAACATTTTCTGACATATCCATCCTTACAATTAAATCTCATGATCACTTGGTTGAGTGAGTATTCTCAAGAGCAAAAAGTGTTCTCCGTTGTCTTTTAAATTACAGATCATGATGATGGCCACATGACACTTAATTAGCAAAATACTGAGTGGAATGCATTTTGTAATTTAGCTTCCAGATGACCTTTATATTAGAGAAGTCAGTGATATGTGGGCAAGTATGGCACTAAATGTGTCAGAAGAGTTAGAAAGAGAAAAAATATTGCATTCTATACTGGTAAAGCTTTAGAAAACTAAATACATTACAGTATAGTGTTGTACTTTTACCTCTCCTGAATGTTTTAAAGACAATTATCTTCATTTGGCAGTCAGAGAATTTTTTTTTTTCTTTTTTTTTCTTGTGGCATGTGTACAAAGCAAGAAAGAAATTCTATATAATTTCTAAAATTCACTAAAACTGAGGGAAAAAACTGAGGGAGAGATGTTTACCTGTCTCTATTAAACAATCTCTGAGGCTTTCAGGAAGAAAAGTTGAGATGTACTCTATCTCCTTGTGAGTTTATGTGTAAATCTTTCTGTAGTGTAAACAGACTAGGCATAGGATGACTTATTTTGACCACTATCCTCAGCAACACCACACGCTGTGCAGACAAAGCCTTTGAAAGGTTCAGTGTCAGTTATTAAGGAGACAGATGGGATTTGCAGCCAGCCTGCACTCCAGATAACCTCACAACAGTGATGTTGAGAGTCATGAAGTTACGGCCCTGCATAGTTTTACAGCCATGGAAGTGAACTTACAGGCATCATCTGGCACCATTCTGAGTTAAACCATACAAAAGTTTCAGCCGCTTTTCTTCACAAGGCCAGGTGTAGCATCCTGATAGCTCTGGAGATGGCTGTTCTCCATCTTGCAGGTTTCATATCAGCATGTATACTGGAATGGAAATGTGCAATGAAACCACTTCCTTCCACAACTAAATAGTAGAAAAGGGGATTAGACAAACCTAAGTTTTTGTAGGTTTTCTATTTCTATTACCAGCATATAGAGACATATACTACAGCTGGAATAAAGGTCCTCTCTATCCAATTGACATTTTCACAGCTATGGATGACCTTTCTGTTCTTCAGTTAGTATTTTCAGATCACCTTGCCCCACATTGTCTTGTCAAAGTCACAACTGAAAAGGGAAAAAAAAGAGCCCCAAAGCCAGATTATAAATCTAGGCAGAACATGTCTGTTTCATTGAAGGTAAGTGCTGTAAACTATCTCCTGTCCTCATGTCTGCCAAGTTCAACAGGATGAGAGACAGACAGCAGACACTAATGAGTGGCAGACCTTCACACAGAAGATAATGAAGTGTATTGAGAAAAGTAAGGAAATCAAAGAATTTTTAAATATTAAGAGAAAACAGAGAAATTTTCCAAACATCAGTGTATAAGGTACTGACTTTCCATATTATGTTGTGAGACAGCAAACATCATGGCTCAGGGAAGCATCACCTTCTAGTCAGTCATTCACTTGTGCCCCATATAAATATTTTCTTCTTTAGTATGTTCTCCTTTCTTCATGATGCTTCTGCACAAGTGTGAGTCTACCACACTATGCAGTAGAAGGCAATGCTCAGTAGAAAGTACATTCTTGCCTCAGTTTCACTTTTTCCTGTTTATGACCATGGCATACAGCTACTATAATTCCTCCAGGAATTATGGGGCTATCTGCTCCCCTGCTACATGGTATCCACATTCTCTGAAAAAATTCCTTTGCCCAGGATTTTTCTCCTGGGAAGCGGAGAAGCCCCAGAGAAAAAGAAAACAAATCTTATCTGATTTGCTTCTCCTGTGTTTTCCTCATGTGGAATGTGTTTGGAGATTGCCCAAATAAACTATTAGTTTATTAAACTTGGACTAAACAATTTAAATTATTTTAAAATCTTTTTTTTAAATTGTTTGAACCTTTAAATTCTTTTTAAAACCTTTGACCTAAACCACTGGTCAAGTCCAGGGCTAAATTTGGAAAGGAGTCCACTCTGAATCTTGTGAATCAACAGAAGAGTCTGCGTTACTCCTTTTTGTCCTTGCCCTTTCACATCGTAACTCTTTCCCAACCCTAGCCTCCATGTAGATAATTTTGGGCTGATTTTAATCTGAGTTTTCTCTGTGTGCTATAACAATTTAATAAGTAGTAGAGTGAACAATAGTAGTAGACTTGCCAACAATTTTTTATTTTCGCTTTTGTATTAAACTTTTGCTGGTGATCTTTTGAGTGACCTGAAAGACCCACTTCTGACAAAGGATCACAGGCAGCAGGCAATTTGAAAAAAAAAAAAATAGAAAATCCAATCTCTTCACATGTCAATGACAAGGAAGAAGAAAAAAGGGATTTTGTTTCCCCAGTTATATTGAAATTAGGCTATCAGTTCTGGTGGTGGGAGGTCTACCCAAGCCTTCTCTGTTTAAGTGTCTGTCAAGCATAGTATGAAACACATATATGCACAAATATATTAACCTGCTGGAGCTTCTGAATGTCTTCTCAGCATGATGTGCAAATGCTGCTATGCTCTGTTAATCTAAATCTGTGTAAAGTATAAGAAAAGTAATGTTCCATATACTGCAGTAATAGACATATTATGTGAATCTTGCATTCAACCCATTCTATGAAATATTTAACTATTATCTTGGGTATTTTCAAAGTCATAGGAAAGATGATGAAGAATAAAAGAGATCTGCAGGGGTTTTGTACATGTTCTTAATTTGGAAATGGAAAAGTGCAGTGTGACAGATATCTTTTGCAATATTATCATAAGAGGGTTCTAGATTCTTTAGGTTAGTTAGCAATTTTTTCTCTGGTTTGAGCCTTTTTTACTTAATCAGTATGCAGAAGCAACATAGCATATTAGTATGTCTACCCCAGGAGTGACTTCTAGATGCCATTGCATTATAAATCATTGAAAAAGCACTAAATTCATGATGACTCTTACATTAAACTCACTGAATAGATTATAGTACATTTAATGGCCCATGCCCATCCTTTTTATTTTTTCAGTGACACTTACAGTTGGAGAGTTGTCATTTCCACAGTTTTCTTTATATATAAGTGGATCGTGTTGCTTCTCACCTTGTTGTATGTTCATGGTTTTGAGTAGCAGCTTTTTGTAGGTCTTCTCTGTAAAGGATAAAAGCTCATCCTCCCCATCATTATTTCTCCTTTGAGTTCTCTGAAAAAAAAAATGCTTTCAAACATTCTCCTCTCCCTCTAAACATAACGACAACAAAGAACAAAATGAAAATACAGCAACTCCCTTCCCCCAGTATTAGCTTTCCTTTCCTTTGGTAAACCCTAGTGGTTTGAACTACCATTAAAAGGAACTTGCTTTTTTTTCTACTTTAAGCCTTCCTTATTAAGTGAGAGTTCTGCAGATCACAGAGCTACCAGTCAGTTACAGAATATATGTTGTGGTAAGCAGAATTAACCTCTTGACCTTCAATTCTCCTCTCCTGTGATGCACACAGATATTTCTCTAACCGTGAAGATGTTTTTACTGACAAACAAAAGATCGCTTTTTGCCACTATTTCTCACTGAAAGTTGAGCTAGTAGTCCACAGAATTCAAGTTTTTAGGCTGTTTCAGCTGTATTTAGTGAAATTAAAGTTGCACATTTCTACTAAATATCTATCTTTTCAATGGCAAAAATGCATCCATACTTATGTATCCACCCCATTTTGACTTGGAAAAAAATGGCAAATTTATATTAAAAACCAGATTTGTTGTACTTGTTTATTAGCATTTTTAAAGGTGTATTTGCAAGTGTTTACATGCATTTCTTAATGTTTTGCTTTTTTTAAAGAAGGATGCACGTGATTTTGCAGAAAATAGCTGCAAATGAAGCTCTGGCTATCAAAAAGATAAAACTACAGTCTGTTTAAAAAAAAACAGTAATAGAAAAGAAATTATTTGAATAGTTCTGTTAGGGATAGTTCTGCAAAATCTGAAATTCAGGTGAATGCAGAAAAGCTTGACAATACTTTGAACCTGACATGATCAAGCCAAAACATTTCAGAAGGAAAATTTCCTGTGTTTCCAAGGAATGGAAACAACAATATATTGAATAACAGAAAAATAAAAGCTATTTTGTTATTGGTAGCATTAGGACCAAGGATGAACTTACACCGTAAATGATGACCTATATCTCCTTGTCACAAATGTTGCAGATTGATTATGTAGTAAACTCAACAGCGGATCAAATTTTGTGTGTAATTAAAAATTTGTTTCTCTGCTGAGTGAGAAAGAAAGCAGTAAAATTTGAATAATAGTTTCCAAGATAATTTTCTGACCAATTAAGGGGACAATTGCTTGTTAATTTCCCATTAATACATGGGAAATTATGTAAATTGTGTAACTAAACTAACTTCTATAATTCTTCCAAGGAGGTGCTTGTGTTACCCTTTATTTCACTGTTTTAAATGAAGGTAGAAAAAATAAAGGGATTTATTCAGATAATAATTGTTAGCCTGTTTGTAAGAATTTAAATTTTCTTTAAAAAACCCCACAATTGACTTAGAAAAACATTGTGTGAAAAACATTGCTTTGCCAAGATGGGTATATATGAATCTCTGAGGCATTTGCATGTTTTCAATTTCACAGTAATGCTTATTTTAATTGTTGAACATAACTACAAAAACCAAAATCTCTCAGACTGTGCTAGTAAATGAGGACACAATTTGTACTTCTGCAAAACTATGATACATTATTTTGGGTTCCTCACTGTACAATTAGAAACTTTAGAAAAGTGGCATATTTGAACATCTGTTGGGAAGATACACATACTTTCAAGCAACCAAATTTTTCTACAACAGGGAAATCTTGAAAGGTCTTTGGGCTCTTCATTGTATGACACAATTGTACTCTAAAAGGCCCTAAGTACTGGACAAAAAAAAAACATTATTCCTCTTGTACAATCATTGTAACTACCGGAATAGCCTCTCCATCCAGTTAACAGATCTTAACAATTTACTGTGCTAACTCTGTCATGTTATTTCTACAAGCACATGTTCTTAGCTCACGAGAAGGAGAAGTAATCTGACTTCAGCCTCTAATGAATGACTGGAACCAGCTTACTGTTGTTCTGTAACAATGTTTCCAAACAATTTCTATTATTCTTTGTAATGTTTTGTGACTTAGTAAGCTTCTGCAGCTTAATAGTGAAAAAGTTGTTGGTTTTTTTTTTTTTTTTTTTAAGTGGTGTTTCCACAAGGACACCAAAAGTTAATTTTTACATCATGTTAATACATATAAAATTTCTTGGCAAAAGAGAAAATCCTTATCAAAATATGGATGAATATATTTAATTAAAGAAATTTTATATAATGTAAGTAAATTAAAGGGAAATTTTCCTCAGGTTAAAATATCTGGTTTTAAGCTAGTCATGCAACTTTTGAGAGACAGTTCATTTCTTATTAATTTCTGCAATGAATTTTTTTTCTGAAAAATGTTGCAGGGTTTTCAATAGCCTTTCTTTTTTTATTTCAGGGAAAATATGTGATTGTTTCTTCTGCTAAGAACAGTGACAGAACAGGAGAAAGGAAGATCATCTGCAAAGATTGTCCCTTATAAACACAAAGAGCATCTGTGCAGGTGTAAATAAAAAAAAAATATATATATATACATATATACACATGTAGTTTATGGAACATTTGGTGCAATTTGGTGTTGGTAGCACAGCAGATGTGGGACTGAATAAGAAATTTGAACAAGAAGAAAAAATGTATTATGTAAATATTTATTACATTTCTGAAACAAGTGATCAGTTACTTTTTTTTTTTTTCTCTAAATGGTGAATAACCTGGTTGTATCATTAATGCAACATATACATCCCTAGTTCTAAGCTGGATGTGGAATTGTTGTTTTTTTCTGGGCTTTCAGGATAATCTCATAGGTTTTATTCTGCACTTCTCACTCAGTCATTTTCTTCTCTGGTCAGCCTAGATTTTATTATTCTATGTGGCCTATTGGCTACTGTGTAATAAGAACTGCTTTGCAATTTGACACAGAGAATACAGCTTTTTTAAGCCTTTCCTAAAAAATGCTGAAGCATCTGAAAACATGAAGGCTTAGGGCCCAGGTCTCACAGCCAGTTTGTAGTCATTTGGAGCCAGACAGATTAGACAAGCTGTTCACAGACAATAAATTCAAAGTGTCAGGCTTGCTGCTGACGTACAGAATAATTCTGTGATGTCGAATACTTGGTGCAGGCACGACAGATGCAAAGTATGACAACGAGGTCCACGGCACCTCTGAGCTGAAGGTGTTACCTTTCCTTTCCCATAAGTCAGGTTTTGTTTAAGAATCATGGAAATAGGGAAAAATGTCCCAAGACATTATTTACTCAAGAATAATCTCTCTTGTTGCAGCAGTCTTTTTTCACATCACCTTCTATCTTCATATTCCTAATTGAATTTTATGCAGCATTTAAATTTTCTTATCATATAAATGTTCTATTTTACCTATTCTTTTAACAGTATTTGTTGTGTATTTGGGTAATCTGGGTCACAATATTTTGTCAAATATTTCAGCATATGATGAACCCAGTTTAAAGGGATTTTTTTCCACACTCAGTGACAGAAATCTGAATTTGACTTTCCATTTTTTCTAAGCTTTCTTTCACCTAAACCTTATTTGAAACCTGGTTTTTGAGTTTGAAATAATAGAATTCTCAATAATTTTATCAAATTCTTAAAAAAATCCTCCTTCTGATATTTATCTTATTTATTTAAAATTTTATTTTGTTTCTAATTTCTACATATAAGTTTGATTTTAATTCCTTTTATCCTCATTCTTCTATAAATCTTATCTGTTCAAGAATCATTTTTGCTGCTCATATGTACTCACCATGGTAACAATTTTATCACTAAATATGAAATCTAAGCTTTCTAAGCTTTTCTAAGCATTATATGTCAATGTGTTACACGTCTGCATTTCCTTCATACCATCAAGTTTAGATGTCACTCTGACCTGTATGTCAGCACCCAGTTTTATTTAATTGGCTTTTATTTGTCCTAGAGACTGTATTGACTCCAGAGACTGTAAGATGTTTGCAAGATAAAATTATGGTAATGCTCTATTTGTAAGTTTGGTGCTGTTGAGGTAGAATAAAGACAGTATTGAACAATCAAAATAATAGATTCCAGTTATGTTACAGAATAAATGGCAACAGCTGAATATAGAACATGGGAGGTGAAAAGGTACACTTGTCTTTTCTGTTCAGAATTGGTTTTCACACGATGAAGCCTTTAACATCTGCAATCTGGCTTCCTGCCAAGCCAAGAAATTTATGAACAGGAGAGCAAATAAATACAGACTTTGCTTTCTGAAAATGATTTTTTGGTTATTATTAAAAAAATGCTAAACGTGCATCTTGTTTGTTCTTGTGTGCAAGAATATAGTAAATAATAAACTCTTTTCTCTGCTTAGGTAGACAGGTTTCATAAAAGAGCAGTATTTAGCTGACTGATCTTTAGTAGTTATAGCTGTCCATCTGCTTGCTTTGTTTTTTATAACATGAAAAATTATATTTGTTTCTTTTAGGTTAAAATCAGAGTTCCACACCAACAAATTCCTAACTCTGAAATTAAAGCTTGTCTAACATGCTTTCATCAATGCTAGGTGATGAAACTTCAAAATTGCCTTCTCACTTTTAGTTCGTGAATATACCACATTCAGGCTACTGAAGTTAATTCGTCTTCAAGCTTGTTCTGTAGTTTTGCATTCTGACCAAAAAATTAATAATAACTTCTTGTTTCTCTTCCTTTACAATCATTCCACATATCCTCATGAAGAGGCATAAAGACAGTTTTAACATGATTCATTCATCCTGTTATGCATGTAGATGTTGAATTTTTCTGGATTCCTTGTCTGGTGTGGAACTTCAATAACTTTCCTTCCTTGTTTCTCTCTACCCTTCATGTTTTAATTTAACTTCTGGTGTAAAGCAATATTTTGGCTGAATTAAAAAGGAGAACTGTAAGACAGGTGGTGTACTCTGCTGAATGTTAGGTATACCACAATGCAAAGCAGTAAATATTAAAGAAAAGCATCCCATGAGGCAGAGCATAAAAGCTTATAAAGACATACATGTGATTCTCTATCGGAATCTAATTCTAAGAAGAAAAACAAGTAGGTCCAAAGCAGAATGCTAAACCTCTAAAAATATTCACCTCTTTGTGTACAGGATACAGGTTATGTAGACTTCAGTGTATATGGTCTATATATTCTTTTAATATTTATTCATCACAGTAGATAAATTAGTAATTATATTACTTTAATGACTGTCTGACTATTCAATAGATATTTATGCACATGAACCTGTATACTTACTTAGAATAAAGGAAGAAATAAGTTTTTGAAAAAATACAATAGAAAAAAGAAAATGCATAAATTGCCTTTTGAAACAAGGGTAATTTCTGCTTGGATAAAACACAAATTGATTGTGCAAAGCAGCAATGAGAAAAGGCTCTCTTTTTTTTATATATTTTACATTTTTAAGGGACAAAAAGGAAACAAAACATACCAAGAAAGCATGGCACTTTCAGATTCAGATTACAAAATATGCTAAAATTATTATAAATGTAGATGATGTGAAACTGGGGGCGTGGCTGACACACCTGAAGGCTGTGCTGCCATTCAGGGGGACCTTGATAGGCTGGAGAGCTGGGCAGAGAGAAACCCAATGAGGTTCAGCTGGGGCAAGTGTCGGGTCCTGCCCCTGGGGCGGAATAACCAGCACAGGCTGGGGCTGACCCACTGGAGAGCAGCTCTGCTGGGAAGGACCTGGGAGTTTTGGGGGATGAAAAGCTGACCATGAGCTGGCAGTGCTGCTGTGGCCAGGAGGGCCTGTGGGATCCTGGAGTGCATCAGGAAAAGTGTGGCCAGCAGGTCAAGGGAGGTGATAGCACCCCTCTGCTTGGCCCTCATGAGGTCACATCTGGAGGGCTGTGTCCAGTTCTGGGCTGCTCAGTTCAAAGAAGATAAGGAGCTACAGGAGAGGGCCCAGCAGAGGCCACAAAGACAATGAGAGCGTCTCTTATGAGGAGATACTGCGAGAGCTGGGCCTGCTTAGTCTGGAGAAGACTGAGGGGAGATCTCATTAATAAATATAAATATCACAAAGATGGGTACCAAAAGAATAGTGCCAGACCCATTTCTATAATGCCAGCCACAGGATCAAGAGTAAGAACACTGGAAGTTCCATCTCCACATGAGAAAGAACTTCTCTACATTGAGGGTGGCATAGCACTAGAACAGTCTGCCCAACGAGGTTGTGGAGTCTGCATCCTGGAGATATACAAAACCCACCTGGACATGCTTCTGTGTCACCTGCTCTAGGTGCCCCTGTCTTGGCAGGGCGTTGGATTGGAAAATCTCCAGAGGTTCCTTCCAGCCCTAAAATTTCTGTCATCATATGAATTATAATTTAGGTATTTTTTCTTGCCTTTTTTTATATTCTCACAGATCTCCAGGAAAAATTATTACAAATAAATAATTTTTAATATATATTCCATAAGAAAAAGATGCAACTTTTACCACTCTAACACAACCACAGCCAGATAAAAGTTCTTGTTGCTCAACTTTAAATTTCATTTTGCTTTTTATATTCTATTTATTTCAGACAGATTTACATGCATTTAAAAGCAAATGTAACTTGCACTTGCAAATGAAAGTCATTGCCAAGTCCAAACCAATGCATCACTACTCTACAAGAGCTGTTCACTTTTCGAAATCAGTTCACATGACTGGGTCCTAAGGGTAAAAAAATAAGAGATACTAAAAGAAAAGAAAGAAGAGAAATGCTAAGCATTCTGGGTGGTGCATCTTGATGATTCATAAAATAAATGGTTTAAAGTACATATTTTATTGTTTTCTTATTAAACTAACACACTGTTTATGTGAATATAAGATACATTGTATAATAGCATAAAAAAATTGAAATGGGATAGATAGCTGTGATGGAATAAGTATTGCTTCAGTGGTGCATGCCGACTTATGGAATACTAATGACAGCTGAAGTAACATTTTTTGCTTCAATGAGTTAGGCTATCAGCATCCTGGAAGTTACCTCAGTGAGCATGCTTTTGTCTGTTTCAATATTTAAAATATTATGGTATTTACCTGTATGCTAAGTATAGGATCTAAGAAAACATCCATCTCTTTTTTGTTCTTCATTTTGTTTTCTAAATTTTTTAATGCAGACAGAATCTTACATTTCAGTCACGAAATTCAAATGTGAGCTATTGTAAGAATTACTGTAAGTATAATGTAGAAAAGTGAGGCTTTCAGGGGCTTTGCCTGTCCCTTTGCTTTGATTTCTTGTGGGTTTGTGGGATTCTTGGTTTGGGTTTGGGAAGTGTGTGTGTGTTTCAATATGTATGCTTAAATGCTCTCTATTCTGAAGTTCTGTTTTGGCTTTTTGAGTGGGTACAGGGACTTTCTACCCATCGTTTATAAGAAAGCCTTGTGGAGTACCTGCAGGGAGATATGGCATGATAACTGGCAAGCTGAATATGATTCAGAAACTGTACGTATCCTGTGCTAGTGGATCTCTCTTTAGCTCAGGGGTAGTTCTCTACTGTTTGGATTACACTGTACCTCAACAGTTTGAATCCTCAAGAGAGGAGCTATGGTTTCATGCATCTACTGCTGATTTGGCAATGATTTAATCTGTTTTGGTTTTTAATGGCTTTTAGTTAAGCATTTGTGCTCCTCAAATGTTTAGAAAATTGAGCATCAAGAAATGGCCCATGTGGACAATGTCATTGTTATTTTTGCAGTGCAAAGCCAGACATTGTTTAGCCTCCTTTCACTGCCTGTCCAATCATCTGAGTGATAATTTCATTGATCTACATTAAATTGAGCTGTGCAAATGGAGGAAAAAAATTATGAATCTCAGGAGGAACATTCATTGAGATTTTAATTCCTAGCCATTCCACAAGCCTGACAAATTTTGATGCTAAATGAAAAAAAGGAAAAGTTGCAAAAAAATCCAACCAACCAAATAAAATAATCAAAAACCAACCATCTTACAAAAAAAGTGAAAAAAACCCAACCTTCCAGCATTTTTCTCTAGTGAACACCAGAATGGTAGAAAATATTCAAGTGGCAGTTTAATGTGGTCTAGATTCCTTCCATTTTAGTCAAATGTCTTTCTTTTCAAAATAAATCTGATGATTATTGTCAAATCATTTTGCCTTGAAATTGTCTTGAAATCTACAATGACGTAAAAAAATACACATTATTGTTTTTTGAATTTATTTAAAAATTATTAGTATCACCTACACCAATTATTTCAATACCTATAATTTTAGCTGCACTAAAGGAACTGAAGTTTGTAAACTCTATAGTAGCTTAGCTGTGAATGCTGAGGAGGTAGCTGCTGTCAAGTTTCAGGTACTGCTTCAGACATATACAAGAAAATATGTAAGCTGGAATTCATTGAATATTGCTCTAGAAGTTAGAAAATCAAATAATCATATAAGCTGTTCATTCTGGGCTACTTTTCAAAGTAAAGAAGATGAGCTGTCTCTAGAACATGCTTCAACTGACCTATGTAAAACATCTAAAACTACATTATGAAAAGAATTGTTCACTGGAGGCCTCTGGTATCCACGGATTAGCAAATCAGGCAACATTCTGTCATGGAGACCTATGACATGGATAGTCAGAAAAAGAATGTGAACCTCAACTTGAGATCTTACTCCTTTATAGACGAATGTTAAAGAAATTCACATATTTGGAGCTAAGCCATTATTTTAATTGGTTGGTGGGGGCAAAGGTCAGTTAATTAGGAATTTTCCTTACTCCCTAAATTTCAGGAAGATGTTTATGGAATAACCTGTGAATTTCATATATTGGGTTTCTGTTTGGTTCATACTCTCTATGTCTTTTGTAGCATAAATTGATCCTGGTGAATTGTCTGATAGACACAATCTGACCTGAAAATAGCAATTTAAATATTAGAAACATCTCAGATACATATACTTGAATTTATGCAAGCATGGTCACACATAATTTTAGCTACAGCTGACATGCACTTACAGCTTCCTGCATTAATTATGTGTATTTCATATGTTTAAGGTTCTGTCTCCACCATGGTAGACCTAGATATTACAGTTGACATTTAAAGCAAACTCCCAGCTCCCTGGTTAGTGCATCTTATTTATAGAACTGCCTCAAATATTTTGCTTCTTTTTACACAATGTAAAAATACACTCTTTTTGTTGTTGTTTCTTTGTTTTGTTTATCTCCAATAACATCTTTTATTTAAAAGCCAAGTAGATTTCACATTATTTCTTACAGGAAAACTTTAGTTTAGTTTAGATTTTGAGAGATTTTTCCACCTGTTCTTTGATAATTTAAAATAAATTATAAATTCACACATGAGCTCTCCCTACAAGTAAAAGCCAAGCAGATGTTGAGTTGAATGACACATCTGTTGGCTTGAGAAGAAATTATATGCATGCCAAATTGGATTTGCCCTTTATTTTGCTTAGGAGACTGAATCTCATAACTGAAGCAGGCATAACACAACAAGGAAAAAATGTTTTTTAAATCATTAGTTCTATTGTAAATCTGTATTTTAATGACAATATTTTGGATCTTTTTAATTGCATTAAAAACATTTAGTTTAGAGGTGAACTGTGCATTGAGATACATGACCGATCTTATAAAAATTATCATTGTAGATATTCAATGACATATTACCAGTGTAAAAATATAGGATTACTTCATGTCATCAAGCATATATATTTTTGTGAGCATTATAACAACTAAAATCAGTTTATAATTAGATAACTAAATATTTTACTATTGCAAAATAAATGATTTAATCTATTTCTAAGGAAATAGTAATAAACAAAGTATGATTTCTAAAGGGCAGAAATAAAATTTTACACTGGAAGGAACTGAGCAAGCAGATTATAAGAAAAACTTCCCCATGCATTCATGTCATAAAAGACATTTGGGTTATTGAGGGTAAAGTAAGAATAACATTTATTCAAATGTTCTGAAAAAGATTGCGTTATAGAGATAATACATTTTGAAAATGCAATATCTTAATAACAATTATTAGTGAAAGGAAATGTACAGAAGTTTGTAATACAGGAGCAAAGAGACACTGAATGAAATTGAAAAGCAACAAATTTGAAGTTGATTAAAGAGAATACATCTTTACATGATCCAAAATTAACCTTTAGTTTTCATTGCCACAATATATCCTTGAAACAAGAGCTGGATTGATAAAAGGATTAGATAGTTATGTAGGTTATGAAAACACTCACAGCCACATTAGAGAAGAAAAACAGGAAAAAATTATTTTAACACATAATTTAATCACTAACTGAAAGAACAGATATAACTTTGACATTGTGCAAGTTATTTCATAAAAATTTGTTCCTGGGTTTTTTTTGTGTGTGTGTTTTTTTGGTTGGGTTTTTTGTTGTTGTTGTTTGTTTGTTTGTTTTGGTTTTGGGTTTTTTTGGGAAAAAAAATCATTCTTAAAAAAATGTCCTAATCAATTTTTTTATTCTCATTATTTTCTGAGAAGCCTAACATTTTGGTGTAATATCTTCCTCTTCATCCTTATCCATATAGAACCTGCTTAGGTTTATTTTTATATATTTTTCTCAGTGATGTCTGCTTACATGTTCCTTGGTTCCCCTTTACTCAGAGCTACTGTTTTCTTTGTTGTCTTCCTGACTGTTTATACTGAACAGTAAAAGGTCACATTCATAACTCACCACCACAATTTCTATTCGTAATCTTCAATCTGTGGTATCACTTCGCATTTGCATTATTCCACTCCACAAAATTTATTCTAAAGTCACAAGCAATTCTATTAACTGAACATAGCTGCTCCCTACAGGTTTAATTAAAGTTTAACTCAAACTAATTTAAATAATGGTTTCCTGTTACTAGTTCATTGTTATGCCAGTTAAACAAACAAACAAACAAACAAAATCTCAATTCAATACAAATCCAGTCAATTCACAGGACCTTGCACTGTTGAGGTAATAGAAATCTGTTGTTTTTCATTAGTAAATAAGGAAATAATATTTACCGGGAAACTCACTATCGTTAGGATTTTAATATCTCTTCTTCCCATTTAGGGTTAAATGACCTTTCACTTTTGCATTCTTCTTCTCATTTAAGGATTCATTAACTCAGCATTTTGGTGCAGGGGAACTGCAAGATTTAAATAAAAGAAAACTAGTAAAATTGAATAGCTTGTTTTGGTCAGGATGTCAAGAAGTCATCTGGTCCAACCCACTGCTGAAAGATTAGTTTGTAAGAAGTCATGTCCATGTGGACATTGACAATCTCTATGAATGGAGATTACACAGTCTTTCTGGTCGACCCGCTTCTTTATTTCGTTACTATTCCTATGACAATTTTCCCTATTTGCAGTAAGAATTCTTGTTTCTGCACTGTTTCTGAACACTAATTCTTCTCCTTTTGCTTTACACTTCAAAAGAAGAGTGCATCTTCTCTGTAATCATCTTCTAGGTCACTGAAGATGACTCAGATCCTTTCTCAACAGAATTCTCCAATCTGAACCGAATAAAGTTCCTTGACATCTTCCCATGTGATTTTTTCCATGCAGACCAGTGGGACAGAAAAGGATAAACTGCTAAGCTGTTTCAGATATTTGCATCATTTGTTTCAAAAGTTGATGATACTTTTCAACTGAAAGTTTTATTTCCTGTTGCCCTGAAATTAATCATGAAAGGGACAGTCAATCTAATTGGCAAAGTATGCAGAGGAAAATAATAAGGAAATTCTAGAAATAGTTTAAACAAGTTATTACCTGATTAATTATACTTCATGTTTCTCTGGTTAGACTGCATCTGTTAGCTAACCTGTACCTCTTAAAGCTACTTCTGATATCTTTATTCCATGCTGATGCCTGCAGTATAGTTGTAGCTTAAGTTTTTAGAAATACTGTTTTGACATTATGAATCAGTTGACCTTAAAATTTCATGTTGCTCCTTCTATTGAAAATCATGAGATGAACTTTACAATGACCAGAACACAGAGCTCTGCAATGGAAGAAATAATGTTACTTCCTTCCAGTAGTATAGCTTCTCAGAATCACAGCGAAAGTAGAGCAAGCAGATCAAAGGAAATATAAAAGATTAGAGATGTAAACACTGTCAAGACGTGTCTCTAAAGAAAAGAGTTTGAAAGTGACCTTGTTTCATTATCAAAGACTAAAGTCCACATTCTGCAAAAACACCAATCTTGGATGTAAAATCAACTAAAGTAAACTAACTGAAATTAAAAAAAAAAAATAATAATTCCAGGAAACAGCTTTGAAGAGTGTGATAGATAAAACTTACATATCTTCTCCCTCTTTTATATTTAAAGAAAAAAAAAACTGTAGTAAGTGAAAAGCCAAAAGCTTACATTTCATTTAACAATAGTGTATTAGTACTAACAGTGTAATTGTAATAATATTAGAACCAAATATAACATTAAAATAATAAAACCTTCTTATTCAATATGTAAAATGCTTCCTACAAGAAAAAAATAACATAGAAAAGCAAAAAAAAGAAAAAGGAATAGAAAAAAATGTTGATTGCAAGGCTCTTAAAAATCCCTTTGAAAAGAAAATTGCTTGGATTATTGTTAAAAATTTGTGAGAAAAACCATGAAAGGGCTAATCAGCTCTTTGACAACTGCTCATTTTCCATCAATAGTATAATAGAAAAAACATATAAAAAAACTTCATCCTTTTTCCTGTTAGAAGTTGTATTCTATTTTACAGTCCCAAAGCCAGATGGCAAATGGTTGTCTGTGGAGAACCATTCATAATGGCAGATCCTGTTGAATTTTTTATCCCATTTATTTGTGGTTTCAATTACTTCATAGAAATATATCATGAAAATATCTCATTAAAACATAGAATATTTTTTTCAGGAAATTGTAATTTTAATTCTGACATAACAATCTTGAACTCCAAGTGAGATATATAAAATACTTCAAAAGCTGAGCCTAGAAATTAATAATTCTGCTTCATATTAAAAATCACGCACTTGACAGATGCAGACTTTTATGGATTGCTATAATTTTTCATGTGTCCCAAATGTTAATGGCTCTTCTCTTCTGTTTCACAGGGAACAACTATCCCTTCTTTTCACGTGTTATGACCCAATAACATAATTACATTATAAATAGAATAAACATGTTTAATGCATTTTCCTTCAATTTTCTTGTTTCCTGTCTTACCAGCTATGAAGTTTGTTCTTCTACATCTCTACTAGGAGATGCAAAAGCTTTTCCCTAAGAAGCTAATTTTCTTTAGTTTAGAAGATGATCAATCTAGAATCTCTGTGTGTTCAGAGATCTAGATGGTAGCGTACTGAATGACTTTTGGCAGCGACCTTCTCTTCCCCATAACTGAATTTCTAAAGACAACTCTTGTTTTGCACTAAAAATGGTAAAAAGGGTGAGGGTCAAGTTAGTTGTCTGTGTTTTTTACAGTTATAATTCTCCTCTATCTCAGTTAAAAGCTATTTTCTCTCAGTGCGTAGAACTGAAGTTGCGCCATCGAGATAAGCATCCGGGATTCACTCATCACTACATCACTCTGTAAATACAAATCAACACTCAGTAAAAGGAATAGCAGGTATGATTCACCACACCGACATTTAATGTTAAAGGTAGAGAAATAAGCATGCAGGAGAATGTTTTTGTTTCTCCCAATAATGTTTTTGTTTCTCCCACTTAGTAGCTTGACAAGACCTGACAGTGATTAGGATGTCAGTTCTGGTGAGATCCTAGCAAGAGTAAGCAATATGGGAGAGATAACCAGTCCTGTCACACTTTGTACTTGAAAGTTAGATTCTGGATCTAATTCAGTAAGTGGATTGAAGAGAGGAATGAGACACTGAAACTGGAAAATACAATTCTAGATCTGTCACCAAGTTGCTATGCTGATTTAGGCAAGCCATACACTATCACTACAGCCCCATTTTGGCACTACTAATAGAGTGATTAGACTTAATAGGAAGTATTTGTGTTAGGTCTTTCAAAATGTAAAACATTAAAAAAGTGTGGTAAACATTAATTGGTATTTTCAGCATTTTTTACCTTGTTTCCTTATTTCAAGGCCATTCCAATTGGTCTTGTAAGCCAACATCTAGGTTTCTCTTTTCTAGCTGCTTGAAACAACAACTAGTCCACTTGGGTCTTTAGCTTTCTATCAGCATACCTAATTTTTCATATTTTTTCTATATTCCAGATAGGGAGAACACATTACATCACTTATTTATTCAGAACAAGGGAAAACCTTAAAATATTCAGCGCTTACTTGCTTATGAACTAGATACAGCACTGCTCATCCAATATACTGATACTAAGCCTTTCCAGTTTGAGTTAGAGCTGAGACATTGCAAATCCTTTATTCACATTTTCATAGTTAAAGTTCACTATAGAGTTAATAGTCTTAACTTTGTTAGAGACTTGGTTATAAATGACCAATCGAAAAGCCAAATTTATCAAAATGCAAAAAAGATTTTTTTTTTTCCTGCGACCAAAATATGGTCCTCAAAAACCCACAGCCAAAGAGACAGCGTCGAGCCTAGGATCGGTTCTGAGGGAACCTAGATCTGACCTCTATCGTGTCAGGCCTCTCTCTGTTCACGAGCACCACTTCCAGGGAGGCTATTTTATACAGATTTTTATGCCTGAGGCAGAGGAGTCCCGATTTATATTGTAACTCTGCATATACATGAAAGTTTCTTTCACGGTGCAGAGCTGGACAAATACTGTTTCCTGAGCAGTAGCCAGTGTTGATCATGTCAGGGGAAGTCATGTATTCAGATATATCTTTCTGGCAACTTCTGCTATCTTTATCAATGGTGTCTGATTTGCCATGGTCATTCTTGGGCATCTTCCAATCACTGGGAGAACAGCAATCATCACACTGGCCATGTCTATTTATAAGTAAACAGGGTATTGTTCTCCTGCTGCCTTCAGGAATATCGAGATTCTGAAATAGACATCTGCCTCTGGGCTGCTTGTGTTCAGAGACTCGTTTGGATTTTACAATCTTATAAAATACCTTCTCTCTAAAAGCATGAATTATTTCATAATGTATATTACAACTGGATACTTTCAGAATTGGTTGAGTGGTTGGTTGGTTGGTTGGTTGGTTGGTTGGTTGGTTGGTTGGTTGGTTGGTTGGTTGGGGTTTTTTAACAGTTTATTGTGATATTTAAACATTTTTATTTCACTGTTTTCAAGCATAGCTTTCCTGAAGTGTTTCAAATATGATAGTTCTTCTATTCAGTTGTTACTGTAATATCCTTTTTTTTTTTTTTCTTGATTGCAGACCTGTGTGTTTAGTTTTGGTCCCAAGATTATATTTCATAACCCTGTTCCAGAAAGGGACTGCCAGATTCTGTTCTTCATGCACTTCAGAATCAAACCTGGTTTTATATCCTAGTACAAAACTCACATTGACAGAGACCTGCCTCTTGCCAATATTTGGTACATATGTCAAGTTTATTTTGCCCTTCCTGACTTATTCTCTTGGTAAGCAGATGATCCTGTCTTCCGTTCACTATCACAGTAACCAGTATGCCATCCTTATTTGGTTTAAAGCTCTGGTCATTCTTTACTTCTATTGATTATGTGTTTTCATCACTGGCTTCTTATATTAGATACTCCCATATAATATATCAATACCCACATCCTCATTGCACTGTGTTGATTTCAATTAGATCTATCATGTCACTACTTTCTCCTTACAGTGCAGATAGTATTGTACTGTCTTATCAGCATGTTTTGCAACAAGACTGTACTCCTCAAGGAATAGAGATTCCCCCAAAGTGGTGCAGTACTCATCAATTTTCAGAAGGTTTCTTATTTGATTTAAAGGCTTTCCTTCCTTCAGACAATTTAGGGAAAAATTCCTTTGTTTATTTTTTTGTGATAAATCTGAGTGATTTATTGTCTTTTAAAAACTTGTGAGCTGGAATTTGTGAGTTCACCTTTCAAGGAAAAGGGAAGCTGAAATCACTTTTATTTATTTTTGTTTTCTTTCTGTAGTAAGTATCCTATACAAAATTTCTATCTTTCAAGACATTTATAATAGAGGATTACCACAGAGATGATAAAAAAGGGTTTCACTAGTATAGTCCAGTATGCAAATGAAATATTTAATCTAAATTATAGCTCAATAAAAATGTGTAAGAAAGTACCAATAGAAATTTATGACTGAGATCTTTATCCTATAAAGTTTATTTTGCAACACTGTTGAGAACATGAACCATTTGTTCTGAAATGTTTAGAACAAGTATTTCTGCCTCAGCAGTATGATATCTGTGTATTCATAATAAATGGAAGGTAAGTCTTTTGTATGCATTATGAGACATTAAGAGGAGGAGGTTTGATGTGGTTATGTCAGATCATTTCCATCCTGTGGGAATGTAGTGTGGACCAAGGTAAGGAGCATCTGCCATTTCACATGTCAAACTTACAGGTACCAGTGGAGCTGACAGACTCTGAAGGAAGTGGTTTTTTTTCAATTTATAAGGATTAGAATACTAATTTCTGCTGCATTTATAACTCACAGAAGACATGTAAGCAAACTAACATGCAGTCTTACTGGGTATTTCTGAATCTGCTTGTGTAAATGGTGAAGCAATTAACATAAAAGTGATTTTTTTTATGGCTTTAATGCTCTAGGTGAAATCAGTGATAGTGTTGTCCTTAACTGTCATGATTAATGATAAACATTTTACAGGGAAAAAAGTGTATGTTGTAATTTTCTTTCTCAAAATAGTCATAAGGGAAAAAATGATGACTGAAAAGCCAGAAAAGCAGCTATGAATAGCTAAATGTTAACAGGAGACAGCAGATGTCTTGTTATGATAACAATAATTTAGATTAAAAATATAATTATGAATTTAAATTCAATAAAAGTATTTCAAAACCTAAAGGAACCCTTTCTTAACAAATAATTTATTACTCTTTATGTCTGCAGGTCTATGGCTATACTTTTACAAACAAAACTAAGGAAATAGTGAAAGTTTTAAAAGAAGTTTTAAGAACATAAGTGGCAAAGAAATTAAACTGAATTTTAAAATATTTTACATCATTCAAGTAAAAATAGCTAGAAAAAATATTCTTTCAGCATGTCACATTACTCTCAAAAGAATATTTGGTTTCTGTGAATGTAACAATTTTGCATTATTTCTCTCAGTGCAGAAGATATATATCCAATGAAACAGGACCTCTCATTTTAAAACTCAACTTGATGCATGTACAAAATTTTAATATACTTGGAGATTACAGTTTATGCTTTATGGTAATTATCAACAATATTTCTAGTACTAGGTACCAAGCTCAATTGATATGGCTGTCACTGGCCATCTGCTTCCTATCAGTTGGTGCAAAAGGCTTAACAGATTCTCATGTGGCTCTCATCTTCCAAACTTCTGTATTTTCAGGGAAAATTCTTACTTATTTTTCGTTAAATTAATTGAAAATTAAGTCTTTACAATTTAATCCCATCAACATCAAAAGGATAATTCTTACTTGCATATTATTAACT
The DNA here is from genome assembly GCF_035770615.1 of Melospiza melodia melodia. NCBI lineage: Eukaryota > Metazoa > Chordata > Aves > Passeriformes > Passerellidae > Melospiza > Melospiza melodia. Next base: position 98,007,981 of record NC_086195.1, on the reverse strand, counting down.
TTTAGATTTTCAGTTCATTTTTCTGAAATTACAAAAGCAAGGTGGAGAAAGATATCAAAATGCTTTATTTCTATTATCTGAGAAATAATATGAAAATAATAGGAAAGTTTGAGTTGTTTTATACAGACCCCAAGAACATTCTATGAAAATGAGAAAAAGAGAGGGAGAAAATGTTTCAGAATGGAAATAAAGCTAAGGAACTGAAGTTGGAAGTTGGAGCTCAGGGCCAGAGTTCTTTAATATTATTATAAATGATCAGGATACATGAAAAAAATGTATATTAAGTAGTTTTACCACTGATACTAAACCTGGAGGAGCTGCGGACTCCCTTGAGGACAGAAGGGGCCTTACAGGGAGCTCTGGATAGACTTGAGAGCTGGGTGATTGCCAGCTGCATGAAATTTAGCAAGAGCAAGTACAGGATTCCTCACCCAGGACAGGGTAATACTGGTTATACACACAAATTGAGTGATGAGAGGCTGGAGGGAAGATCCACAGAAAGAGAAAAGAGGGTTTGAATTGAAGTTCAAATTGAACGGCAGGTTGAACACGAGCCAGCAGTGCCCTGGCAGCCAGGAGGGCCAGCCCTGTCCTGGGGGCATCAGGCACAGCATCACCAGCTGGGCAAGGGAGGGGATTGTCCTGCTCTGCTCTGAGCTGGGGCAGCCTCACCCTGAGGGCTGGGGGCAGTTTTGGGCAATCAAGAATGACTTGGTAATACAATGGCAAGTTCATAATATTTATTTAGTAACTTTCTCTGTGAAATCTTTCTTAAGACACAGCTAAACCTATACATATTTTATTTTGACACGAAGAATGTAGTATTTTTAACCTTCCTTAGTCTTTTACCTAAAATATCTTACAATACCTCAAGTTGGATATTCAGTACCTCTGAGGATAAAAATACTTATCTAACTTTGGTGCTTTGACATGGGCAGAACCTCATTCTGATGATGTTCTAGGATAATTACCTCTTTCCAGGCAAGAACATCCAGGCCTTTAACTTCTGACCACTGTGATTCTAAAAATCAGATTCAAATTATTTCCCCAGACTAAGTGGCCTGGCTTTCATTTAATAAAGTTTAGTAAGTTCTACATGCCTGATTTATTTCCCTGGCTTCACAAAGTGAGCAAGCCCTGTGTTTTTATCTTTCAGTTTCATCACGTCAATGTTTACCTGTAGTCCCATATTTTTCTCTCAGATCACTGCTTATTCTGCCCAGTTTTGTTAGGTCCACTTCCTTCCACTCTGGAAAGTAAAAGAAACCCCAGTCCCTTTTTCAATTTTAACTTCTGCTTTCTGGCATTTTGCCCATGCCTTGGTAGTCATTTTTATTTCATCATAAACCCAACTTCCCTTGGGTTTATCATATATTCTAGTCCAAGTTTCTGGGCAATAGGCAAGTATAGCAACCCAAAGGTTAAGTATGTAATAATCATATTCCTTAAAATAACAGGAATAATAAAAATAAAAAGTATTAGCTGTGATTTCATAAATAGAAAAAAAAAGTCACAGAAAGTGAAATATGCTGTTTAAAAAATGCAATATGCTGTTTAAAAGATGCAATATAAATCATATGCTTGTATAAAGCAAATCTTATGCTATAATGCTTAGATTCTACTGAGACTGTGTTATAGAAATATTGAAGAGAGATGAAAATGCAGTTTTGAATAAAACATCAAAACAATTGTGACAGAAGGGATGTGTCATTTAATGAACTTGATGCAATGTTGTTCATAGAATCAAATGTCTTTGATAAAATGCAAAATATTTAACATGATTAATTTTAATTATTTTCCCAACTAAGGATTCTTTCAGAATTATATGGGGTGCTGTCATAATTTTTCTTGGAGGACAGAACACATATTTTTCTGTGGGGAGGTCTAGAACTTTCTGAGTATTGCTCATGGCTCTGTTCCCTTTAGAATTCTTCAGATTGCAGTATCACCAGTTTTCAGAAGGTTCATATTAACTTTTCTTCCATGCTCCCACTCCCCTCTCTGCTTTTCTTTGAGTTAAACCTGTCAGCTTTCCATTGATTTTGCTTCTTTAGGCTGACAACCTGCTCTGTCTGCCTCAATTAAAACGGTGGGAACTTTTCCCATGGAATTGAAAGTCCCTAGACACATCATATTCTTAAAAGCCCTCAGGGGCTGCATAATAAATATGGCATGATGCATCAAATAAGAAAAACTAAAAGAAGGTTTTCTCCTGAAATCTGAGAGAGAGAAAAAGAAAGAGAGAGCGAAAGGGAGGAAGGCCTGTATATTGTTCATAAAGTGCTGAAGACAATATTTAGCCCTGCCGTGACAGCAGCTCTTTTTGTGCACCTCAGAAATTCCCTTTAACCTTGTGGCTGCAAGAAGCTGTGGAACAAATTCCAAATAATGTGAATATCTAACACCTGAATTTAGAAACATTCAGGGATGTATCAAATGGTAACATGTAGTTCTGCCATTGGTCTGATGAGTGATCTGATGTAAATGGCTGCGCTGCTCTGTGCCTACTTCTCTTTATTTTTAAAACAGAACTCATGATATCTCTGTCCTTTACAATGTTTTCTGAGCTCAGTGGAGAAACTATAATGTTGAGAAAGTTTTTATTAATTGCAAAAGAAGAAAGCATACAATGACAAGAATTTGAGGACCACTGGACCTGAATTCTATGCACTTTTTCTTTCGTTATTTGAAAAATTATAGGAACAGATAATCTGATAAACTTGAATTCTAGCATAATCACAAAAGGAAGTGTGATATGGTTGTGTTTGTTCATTTCATTACTGTAATTATATTTATTTGACAAAATTTAATTGATTTGGGGTATTCATGATCACCGTTTAAAACAAAGGTACATAAACAAGTGGCTGAAAACAAATTTATCAGTAAACAAATTGAAACACAAGACTGAAAAATGCATATATGCTAATGAAGCTAAGACTTACTTGTGCATAACTTCATAAAGAAAATTTACATTTCTTGCTGAAGTAAAGGATAGAAATAGTGTCAGAGATGTATTTCTAGACTAATATAACAACATCTACATCTACGTACTTTTCATTATTCATTGCAGTTTCCTTGCAGTAAAAATATTTTTAAATATGCTTTGAATGAAGACAAATGCTTAGCCAGTAATTTTTGTGTACTGCACAATGCATTTATTTGTTATATGTAGACTGTATATTTGAGTACAGTATTTATTCAGCACACATTATTATTTAAAACATGTTGTATCTGGAATGCCTGTGAAATACTCATTTCAAGTGTTTTGTAAATTGCCAGTGAAATTTATCCAGTTTGCTAAATCTTGCAAGGACTGTAGCAAGGAAAAACAAAAGAAAAAACAATTTCCCCTACTATTGCTTCTTTCAGAAGCTACGTGGTTACTTCTGACGCAGGGCAAATAGCAACATGCAGTTAAGTGTGACCCATTACTTAACCTGATGTTTAAGTATATTGGTGATGATTCTGGTATATACTGAGAAAACAAAGGGGAACACTGATAAAGGGAAGATTTACTGATGTGCACTGGGCTACATGTGCCCCCCTCTAATGGCTTAGATGTGCATGGAAAAGAATCAAGGAAACAAAAGAAATACAAACGTCAGATATTTTTAAGGTATTTGGGATAGGAAGTCAGAATGTGATAATGACCCAGGTAGTGGCTTTGGAAAATCACATGTGGAAAAATCATGTGGAAAATCACAGTGATTTCAGTCTCACTGAGGTCATTTGTGGTTCATGCTGATCGTTCTAATTAGAAAACAGCAATGCAAAAAACACCCCTTGGAGGAACATACCCATAGGACCCCAACATCAAACAGAAGCCCAAGTCAAACGTCAAACCCCTATCTCTGACACCTGGCCTGCCAGACAGGGCATGGGCAGGGTCAGGATGCTCTAAAGGCAAGAAGAAGCCTGTGGGCTGGGGGCCACGAGCTGTGCAGACACCCCCAGGTATCCATGAGGCCAGGGCAGGCAGCTTACTCATGAAATCTTCACTCTTAGGCTACTGCAAGGTATAATGTTCTTCCAATGACCTCTTTTAAAATTCTCTCTGTGAAAGTCTCATCTTCAGACTCATATTTTATCCTGTCAGATGGGGAACCAGGGTTCCCACATTGACATGAAAGGAACTTTATGGGTCTACTGTTATGTCTACTCCTTCATATTAGCTGTATCCTGTGACATACATACTGAATTGGATGATCTCCACAGAGCCCTTCCATTTCCAAACCATATGTGATTCTGTGACTTCCATAAAACTGTATTGTTGACTGGTAAAGAGATAGATGTGTATCTACTTTCCCCACTGAATTAAAAAGAAGGTTCATAGGCTTTATAGGTTGGGTACCTAATAATAAGTGAGTCACTGGTGCCTTTCGCTGAAGCCACTGAGGAATAAGACTCGTATCATTAAGTGGTTAATTTTTCACTACTTTACTTTTAAAAATCCTTCCTTCTACTCTTTCAGATGCCCTGCATGGCTTCCCAGTGCCACTCCAGAAAGGTCTGGGTCTGTAGTAAGTCTAACATCTGTCAGTCCTGGTACTCATCTGACATACACTACAGCATCTCAAATAGGCTTAGACATCTATGTTCATATAACAGAATAGCTCCCAGTGGTGTCTGCAAAGCTACTTAGTTGACCAAAGGTTGATGTCTATTTTAAGATGAGCTGAACAGTTCTCTGGGCCTGGATTTAGCTGCTCACAGTTAGATGCCTAGTGCCATTTTTAGATGTCCTAGCATATCCATGTGGAACTGGCAGATATGACACAAGATATGACTTGAGTTCTTCTGGAGTGACAGCTGGAAGTCAGATTAGATACTTTAAGGCATCTCAAATGGCACCAGATACCCACATTTAGACAACCAAATAAATCTGCTAGTTCCCGCTGTGCACCAAAATTATCACTGTATTTGATTCTTCTGGATGACTGTTTTCCTAAGGAATGTTCCCCATCAGTAGGCTAGAACGGAAAGAAACTGCAACAGCAATTTGTACTGAAGATGACATGGCTCTTTAAAACAAAGAGATAAAATATGCCAACAAATTAAAAACTAAATGAGTACAAATAATAGTAAAATAAACATCCAATGGATGAGATTACTTAAAAATGTAGTAAATTCTTCAGCACCCAATGCTTTTACAAGATCGACCATTCTTCCCTCTGAAAGACAGATTTGTATCTAATCAGATTTAGCTAGGGTAAAAGATGAAAGTGCAGTAAAGGATTCCATGACCTTTGCACTGACAGAGCCAGATTAAGTAATCATAAGTGATTCCTTCTGCCCATAAAAGCTTTCTGTTAAACTACTGGGCAGAAAGCTATGCTGTAAAAGTAGATATCTTTAATAGAATTTCTAATCACTGTACAATTGGATTGTTCTCTTGGGGAAAGAATCGTTTTTTCCTCAGGGAAGTCTAGCAATAGGAAGTGTTTAATTTCACTATCTTTTTTTTTTTTTTTTTTTCAGAGAATGGGATCAATCTGGATTTTACTGTGATTATACTTCTCCTTAAATGGCCCACAATACTTTCATTTTGAAATTTCTAATGCTTGTATAGCTTGTCTATTCAATGGGTTTAAATTGGCATAACTGTTCACCCAAACTTATATATAATAAATGGTGAAAAAAAACCTGTTTTTTTGGTTTTATATTTGTTTTTAAATAATGTTTTTATTTAATAGCTGGAATGTTTACAAATGCTCTTAAAAGTAAAAAATTTTCTGCAGCTAAATCTGAGAATCTGATTAAGTGACAGAGATTTCTGAGTGACATGAAATGGCCACAGATAAAAAATGTAATAAGGTAGACTCTGAAGTGATAGAAGAACTATAGAAATGTGGAGCCTGATTCATCCATTTTGAATTTTAAGCCCTTAAATTTAGTTAACTTCTTCAACAGAACCAGAAGTGTTGCCATTCTGTTTTAATGTTCAGTTGGAAAGCTGAGAGAAGTGCTGAAAGAAGTGTCTGTGAAGCTGAAGGAAACTGCACTTTTGAAGGTGAAATACCTGGTTTATAAATCTAAATGTAGCATTCCATTGAGATGCTTTCCGCCTTTGATACAGGTCTGAAAATTTAACATATGACCTTATTTAAGTGTGCCAACAGAAACAAGAATTGGTTTTCCTTCACTAATAGGCAAAAAATATTTCCAAATCTCTAATATTTTCCAAACACCTCTAGTAAGTGAGTCATTTTAGTCACCAACTGAGAAGGTAAACAGTGTTTAATACTCAGATGAATGTCTAGAACAGAGATTATCAGACTTGGGCCAAGTATTTTCATTATCACCCAGCATTACACCACAGTCACACATTAAGGCATGCCATGGTGCAAGATTGTTGTACATTGAAACACACTATGTAGCCAAGACTAGCTGTGAATTTGGAATGATGCTGCATGGCAATACTAAGTTTCAGGTCTATTGAGCAGTTGTGCTCACAGCATTCCTGTACAGTTGTGAGACATGGATCACCTTCTGTTATCATGTCAGCAGATTTAATAATTTCTAACTGGTATTTTTGTTCTGTTTGCAGGATTTGATATCATAACCAGATGTCATTGAGCTACTAAGCACCAAAAATTATGTTGGTGTTTATAATTCTCTGCTGGACTTGCTCAAGTTATTTATGTCTTTTCGTACTGTGTGACTAAACTGGCATGAAGTATTCCCGATTCCCACAAGACCCTGAAAAGAAACAAGTCCAAGTGCAAGATGATGCACCTGGGTAGGGATAATCCCAGGCTGTGAGAAATTCTCACTGAGGACAAGCTCTTAGGAGAAGGACTTGAGGAGGGAGGGGGATCTGGTGGATTAAAAGCTGGACATGAGCCAGCAGTGTGCCCTCACAGATCAGAAAACCAAACATATTCTTGACTGCATTAAAAGAATCGCTTCTTTTAATGAAGAACGTACTTCTCCTCAGCTACCCTGCCCTCACGAGACACCATTTGGGCTTCTGTGTCCAGCTCTGAGGACCACAGCACGTGAAAACCATGGATCTGTTGGAGCAGCTCCAGAGGAGGGCCACCAAGATGCGCTGGAGAGTACAGTACTGGAGCACCTCCTCTATGAAGACTGAAGACAGGCTGAAAGAGTTGTTCAGCCTGGGAAAGAGAAGCTTTCAGAGAGATCCCATTGTGGCCTCCCACTACTTAAAGGGAGCTTTACACAAACTTTTGCAAACACAGTCAGTGGTAGAGCAAGAGGGAAAAGTTTTAAACCACAAGAGATTTAATTTGGATTAGATGTTAGGAAAAAATTCTTTACTGTGAGAGTGGCGAGGCACTAGAACACATTGTCCAGAAAACCTATGAATAATCCATCGCTGGCAATGTTCAAGGCTAGGTTGGATGGAGGGCTGAGCAACCTGGTCTAGTGGATGGCATCCCTATATTTGTCAGGGGGGGTTGAAACTACATGATCTTTAAGGTCCCTTCCAACCTAAGTCACTTCATGATTCTATGATTCAGACTAATGTCATGCTGAATAAAGGAGAATGATCACTATCCTGATCTACTGATAAAATTCATGTCAGTGAATTTTCAGTGCATTAAGGTGTTTGGGTTCATTGGTGCCACGTCATGAACCCCAACTTTTCCAGCAGAGTTACTATTGTCTGAGGCAATCAGCAAACTGCTCTAGCTCAGGGCTGGCACATGCAGATGCAGGACTTTGCATTTCCTCATTATGAAGTTCCTATTGTCCTATTCCACCAACCTCTTTAGGCTCCTCTAGCAGAAGCTGTGCCTTCATTGTATACTGACTGCTTACACACATACACACACATAAAATTCAGAGTTACCCACAAACTTAGTTGGCCTGTAGCTTTTCTCCTATTTCTCCAGGTCATTGGAAAAGGTATTAAACATGATAGGACACAAGATAGACCCCTCAGGAGCTCTACTTATAAATGGCCTCTGGGTAGACTAAAAAGAGTTAGCCTTTGTTTTATCAAATATATGAATAATCTTTTGTTCTCGTCTCTTTTAACAGCCTCTGAAAACATCCTAGAGATAGCAAGGTTCAGAGAGAAGACACCGTAATTAAACAAAAATTTTTGCATGAGCTGAATTCTGGAAAATTTGAAGGTTTTAATTATTTTATTTTCTAAAATTCTTTGGCAGGAAAAGTATACAGGATAAACATGTTTTTGTCACTGTCGTCAAATATTTTTTCTTCAGATTATAGGAATATGAAATAATTTCCAAATCAATGAGAAGTTGTTTATATGTCTTGTGGATTCATTATCCCTAATTCACTGGTAATACGAAAACAGGGTTCAGTGATGGAGCTATCTTGAGTTCCTTCATATTTTACATTTATTTGCATTTGCTGCCAAATTGATTACATTCATGGCAAATTGCCTTTGTCAAAATGCTGTACGCGTGCATATTCACTTCTACACTTCCCACACTGACAGCTGAGGTACCAGCTTGTTGCAAGTTTTTCGTGGCCATCTTTATGTGAACTGATTTTTTCAGATGTTTTATCTCATACATAATTATCTATTGCCTTTACAGAATAACATACTGATTTAGCTAAGTTGTCTCATAATTACATAATAAATAAATAATTACCATTCAAGTGTTGGAACTGTTGGCAGCTTTTGATGGTGGATAGAGAAGGAACGTGAATGACTTAGAAAAGTTGGTGACAAACTTCACAGATTAAATTATTCACAGAGTCAAGATAGTAGCATCTGCAATGGATTGCAGAAGGACTTCATTATACAGTGTGATTTATCAGTAAAGAAACAAGGGGGAAAACGCTAGTGAATCAATATAAGTGTGTGATGCACCCACATAGAGGAAAGTGTAACAAGCTTTGGAGTGCTGATTTGAAAAACATGGAACTAAAGGAATTAAAGAGATGAATGAAAAGTTGTTGTTGAAAGGGATAAAGTGGAGTCTACTCTAGGAATAATTAAGATGGCTTTTCAATCAGAAAAGAGATGAGAGATTTACTTTAAAGCCATGACATGAAAAAAAAAAAAGGAGAATGAATATTCATAGTTTCTTGTAAAGAAAAAACAGGACACAAACAGAATATCTTTAGGTTTAAAGAATACAGAACAGTATTTTGGCTACAACAGAAAACATATATTAAAAGGTTAAGCTATGAAAATCATTGATAAAAATGTTTAAGGAAACAAAAGCTTATATGGATTCAAAAAAGAGTACAAAACACATGGTTTTGGGGACAAAACACTAAATACCATTATGAACAAATTAATCACCTTTTCCTTTGGAAGTCCTTCTAGTGCTGATCCCTAGGAGCAAAAGCAAGGACATTTATAACTAGTTTCTTACACTTTTTCCACAAGCAACATCTGACTAGTAGTACATAAGGGAGGATTTTATAAGAGAAGATAGTGGATAAAGTACTCCTCTGATATTGAAATTATGGCATTAAAATGACAACAGCAAAACTAAACAGATTTAGATTTTAGTCCTTAAAAAAATTAAATTGTCATTTCATGACAAAAATATTTCTATGATTTTTTATTTTAAAATAATCCTCCTCTTAATAGGAAAGTGTTCCATGGGTATTTATTGAAAGAGCACTTCTTTTTCCAAGGCCAGTAATCACTCAAGATGCACTTTAGCATTTCCACTTTTTATTGGCCTGACCAAGATAATGTAGACCAAGTACTTAATCAGAAGTAAATTGGCAAAAATATATGAATATGCTCTAGCTCCATCTAGCTTTACTTTCAGTGTAACTTGTATCAGAAAAGATGCTCTTCATTGCCAATAGAATGGGATCTGGTTTGTCTAAACTGATCATAAAACACTTTCAGAAGTAAATCTTAGGGTGACAATGAATCTTGAGAAGGAAGGTGCTACTTTCCTTTGGTCCCATAAAAGTTTGGGTCAGGGCCTCCAAACTGTTTACCGGTAGAAGACAAAAACATGACATTTACTTTCTTTTGAATCTAATTTTATTATTTTTTCTTATAGAATTATTTTATTTTCCATTTCTTAAAAGCATTCTGGTAGTGATGCAAAGACTTTAGAGCTATTGTGCTGAAACTGAGATATATGTAACTAAAAGATTTTCATTCTTTGTTGCATTTTATAGTCTTGAGAACAAAAGCCTTTATCTTAACTTCTGCTATCAATAGATTCAATGGGGCTCGTCATATAGGAGCACGCTAATAGTTATCAAGAATATGTGTTTTATAAAGGAAAAATATTATGGTAGTCCTAAAGGGACAAGAAGCATAAGCAAACAATACAACCAAAACCACACGTGATTAAAACTTGTCACAGTCCTCATTGTCCCAAGAAAGCCAGCCTGCTCCTGTAAAATGGAGCACCTCCTGGCCTTTATGTTGCTACAAATGAGGTTGGGACAGCATTCAACAATTGCATCATTAAAGAGAAATAGTGATCTTGACAGACAAAAGTCTTTTAATATCAGATCATATTCTATATTCCTTCTCAATTTCTTAGTTATTTAGGAGTAAAATATTATTTCAACTTCACAAACCACAGTTTGTCAACAATCTTTTATGAAAATTTACAGACTTCTGTAGAAAACTGTGATTCACGTAGTGAAAATCCTTCAACATATATGTTTGTGTTTTCTGGATTAATCACCCTTAGCACTGTTAACAGTAATGTATTTCCCAGAAATAAATTTTGATGTATTATTTCAATAGGAAATAAAGAATCACAGGGAAAGGCAAATAATATTTTGTCTGCTGTTCTGCTTGATGAAATAGCTTCTTCAGAGTCTTTGGTTACAAAGATCCAAGTCACCAAGACCAGCCTTCTTATTCATGATTTTTCCTTTTTCATTATGTTTGGAGATTCTGAATTGGCATTTGTTTTGGCTTGAATTTAATTGTACATGGTGGAAGGCTAAAAGTGGCATTAGTAGAATTCAAAATATTTTGAAGTGTGCTAAAAGGCAATGCTTGGCAAGGTGTTTTTCTTATTTTTCAGAATGCTTTAAAAATGAATAAAAACCACTGAAAATAGAATAAAGCTATTTTTGGAATCCTTCAGCTAATTTGTTAGAGAGAGTAGTGAAAATGTTAATGTGTTTGCAATTGCATTTTGGGAAACCTTAAAGCCCTCAGCTTTTTCATGGAAAGATGTAGCATTAACTTGGAGATGTTGTCATTCAAATAAAATAAAATTCAGATATATTAAAAAAAATATATCCCACAAGGCTAAATTAGAAATTTTTTTTTTTCAGTCTCTCTGAGACTGAGATGCTTCTATATTTACCTCAGTTTTAATTACCATATATTTTTCTTGCATATATGTAATGTCTTACACAAGGAAGGCCTTGCAAAATCATGGCTCAGGCCTGCTACTTCAGCTAAGCAGAAAAAGACTATGGGAAAGTGACTGAGTTGAATTGGAGGTTGAAAAACAAATTATATAATCATCCACGTGTTCATATAGTGGACCGTTTTCTTTCTCTACATTTGTATTCCAAATAAGAACCTCACTATGATCTAGCATAAAAGATAGATTTGCAACTACTTTTTTTCCTCTTTACTGATGACTTTTATTTTTTTAATTGATCTATCTCTTTATAATTATGCCTGTACAATCACTTCTTTCATATAAGTACATTACTGCACTTCTGTCTCCAGAACACCAGCTGTGCTTCACCAGTAGTTATTGTTGTAAGTCCAGAGCAGAACAACTCAAAAACCATTCCACTGACAAAACTGTGCTGTGCTGAAGCAGTAGGCCACCATCTGCATTTCTCGCCTGTATTCATTTTTAAATAATATATCATATAACTGAACAATTCTCCCCTGTACTTGGGGAGCTTATTCTCTTTTCTTTCATCATTTCCAAACAGCTCATTTTTTTCCCTTGCTATTATCTCCAGAAGACTTCAAATTCTGCAGAGCTGCAGGTGACTTTTAACAGAAGTGAGGAATAGATACAATGGATAATTTAAAGCAAGATAGACCTCAGCAGAAAGAAAAGGTTGCCTGCAGAGTGAATGTATCCAAATTCTAATGATGTTTTCTCTATTGGAGTTACTTCCCTGCTCTGTTTTGAAAGACATAGTTATTCTTCTCTACTTAATTTAATTTACCATTTTTGAACTCATTGTCGGGTTTCCAGATCACCAAAATTATAATCTTAACATCTGCTGTTCTCTTCCTTTATATCATTGCAGAGAGGATTTTTTTACCTAGTACAACTCTTTGTTTTTTCACTGCCTCTAACAGCTTTGTAAGCAGCTTCACACCACTATGTTTCACATTTACATTTGGTGCCAAGTCCCTTTCTACTGATTATCTCAGCTGGAATGCCAGAGAGCCCGGGAGGAGGGGAAGGGTTTAGCAGTTATGTCCTGCAAACGAAATCATCTGTTATTCAAAAGCAGTATGTGGTGTTCAGTCCTCAGAAGTGCATAGAGAACTGTACCTTTTCTTCTGCCCTCTGACCTTGAAAATACCAAAGGAAATGAATAGCAGAATAGCTGATATATATGAAAGACTACCACTCAGGTGGAGAGATTAAATGTAACCATGATTTGAGGATGGGGTTTATTTTTGGATCTAGGTTTTTTATTATAAAATATAAACTCTCTTCAACCAGTCATGGTCCTTGAGTGGGGTCAAATCTGAAAATTACAAGAAAAGAAAATACTAATATATCACGAAATGTCACGAACAATACTTATATGGTAGATTTTTGCCATTATCAACTTTTATCTAATACAAAATATCATTCTCTAAAAAGAGACCAAATAGAAATCCTTACAGGTAATATAAACAGAGGGACTAAGAAAGGATTTCTTTTTTTCATTATATATCAGTTGTGGCTAGAGACCAGCTCTTCTTTAGTCATACTAAATAGGTTTCCAAACAAGGACAGTTTAACCTCCAGGATTGGTATGGAGGTGGAAAATAAATACGTCAGTAATACACACTAAATACACCAAGAATACATTAAATGTTCCAGGAAACAGGTCTGATACAATTTTGACAATCAGGGACATGATGGCAGCCTTGTTCTCTTTCATGAGACAGAGTAATCCCTATACATTTTATCTAGGAAGGTCATATATACCATTACCTGTCTGCCCACTGTCTTCTAGATATTCTGGATATGCTATAGGAAGCTATGAAATAAGCAAGAAGGTGAGGTGCTAATGTCATTTTATATAGTCACAATTTACGTGGAACAGGTTTTAGAGATATCACTTCGGTCAGGGTCCATTGTGAAATCATCTCCAAGACAGGAAACTTAAAATAATGAATTAAGATCTTCATTGTCATTAAAGATTAAAATAGTGCACTGTATTTTGGGAGAAAAAATGTGCCAGAAACCCTTCTCCCATGCAAGTCCAGACTGGTGGATTTGTTGCAGTGCAGCAATCCTTCTCTGACAAAATTGATAAGTTTCTGTATGGGAAAGAAGGGGAGGAAGATGATTTAGAAAGACAGGGGGAGTAATGTGTGCCTGGGTCATAATGTGCATAAATCACAGCTAGAGAAAAACCTAAGCTATGGAACTCAAAAGCTGTTTCTGGATTTTGGTATTTACCAACATATTTAAGGAGGTTTAAATGCTAAATTGAGAAGTGACTGGCTAAAAAATAAAAGCGTAGTAGAAGAGCTGTGATAACATTGTGTGGAACATTTATGCTCTAGAGAAGATGTATGGTTGAAATGAATATGCACTTAAATATTTAAAGTTTTAAATGCAGGGTAGCCACATTGGATAAAGAAACATGTTTCACTGGGTCCTCTGTGGATTTGTACATGCAGCCCTATTTAGATATTGAACTGGGTGTTTTACATGAAGCCAACAGGACTACAGAAGAGTGTGGGTAATCAACCAGCTATGAAGATATGCAAAGGCACCAAAGCATCAGCTGTAAATGGGTTTTCTGTATCATTAACTTTCTATGTACTTTCTTGGGGTAAAAAAAATCCACACTGCTCAAATTAATTGCAGTTAGAGGGATGTTATTTCATCAGTAATATGTGAAGCTGGTACCTTCAAGTGGATGGAGGTATTTTGATTTCAGAGAGAAATTAATTTCCCTACTCATAGATGTCTAGTTCAATTTGTTATGTCTCAGGAGTCTGAGTCATTTACCTTGTACAGAAACAGTAAGGGATTCCTATCTATGTAATGTGGCAGATAGAGAAAACAGGGAGACTTGTGGGTGTCTAAAATGTCTCTGGATATCAATGTTCAAGCACCTGCATCCCACTCAGGTTCAGAGAGAGACAAAGAACTGTTGGATTAAATACCGAAGACTAAAATTTACTAGGGAAGTCTACAGCAAGCAATAAATTGTCTCTGTGCAGTCTTCAAAATGATGTGAAATGCACAACAGCATTTAAAAAGGCTGTGACGTTTTTTGCCTCTTCGTGGCTATGAAAGCTGTACAAATATATATATTTTAGGCCACACAATAACGCACATTCTCCAAAAATAAGAAACAACAATGATGTCACAGACATGGAAAGAAATCAACTCCCTAGCTTCATCTATATCTCTGACTACAAATTCAGTATCAATGGGTTATACAGGAATGTTGTTTTTTTGAGCAATTACGTCTGATTATTCTGGTGATTAGTTACACACATTTTCCTGTGTCTTCCATGGGACTTGTCCACTTAATGGGATTAGCTTGCCCATTTAATTCATCATTATAATTTTTCATGGAATAGCTGTCTGGGGCACAGGATTTATCATTAAAAAAAAAAAAAAAAAAAAAGAAAAAAAGAGGATTAAGGTTGTGAAATGACCAGTTAAATCTCTTGAAAGTAAATATTTTCTTCAACAATATAAGGAAAACACTATTTGGGAGAGAGTCTAAGGTATAAAATATACTACATGTATGACTTTAAAGTGTCAATAAATGTCAATAAATGGCATCTAAATGTGAATTAAAATTCTGTGACTATCAGGTCAAGGCATTGATGTCCCCATCCTTTTTTTATCTTGTGAACCATCATTCTTATTAAGAGCCATTCTATCCTTATTTTATTTATTTTTTAAATAGCTCCAAAAATCTTCTTAAGTATTTAAAGTAGTGTTGTATTTGCATGACATGACAAGTTGGAATATCCAAGCTATGTCACAAACTGCAAATAAAAGAAAGTTTTGCCCTTATCAGGAAGCTGTACTTTTCTCTCTTAGTGCTCCAGACTGTAGCTGATGAAAAAAAATTAACATGAGACATAGTATTCAAATTACAAAAAATATTTAACTTATTCAAATTATCAAACCTGGGATAAATTAAAAATGAAAGGTATAACCTTTGAAGGAAAGGATGAAAATTCAGAAAATCTTCACAGATCATGTAGCTGAAAATGACACAGGAAATTCTTTGAATTCTATTTACTCTGTCACCATTTTTAAGCATAACTCATTGTTTCTTCATTCTGACAATGTTTGAGAATCTACTTATGAGAACATTATTACTGAAATTAAAATGATAAGCATGACATGTCAGAATGCAATGTTTAAAATGAGAAAATACTATTAAAAGTATTTACCTAAATTACTTTGAGAGCAAGTAAATCCTATGTAAAGGTTTTATTCTTACTATAAGTTTCCAAGGACATTTTAATTAACTAATCTGTACTTATAATATACACTACAAATGGAAATTGAGCCATAGTTGTCTGTGCAAATGTGTTCTCTCATAGATATTCATAATGAAAAAGCACATCAGCAATTCTGAAGCAGGTCTATGATTCAGCAGTCAATAAGTATAACACTACCTGACAACACTGAGCGTTTGAGCGTTACATTGAAAAATAAAATTCAGTTAATAATTTCTGCAACTGATAATTATTAAACTTAACTTAGATATAATAAGGAACATAAAAATACAAGGTTCAAGAGTATAAAAATTTTCTGAGGTCTTAATTTCCTTTAGTTTGATGAATCATAATTCCAGTGAGACAATGACAAAACATATAAATAACAAAAAATAGCTAGGTTTTCACTCAAAATGAACATATTTTATCCAACCTCCAGCAGAAAAGTGGACATCATGTCATACTCCTTACTTTTCCATTTATACATGTTCTCTTTTAACTGTTTTACATTCTTGTTGAACCCACATCTCTTGTGCAAGACATTTTATACTGTTTATAATGTAGCACAAAGATTCATGGGAAGAGTTTTTGTTAAAAAAGAATTTTAAAAAGTTTGGCACACCTTTCATAGTGTAATACTCCCGCTGGGAATCAAACACCTTGAGTATGACAGCCAGAAGCTGTCTGGATGGTTACCAGAGTCTCTGTTGCATGGTTCAGGTGACAAACCTCAAACTTTTGCCAAGCCCTTATAATCCAGCTGGCCCATGATCCTGCATGGCCACTTCAGAATATGCATGACCAATTTCTATCATCTCACATTGTGCACAAAATACCTGTGAACTTTTCTACATTTAAGTAAACACTACATGACCACTCTTGCATCTGAAGAACCATTTTTATAGGCTTTTAAATCTATGTGCATATAGTTTAGTAAATTTTACATCAGAAATTGACATGTGAATTCTCAGGGTGACCAGATTCTTCATCCAGCATGTTAGTTAACCTTTCTATAATTCATAAGGACAGAAATTTTGTCTCCATTTAGACTAAGCACAGCAGGAACTACCTAGGGGCATCCACAGAACTGTCTGAGATATTCACCTGGAAATATTAGACTAGTGCCTAATTGTAAAGGTGGCAGATATAGTGGTAAGAATCAATCCTCTTGTTTGAAGTTGGTGCATCATTTCAAATTTATCCCTTGTCTCACCTATGCAGAGAGAAGCTGTATAGCTGCTTAGGAATACCAGAGGAATTTGTTTAAATGCATCTGGGTTGCACACAGACACACAGGTACACAATTGTTGTAATGTTATGAAAAGCATTAGTTCTATCTTTATAACATAATTGTAACCTAAATTTCATAGACTGTGGCATAATGTTTTCCATGTAATTTGAGAAGTATGAAGAAACTTTCTAAGGAGAACTATTAGAATGAACAGAAATCTTACTCTGGTATCAATAACACAGCAGAAGCCAGCTTTTAATAAAACTAAAAAAAATGTTGAAGTGAATTAAAAAGATACTAATGGCACTGAATACCTGTCATTCCTACATTCTTAGTTATTATTCTGACAGAATTTAAGAAATGTGTCTTACCTCTTGACTTCTCTAAATGTAGTACACTTTGAAGCTCTCTGGAAAAGAGTCATTCATTATTTAGGGTAGATGAATATCTTAAATATTATTTAAACTAGATTCATAATGTGGTGATAGCACACAAATGCTATTATTCTTCTAGAGTTAGGAGAAAAAAAGTTATGCATGAATGTAAAAGCATTACGAATTTAAACTTTTTGAAAGATCTTTATTTTTTCATTGAGTATCTCTTCTGTGGGCTTAATAGAGATTTGAACATAGATTTAACTGACATGTCAGAATATCCTTTGCACTCCAGTAAAATGCAAACTATACAGACTGCTTTGCAGTAAATATTTTAAGATTCTGTGACAACCAAGTCAATGCTACTGTCATATTAATAGGTAGGTGATTAGGTGGGAAACAGAGAAGAGATTTCTATCAGATTTCTGTTAGTTTTATAGGAAACAAATTCTCAAATCACAGAGAAATATGGTGTTGCTTTTTATATTAGTGTGAAATACTTTGAATGTTGCCTAGTTTGTATAATACATATCTGCAAGTTTATATTGCATCTACCATTTTCATTGCTCTTGAAATGTTTACAAAATTTATCAAATGTATTTTTATGACAAAATGCAATTGATTTTGGCATTAAATAAACAGAGTTGAGAACTAAATTTTTGGTCATGAAGTCACTTTCATTCCTTTGCATACTTCATACTTGTCAATAACTGTTTGTTGTTTTTGCTTTCTTGCCTTTAGTGTAAGATTTCCCCATAACCTTACATCTGTAAGGGTCCTGATTTCAAATGTGAACTTAGAGATTTTATATCAGTTTCTCCTTTGGCCACCACTGTTTTTTAGAAAAAAATAGCTTTTCCCCTAGTGTATTTCACAACATGAATACTTGTTAAGGACAATCATCTCAGTGTTTATTCTTCTCAAAAGGCTTATTGTCTTCCCTCATAATATACTCACTTACTAGTCTTCTTTAAGTTTCAGTTTATTTTTATTTTAATCAGATGACTAGTCATTGTATCTCCTTCTGAGTTAGTCTCAGTACTAAATTGTGAAATGACTTCAGTGTTCTCTGCTATTACTGGAAGTATCTCTGTAATTTTTTTTTTTAATAGTTATATCATGTAAAGGGTGGGTCATCATACAATGATCCCTTAATGTGATTGCTATTGTTTACTTTCCAGGTGTCTCCAGATGAGGTTTTCTGCCTAACAGAGGTTCCTGGGACCTTGCATTTTTTACTGCTTTCATGTAATTTCTATTATACAACTGTTTAGTTGGATTATATATATATATATATATATATATACATATATATATATATATATATATATATATATTACATTTATAAGTTCTTTCTGTATGAAATCCTAGATGTTGCCTCACAAATTTTAAAAGCAAATATGTTATTGCTAGAAACCTGAGCACATAAAATTTAGGTAAGAACAAAGAATACAATTTAGATTAAAATCCAAGGGTTTAGCATTAGTCTAACTAAAACCTTAATAGTCTAATCAAGGAATTATTAACCTAATTAGCAGGATGATAATGCTTCTACTCCAAGTTATCCAATAAGATATAACTTATTAGTTATATCTAATTTTCAGTAATACCAAGAGACTTTCTAGAATTTACACCAGTCTTCATTGTTATTCTGACCTTTACACTGTCCTTGTGTGTTTCAATTCTTTAGAGAGAAAACAGGGAGATTACAGTGCCTTGTGTCCTACGTTTCTTTCTGAGAGTAGTGTTTTGTTAACCTTAATGGCATCTCTCTCCTCATGCAAGGTCTGCCTGAGTTTTTTCTGCTTATTAACATTGACTCTTACTTGCTCTCTCTATATAGTTTTAAACTTTCCTGTTATGTCCAAACTTACTGTATTTTACATGTGTTGAGGACTTGTCCTCTACTTTCTTTGTTATTAGTTAAACTAGTTTTAATAAGCTCCAAGGGCTTTGTTCCTTAATTGTCCAGTAATTGCCCAACCACCTGCACCCTTGATGGCTTTGTTCTTTTCTCACATTCATAGTTTTGGGGGACCTGTGTCTTTCACAGACCTCCTTTGCCTTGAACCATCATTTACAATCTTAGTCTTAGAAGGCATTAAATGTATTTGGTTACAGAGAATGTGGGGATTTCTGTTTGATTGGTTTTGTTTGTTTCTTTGTCTCTGTTTTATCATGAAGCAAGTTGCCTTCTGGAAAGTGTTTAAGAGTGAGGCAACATCTCAGGAAAAAAACAAATGCGAAAGCAAAAAACCCAGCCAACTGATTGGGAAAAATCATTGCGTCATTCACAAAGATTGGCCTTCTTAGTTAAGAAGGGATAAAAAATGGAACAAGATTGCTGGTCTAATCTCAGATGATTGATTTTTAAACATTTTTCTTTTTTCATTTGCATCCCTTTTGACTAAAAGTGTGTGACGTCAGTGACTGTTGACTCCTTTTTTTTCACTATGTGACTCTCATATATGGTCACAGAAAAATCAATGGAAATTGGTGTTGTGCTGAAGAAAAGATGCTCCCTGCATATTTTATTCCAGGTCTTGGGGATTAAAAAAGTATACTTTATGGTACTTATTAGCATCTTCTATGTAGCTCTGCAACAATGTGATATGTTTTACTCCTACTTTCAGTTTTTGACTCCTCTCTATCACTTGATTCATGAGTTTTCATGGTATTTGACTCCTTTGAACTATCTATTCTATATCTTGATTTTATTGCTTGCTCACCACTATTCTGGATTCATACATAGGAAATGAAGTCAGCAAAAGGCCATAAAGCAATCTTTCTCAGAAGTACTGGATTGCATTAAAGCAGATTAGATTAAAATAGACATTTCACACATTTCTTGTCACTAAAATTCTTTATTGGAATTAGATGAGTCTGCTGATTACATGGAATACTCTTATAGTAATCTTAAAAAATATATGGCAGATTCATTACTCAATAATTTTCAAAAATTACCTGATTGATTATAAGAGTGACAAAATTTATTGACATGACTGGACAGGAGGATAGGGAAAAAAAAAACAACCACTGCTTGCAAATTTTGTAAGACACAAAGACCAGCCACGTGCCTAATTCCTATTGAAAATAAATGGTGATTGTAAGCATAAAATTGCTTATACCTCTAAAAATCTCTTTCATAAAGAAGTTTGCCTCAAGTGATCAATCTTCACAAGTGTTTAGTGTAAAGGAACTATTTTTATCTTAATGAAATATGGATATAATACCTTGCCTTGGTGATTCCTTGCATGTTGACAATATTGAATAATGTTGCTCAAGCCCTCTCATCCATTATTACAAGATCTAATACAGATTCTTGAGAAATACTACAAAACTAGATTGAGGGAACATAATCTCTTTGTGTCCTGTAGCTTTTCATTTCTAAATCAAGTAAGAGTAGACACTAGCAGATGAAGATAATAGAATGCTTCTTCCATTGTACACTAATTTTACACAGATGCAAATAATCACAGTATTTTAGATACTAAAGAATTATGAACATTAAGTAACAAAATTATATTTAATGTATGAAAAAGGATTTTAAAGGTTTGATGTGTTGTTTCACAAACCAGTTTATATTTTGCCAGTGTCTTCAAAGTAATATGTTGAATAAATTTTTCATAATAAGTCTCGACACTCACTAAGGAAATTTCATATGAAAGGTCTTTCCCCCCTTATATTGCATACAATAAAAATATGATAGTAGAAAAAAAAGCTTCTGACAGAAATGTCATTCATTACTGGTACAATTTCCTGGTTCCTAACACACAAACTAAGTTGCTCAAGAGCAGTCTATCCCTTCAAACATCATCATTTTCTATGTATTGTATTATTGTAGCAAAGTCACTGAAGAGAGAGAAACACACTTGTGCAAGCTAGTAATGCCTAGGACAATTCCAACCACCTAGCATGGCTCAAATATTGAGCCTATTCCTTGTTTCTCTTTGAAAAGCATGGTAGTAGTCGTATCACCTTTCCTTTCATCAGCTTCATGATGATAGCGATCATGAAGGACATCAAAGACATAGGCTTACTTTGTTCTTGAATTCAAGGACCTGAGGCTCCATTTCCATTGAGATTAACTAATTATTAGTCTGAAGATTATCCAGGAGAGAGATATCCTCTCAATTCCTTCTGTCAAAGATGCTCCACTATACATAAGATGATTAAGTATTAACTAGGCAAATGTAAGCCTGATTTTATGACTTGGTGGCTAGAGTACTCTTCCAAAATGGAAGAGAAGTATAGCCTCTTGTAATTCTAATCAGCTTAGTGCTGTAATTAAGTATTGGGGAAGGGGGGGATGGAGAAGAAAACAAAAACAAAAATAAAAACAGAAACAAAACCAGAGGAGAATATATCTCTTTCAATTTCAAGGCACCTGCAGCGCTCATAACTTCCAGGATTAGTCTCCACTGCTGGCTATCAAACACATTGGTTCTCCTTTATGATATCTGGCAACTATCTTGCAGCATCTTGGGTTTCCCCAGAGTATCTAAAATGACACTTGTCTACAAAGTTAAGGCAAGTGAACTAAGCTTCTAAGCAACAACTGAGCCAACTGAGCTTTCTGAGTTACTTGTCTCAGCACAAAATATGTTTGTCCAGCTGAAGAGTTTTCATATTTCCTAGAGGAATTATGATTAGAGGCTCTGCAGATACCAAGGTCAGTTAAGAAGAGGGAGGGAAGAGCCCCTAATTTGTATGATTGCCCTACTCTAAGTGTCAAACCCTAATTAAAATGACCTGGAGTATCTGAGAGATCTCCTTGGCACTGGCAGATATGGTGCAGACTGTATGGAAACCTTTGCTCCTTGTGTCCAGCTTACGTGGCAAGGCATTGGTAGTGAGAGGGTTGCAAAAGTGACTGCTGTGAGAAGCTTGCCCTGCCATGTTTGACAGAGACAGCTCCAGCTAGCTTCAAGAGGGATCCAGAGCTGAGATTATCAGTGATATTGATATTGGCTCTGTGATAACATGAAGAGGAAGGGATTTAAAACACTGCACAACAGCAAACTGTGAGAGAGGAGTGAGTAAATATATGGGAAACAGCTCTGCAGACACCAAGGTCAGTTAAGAAGAGGGAGGGAAGAGTAGAGCTTGCCCTGCAGCCCCCAGCAAAGCTCATGACTATGCAAGTTGTTTCCCTGCAGCCCATGGTGGTCCATGGTGGAGCAGATCTCCATCTGCAAACCAAGGAGGGCTCCATGATGGAACAGGTGGAAGCACCCCGAGGGAAGCTGCAGCCTGTGGAGAGAAGCATATGTGGGAGAATTTTTTCTGGCATGACTTGTGATCTCCTGGGGCATGCACTGGTTCAGGACTGCATTTTGGAGCAGGGACCCCATGTTGAAGCAGGAGAAGAGTGTGAGGAGTAAGGAACAAAAGAGACAATCTGTGGTGAACTATCTACACCTCCCATTCCTTATCTCCCTGAACAGCTCAAAGGGGAAGAGGTAGAAGAATCCAGACTGAAATTGAGACTAAAAATCTGTGAGGGGTTGGGAGAATCTGTGTTTTTAGATTTGTTCTTATTTTCCTATTATACTACTCTGTTCTTAATTGTCAGTTGAACAATCTTCCCCTAGTTATATCCATTTTGCCTGTGACAATAACTGTAGAGTGATCTCACTGTCCTTATCTATCCCATGAGATTTTTGCTGTATTTTCTCTACTGTCTGGTTGAGGAGGGGGAGAATTGGTGGGTATCTCAAGGTTGCCACACTACTCTACGCTAACAGATAGATAACAAGATTCATAGTCCAGGATATCTCAAATTATACTAAATTGCTGTTTGAGACAGCAATTACTAAGATTAAGCACCTCATAGCTACCACAGAACATATCAAAAACTGTTCAGTTCCTGAAACAATGCGGAGATAGCCAACTAGCTGGAGCCAGGTACTCCCCTGTGCATGGACATGTTAGACACTGCTGGACCCTGACAAGACCATTTAACCCCCAGCAACTCCTAAATGGAGGTGGCTTTATTTCAGGCTGTGGAGTGATGTAGATAAGTAATGCAATACTGACACTAAATAACAGGCTACAGGCTTTGTATGGCTTCTGGAAGGGCTCAAGAATGAGACTTGTCAGACTTTTTGGCCTCAAATTGTTTTAAAACCCAAGAACTTCATTTTTATGCGGTTCATTTGTAACTTTTTTTTTAGCTATGGTTAATCTGCTTGGAGTTTTCTGTTTATTTGTTGGGTTTTTTTTGTTTTGTTTTGTTTTGCTTATGTTTTTATGATAGAACCATAGTTTTACATTTATCAGGAGAGACAACTATTTTTTTCAGAATGATGCACTTATAACTCTAATGTGGTGGTGTAGTACAGAGAAATACAGGTCTATTAGGACAGCAGAAGCCTTGAAAAACAGGAACAGAGAATATTTTAAAGGAGGAGTAGATGCAAGACTTGACAATGCCGGAGGCACAGACTAGGAGTGGAGATATTGTGTCTTTAAACGACTCACAAAGAGTCAGTTAAATAATCTCATTTCTAGAGTTGGATGAAACACATTTCAGGGACAATCAAGAGAACAAAGAACTGCTGTCTGCTATAAAACTTTTTTCCCCCTAAAACAGTACTAGTTTTATTTTTTCTGTTTGTTTTGTTGTTGTTCTGTAACAATTGCATCTGAAGTAATAATATGTGTTTGGATGAACTATAAGGATTTCAATCACACAAAAAATATGTTCTTGGGTTTTTTCCTGCTTTTCCACAAGATTTTCAGTGTAAGCAGCTGATAGGTTGAACAAAACCAGTGGTGACTCATGGGCTGTCAGCTGGCAGATAAAAGCCAAAAAAACACCCTAGGATATCACATATGCCTTTAAAATTTCATATTTGTGAGCAAATAAGTCAAAGCTCTTTTGACTTTAACGTAATCTTACCTCTAGACAGATAGCTAAGGTATATGCTGTTTTCAGATACTTGCCATGATTCATTCTGTGTTATCACTGTCAAAAAAAAGAGCCAAAGTAATACCAGTTCTAATAGCACTAGTGTTTATTTATTTATCCTGTTTTCTCTTATACAAAGTAGTTCAAAATACTAAAGCCACTAGTAATATAATTGCTATTTGCATGACTTGGAGAAAGCATGTCAATTATGGAGATCAATGAGCAATTTGTGATAAATTGATCCCCATGGTATCCCTGAAAATTGAATAACAGTAAATAAATTTTTCAATTGATTAGAACTTTAGATGCAGATGCTTGGCAGTGGTGGAAATCTGCACACATTAAGGGTGTTTGTAAGAGTAACATTAATAAATTCATACATATGTATGTATATATATATATATATATATATATATATATATAAGTTTTGCTTTCTCACCTTCTTTCACATCCTGGTTAAGGGATTCAATGAAAGTTCTGGACCTACCACTTTAATTGTTGCAGCTTTTACTGCAATAGAGTGTGTTCATTACAATGATTCATTATGACTGTGGCATAAGATTTCAAAATTAATGTAACACACTGCCCTTATATAACTGACTGGACACCCTTTCCCCCCATATCTATTCTGTAGAATAGATTCTGTTGTTTAACAAATGGAAATTATTATAAGCAATAAGCTCTCATAAAATCAAGAAAATTTCATCACTTCAAAAGCACCTAATTCCCATTTTCTACCAAAAAGGAAAAAAATAAAAAAACACAAAAACAAAAAACCTGAATGCTTTAAGAAAGTCTCAGAGTGTTACAGTTTCAAAGTTTCAAAAACAAAGTGTACTCAAATATTCATCCTCAACAACGTTACATACATTCATTTTCTTTTAAAATTACTAAGATTTTTCTTTCATAAAAAAATCTTCCAAACAACAACAAAAAGCCCCACTAATACACAAAAAAAAAAAAACCAAAAAAACCACAAACCCAAAGCACCCTTAAAAGACATTGAAGCCCAGAGAAATTTAAAACAAAGTGTAAATACAGTGCTCTGTATGTAAATAATCCATTCAAATCTTACTACAAATATCTTCCACCTCATAGGTACATTTTGTAGATTTTGGTTTTGGTGTGGGTTCAGGTTTTGTTAAGAAGAAGATCTCTAGAAAATACCTCTCTCATCTCAATATTTTTGTATGATATAAAGACTTGGAGTATTTCTATTAATCTTTTCCATTGCCCAAAGAAGTATGCTTATTTTTATTACTTTGTGTGTTATGTATGGGATCAGAAAATCCAACATAATTTTTAATTTTTAATTTGCAACTAGCAGAATGAAAGTCTTTAATACAACAAAATTTGATGATAATCAAGATGTAGAAGTACCAGAATCTATTATATATATATATATATATATATATATATATATATATATATATAATATTGTTATAATTGTGTTTGATTTGAAAATGTCTTTACCATGAAGCTACCCTAGATAATCTTCATTGGGCATTGTCATGCAGGAAATTCCTTGTCTCTTTCGAAATGAAAATGAAGAACAATTGAAGACTATCAATAATTTTGAGAGTTACAAAATATAACAAAATGGAAACCAAAAGTTTATAGAATTGCCACGGTGCATAAATATATAAGGTATTTCTTAATTTGTATTGTGAGCATAAGACTGTCCTTCAAAGTCATATTGTGCACATTCTTCTGTCCAAAATTTTTCTTCTGGCTTGCTTTTTAATTTTTTTCCCAGGAAATAGTTCAAGACTACTTTTTCATGATTTTGACAACTGATATTATCATTGATGTATAGATAACATTACAACATAATTTAACTTAAAAAAAAAAATTAGTTTTTTAGTGCTTCCTAATATTCTCTTTTGTGGGCACAATTATTTTGGAAATTTCAGGATGGGTACTTTAGTAAGGAGGTAATTTTCCTCATCATTTAGATTTTTGGTTGCCATAACTCCACTACTTGAAAGGACTTAATAACATAAAACTAGAGTGAACAGCCTTCATGTGGAGAAAGCAAACGTTTATCTTTAAAAAACATAAATCACATCGTTGTGCTGTTTAAATGTTGAGATGTTTTACATAGAGGTTATCATGGCTTAACACAAAAGCATCCTCCCTTTTCATGTAAGATCAGCTTAATTATGATGAATAAAGTCAACACAGTTATGGTCTGAAGTCCACTGTGAAGCACACTGACTTGCACACACTACTGAAGAGCCCCACTTGCTCTTGGCCTTATGGATATCTGCCACTTTGCTGCCTTATGACTCACCGCACTCGTGCATCCTTTCCTGGCACCTGCTCACACTGTCACACTATTTATGAGCCTAGACAAAGTTTAAAGACTATGATGTGCACTTAATTGTACATAAAACCTAATTCTAACAAGAAGGTTTTAGAAAAGGAATTTTTCATTGTCCAAATGGGACAGACACAGAATTTAATTCTGTCCCAGGAAGATTCTGAGGTTCAAGCATGACATTTTTATGCCTAGAAAAGCTATGTAAGGTTATTTTTAGTTCTTTTTATGACTCCCTCTGAGTCTTGTATGGCTTGACTGAAGATAACTAAGGGAGGCTGGATTTTCAAGTGGAAGGGTACAAAATTAGTCCCAATACTGTTTTTTAATTCTCTAACATAATTATTATGATTCAACATTTGAATTGTGGTTATCTGTAGAGTCCCTGACCAGGGATTAGGCTGAACACATTTTAGGAAAAGACAGTCTTTCTTCCCCCAGTGACTAAAAAATATTTTGCTTGCATTTAAGATGACCAATATAAATAATTTTTAATTTAGCACTGTGTTAATAGTGTTATCACTCAGATTCATATAGATCCTTTTATGGTATCGAATTGAAAAACACAGCTTGCAGCTAAAGATAGGAACCCGCATTTGGTTACTTTTCATTTTCTCAGTGGTCTGTCTTCTTTGCTGTGGTGTATTTCATCACATCATGGACAAAAGAGTAGAGTCAGGCTTAAAATTTCATGTTACTACTCCAAATTGGTCATTATGCACTGACTGTTGTGGTTTGACATCGTGCCCTGCAGTGGATCTGTTGGAGAAGGCTGGAATTGGCTCTGTTCAGTACCACATAGCCCCATACTCCCCTCACAGCAGCCAAACCCTTGTCATTTCTACTCAATACAGGTAATACATTGATGATTTCTTTCTGTAAATTGTATGAAAACATGAAAACTACCCATATACCATTGCTTCTTGAAGTATTATTCTGTTGGTTCAGACAGTTTTCCCCTCACCTAGCAATGCTGTCTGCTCAGTCATCTGTCTACTTGCTTTTGGTCTCTGACTTTTCATCCTACTTCCCTTTCTCTTGAAGGTATCTTCAATGCCTCTTTGCCTTCAGAAAAGAGAGAAAAACAGTGGACATTATCAACAAGGACAAGGAAGTAATGCACATTGTTAAAGAATGAAATATGGTATTAAACTTCCCTGAGCACTGAATTTGAATTGTGCAATGTATTGGTTGCAGCAGCAAGCATGTGGGAAAAAATATTTAAGAAGGGGCAAAGTGTTGTCCAACAGTGTGTTTCTTAAGGGAGGGGAAAAAAGATGAGAAATGACATTGCAAACCTCAAGGTCAGTGAGGGAGGGGAGGAGATTTCACAGGCACCAAAGCAGAGATTCCCCTGCAGCCCACGGAGGAGAACTGAGAATCATTAAAGTTAGAAAAGGCCTCTAAGACAATCAAGTCTAACCATTAACACAGCGCTGTCAGGTCCACCATTAAACCATGTCCACAAATACCACATCTGTAAATGTTTAATCACTTCCACAGATGGCAGTTCCACTACTTCCCTGTGTAGCCTATTTCAATACTTGACGATCTCTTCTGTGAAGAAACTTTTTCTGAATGCCCAATCTCAGCTTCCCCTGGCACAACCTGGCTTCTTCAGTCTCACAGAATCACAGAATCATTAAGGTTAGAAAAGACCTCCAAGATCACTGAGTCAAAACTTTGACTAAACATTACCTCATCAACTACACCATGGCACTAAGGGACACTTCCAGGCATTTCCTAAATACCTTGGGGATGGTGATTCCATTGCCTCTCTGGGCAATCCATTCCAATGCTTGACTACACCTCCAGCGAAGGAGTTCTTCCTGATGACCTACATGAACCTCCCTAGTACATCTTGAGATTATGATAGGGTCACTCCTGAGCCTTTTTTTTCACCAGGCTGAATTACCCCAGCTCCCTCAGCTGATCCTTACAGGACTTGTGCTCCAGACTCTTCACCAGCTTCATTGTCCTTCTCTGGACAAGCTCCAGCACCTCAATGTTGCTGCTCAGAAATGAACACAGGACTGGAGGTCTGGCCTCGCCAGTGCAGAGTACAGAGGAATTACAATATGAAGTCTCCAACTGTAAAAAATGCTTTTGGACAAGAATCTTCTAATTAAATTGTATTCAGAATTTCCTATTAGATATTTTTCTTGAAATGGAGTACCATAAACCTCTTCTGTCTTATTTTAAAATGTGATGATTAAACATTATGGAAATATGCTTACTGCTATGCACAACTACCAATTATATTTGTCCTTTTCTAATGCTTTTACCTTTACTTCCCTTTCAGCTATTATATTTAAAGTCGATTAATTTCCTTTTTATTTGATATGTTACTTGATTTCACTTATTCTTTTTAAAGATTTTTTACCTCTGTCTACATGCTTTCTCTGTCCTCTCACTCTAGCTCAACTTGCAGCACTGTAGGTTTTGCTTCTTCATTCAATTATTCATCCCTTTCCTTTGCTTTTCTCCCCCCAATTCCCACCAGCATTTCTCACCTTCTTCTCAACACTTTGTACTTATCCTTTGATCCTTTTACTACAAATACCTTGACTGCCCCTCTATTTTTCTACTTTTTTCTTCTTTCTCACTTCTGTTTGCAGTTGTATCACCGTCTTTTCACTTGTCCCATCTTATAATTCTGTCTTTCCATTTTCTTTCTTTTTTTTTTCTAATTATTCATTTTGTGTAGCCAAGAATTGATGACATGAAAGGATTAAAGCTGAAGTGCATTGGATTTTAGGAGGCTTTTTGCAACCATCTGCTTTTCTGATAATTTATATGAAACTCTTTCCATCAGCTTTCCTGGTTCTATTTCATCTCTGAATTTGGTCTTTCTGTGACTGGATGAAAAGTAATTTAGACCTCTCTCTTCCTTTTTCACAACAGAAAGGGAAGGAGGGAGGGAGAGAGGGAGGGAAAAAAGGATAGTGCTGGGAGCCTCATACTCTTATTTAAATGTAAGAACCAGATTATTAACCTGGCAGAATTGATGTATCCAAAATGCAAGTAAAGTAAATCTCTCTCCTCTTATAAATTTCCTTCTTTTTATAATTTTATATTTTTCAAGAAAAACACAGTTGATAGAGTATCATATGAAATACCCTGTTCTTGTGTTCTTTTATTCATTTTTAGCAGCTCGTAACTAATCATTTTTGTGGACGTGAAATAAACAGGAGTTGCTTAGGGAGCAGTTCTGGATAGTGAACTTTTTTTTTTCTTATATGTATGCATGCATGCCTTCAAGAGGGTCAAATGAAGAGAAATACATAGGTAGAGCAGAAAGACAGAAAATGGTAACACTTATATGAAACTGGTTCCCTAATGCATAGCTTATAACATAGTCTATATTTTACAAAATTTTATTATCTGTAATTTGCTCCAATCCCTCATGCCAACTATAATCAAGTTTAATTTTATATTATAAAATATATATTCAAGTATATATTGCCCAAATTGATGATAATAATGGAGTTATACAACTTGAAGTGGTTGATCTGCCTTATGGATTGTACATTAGTAGCTACGAAAAACTGTGGAAGATACTATGTGTAGAACTGAACAGCCAAAATAAAAATATTTAATTTCAAATAGTAATTAAAGAGGCTTTTTATTGTAACTTTCTTATGATTACTTAAAGAGTTCACTGTTTGCTTGTCACTGCTTTAACTTCCAGCTGTAGGATTTCTATTTAAAATAGAAATTGCCAATAACAGTACCCCAGAACAAGGTGGTTTTAAATATTAAAACAGACTGAAGGGAAATCACATCAGGCATGGTCTAGGAAAGTGTCTTATAGCTGGATATCCAACTGTCCCTGAGAAATAGAGGGCATTTTCTCTGTTGCTTTGATGATTCTGTAGCTCCTTGCTTCCCAAGAATGCAAAAGCTAATAAATACATAACAAACCTCTATGGGGTCTTCTGGGCATCACTTTTATGGGAATGCATATAAATTGCATATGGGAAAGGTAAAAAAACATCCCAGATGTATAGATAAATAAAATAATTTTAAACTGTTACATAGGATCTAATCCTACAAAACTAACCTAAAACTTCCAAAGAACTAGGAGCTGTATTATTTTCTGCCTTTTATTCTGAACACTTCTGTGCCACAGTGACAAGAAGGAGCAAAACCTATTAAATCAAAAAAAGCAGCATTCTGAATGAACTTTACACCCCCTTTGCCTAAATTAAAATGAATTAAGCAGTGAACAGTGATGAAAAAGACTTTATTACTTTACTCCTTTTCATATTTTTCATGAAGAAGAAACAATGAAATCATAAGTTACATAACCATTTTCAGAAACTACAATAAGCTGATGGTTAAGTAAATGTGTTAGATTCCCCATATTACTGCTTTATAAAATTCAAAGCAATAGCAATAATAATGTAATATGATATTAAAAAGTAGTAGGGATTAGTTTCCTTAGAATTTCCCTGTGTTATGGTGCACTTGGCTTTTCATTTTCTTGTGATTTACTGCAGGGCTATTTGTCCTTGAAAGCACTCTTTCTGAATATAAAGGAAGTCCTTATCTAATCAACACTAGACTTGGAAAATTTCCAAAATGAGTGTTGCTTGCAGCACACTTGAGAGCAGATTTCCTTACTACACTATTTTGACTCTGGTATATTACTGGTAGTGTTGTGGAAAAAAACTGGTTTATCGATGACACAGGGCACCCAAAATGTGACAGTCCTCACAAACTCCTCTACTGCACCCCAATGACTGGATTCAAGAATAATTTCACTTGGAATTTTACTAACAGATATTCACAGCACCCTGTATTGCAATTGAGTTTATCACAATTACTCTTTCTGGCTATACTTCATTTGTCACTTGCCCAGGTCACTTTACCACCCACTTCCTGAAGCCAGAGCAGCCAAGAGTAAAGTTGGTGAATAGGCAGTGGTGCTGCCGGAACTGATATTCTCATTGATGCATCTGGGCCAAACCAACAGGTTTTACAAACCCAGGCAATATTTCTGTGGTTGAAAATTCCGTGCAACTGTGGGATTAACTTTTTGGTCCTTGAACCGCAGTGCTAGCACTCCCCGTGGGGAAGGTGAATCACTGTCAGATTCACAGGGGTCATTCAGAAATCCATTGCTTCCAGTCTCTGTGCACTGACCAACCTCTTCTCTGACAACACATTAGAAAAAGTAGTTCAGAGCATTCAAGGCATTTGTACCATGTTGGGATTGCACTGTGCTCCCTTGCAGAACCTTGTTCAACCCTTCCTTCTCTTTCTGACCCATTTCTCAATGCATCATCTCCAACTTCACCCCAGCTGTGCCTTAACACCAGCAACAGATGCATTCATGGTGTAGATCTAATATTTTAGAACAACTGATCATTTATTACTTTTCCTTCCATAAAGTACTCATTTTTTTATAAATCAGAACTACTTCTTTTCAGGCACCTGTAATCTGCAATTAGCAAACAAGCATTTCCCTGGAGGTTGCAAGGGGAGAAAATTATGAGGAAGCTCCCTAACTGGTACCTATATCACTACCTGCTCTTCTACCCACTTCTTCCTTCTTGAGGGGCAAGACTCTCCAAGACAAAATCAGAAAAGACTGATTGTTCAAATATTCAAATCTTTACTTGTAACTGCTGAGTTCACCCCAGAGAGCAGCTCTGCATCACAGAGCCACTCACTCACTCACTCACTCACTCACTCACTCACTCACTCACTCACTCACTCACTCACTCACTCACTCACTCACTCTCTCTCACTCTCTCACTCTCTCACTCTCTCACTCTCTCACTCCACCCATGGTGAGATGAGGAAGACGGCCAGAAAAATAAGAAAACTTGTGGGGTGAGATATGAACATTTTGATAATTTAGGTAAAATACAATAACAATAAAAATAATTGTGATGATAGTAAGAATTGTAATGAAAAGAAAAAAAAATAGAAATAAAAGCCAAGATAAACAAAGGATGCAAATAGAAAACAATTGCTGACCACCAACAAATTGATGCCCAGACATGTTGTGGAACAGCCGCCCCACAACAAGTTTTCCCTGGTTTATATGCTGAGCAGGCAATATTGTTATGGAATATTCCTCAGGCCATTTTTGTCAGCTGTCCTGGCTGTGTCCCCTTCCAGATTCTTGTGCACTTCCAGGCCTCCTGCTAGCACGGCAGAGTGAGAAGCTGTAACGTCTTTAACTGAGGGCAAGCACTGCTCAACTACAACTAAAATATCAATGTGTTATCAACATAATTCTTATCCTAAATACAAAACACAGTGCAATAACAGATGCTAGAGAGAAAATTAAGTATCCCAGAAAAAAACAGGGTCGTATTATAGGTGCCATGCATGAGGATGGCTCATAAACTCTTGTATTCCCGGCAAATTCCCTTCATATGTTTGCCTTGTAAAGGCAGTCCCCCAGAGTGATCTGACAGATCAGAATTATGGCAAACAGTGACAGAAGTTGTTTTGGGAATAAGTAAATTATTTTTTAGGTAGAGAAGTTCTCATTTTAGTAAGTCTTTTGCAGGTCCTCTCTGGAAATAATTCTTAAAAGTTTTTCTTCTTTTTTTTATTTTAGAAATATTTGCTTTCATATTTTGTTGTTTTTTTTGAAAGAAAAATTCAGGCTGGTCAAATAAATTGATATTTTCTAGAAAAAAAATTGGTTTAGTAATTTGTTTTCATTCAGAAACTTATGTGTGAGAAATTCTGTTGAAAATTAATTCAAAATTTAAATATTCTTACAGAATATTGTTCTGTGTTACTAATTTATCCCCAGTTTAGTACCTAATTACCTTTAATATCCTGACATGTGTCCAAAGAAATTTTGGAAGTATTGTTGATTTAAATGCTTTATTTTGATTATTATCATATGAAAACATCTGCATTGTTCCAGAAATGTATAGTCTAATTTTTTGTTACTGTTCACAGCACTTTTGTTTTGCTCCTAGCATGTAGGAGCAAAAGCAAAATATATGATATTTCCTAGCATGATATATTTCCTAGGTACTTTGGAGAGAAAAGTAAACATACTGAATTCTAGTCTTACTGATTATGGGAGAAAAAACCTATAAAATATTCTTTCCACAACCAATTGCTCAATAACCCCAGTCAACACCTTCCAAGAATTTAATCTGGAGACACAGCTGTGCTCAAAATATTGCTACAGTTTGAAGTGTAAATGCAGTTTAAATAAAACCATGAATTTTTCTTATCTGCTTTATTGTTTTAGAAGCATAGTATATCAAACAGTCTCATTAATACAGAAAATAAATTATTATACAAAATAAGTTTTCATCATTATTATCCTTTTTCCTATGTTATGCTTATCCTTTCTCTGGATCCTAAAGCTGGCTCTCCAGCCTGCCTCAAGCAAGGTGTGGCTGCTGACAAATTTACCCCACTTTGAGGACTCTCCTCGAAGTGCTGTAATATGACAGGATGTTCTCAAGGTTGGATAAGGGTTTGCTTCAGTGGTAGCATTATCTGGGATTTATTTTCACATTTAATTTTGTATCACTCGCATTCCTTCTCATTCATTCCAAAATGAAGTTTAGAAGCTGTTCAACAGCCTCTTCCAGCCTCATTGGCCACAAAAGTCTCTTGGGTTTTGCACAGTGACATTTTTATGTGTGAGACCTTTATCAAATGTGTTCCAAGGGCTGTTCTGATAGACTTTCACTGACCATTTTGAAAATGCACACAAACTTGGAGACATATTTATTTTGGCAATGGAAATCAACTCTAATACTCAGATATCAGCAGACATACAGCATGCATTTCTGGGTGTCAGACTATTCTAGAAAACTTATATGGAACTCTTTTTACTGTCAGTTATGGAGAGTAATATTTCCTTTCTTTGTCCTTCTAATTTTAAATTTAAAAAAAAAAAGTTTTGATATAGGGATGATTTTGAGTTCATATTACAGCATGCTGAGTGGGTTGCTGCTGGTGAGGCAGAGACGGTGAATCTTGTTTCTTGATCAGAAGGCTGGATTTATTGATATATGATATATAATACATTATAACTATGCTAAATAGAATAAAGAGAGAAGTTGCAGAGGCTGCTCAAGCTAAGAATAGAAAGGAAAGAAATCTATAACAAAGTTGTGTCCAAGGACTCAGTCCCTGGCTTGTTTCTGTGATTGGCCTTTAATCATAAACATGTGTTTGTTTATAACATGAGACCAATCAGGTGCATCCTATTGCATGCCACAGCAGCTGATAACAACTGTTCACATTCTCTTCTGAGGCCTCTGCCTTCCAGAAGACACAGAAATCTGAAAGAAAGGATTTCTGTGAAAAAATATCTGCGACAAGTTCAAGCAATCAAGGCTTTTAGTTTTTCAATTCAAACTGTTATTTGCCCAGCACCAAGAGGGAATGTTGGATGGAAGCCATTTCTTTCTTGTAATGGTCATGAGTCAGCAATAAGGCTGATTCTTTTTCCATCACCCATGTTAAATTATGCTATGGTTTCCAAGAGATCTTTCCTAACTTCTGGGAACTGCTAAGATTGCTCCAAGTCTTTTTCACAATGATTGTTCTTTATATAGAGTAGGATATGTAGTGACAGCAGGAAGACAGAAAGCAGGTCCTGAGTGTCTGTGGTCATTTTTTAAAAGAAAACCTTTAGGCTTCTCAGGTGCCTGAAAAGTTGATCAAAACTATAGGCTTTAGATTCTTTGTCTTGAAATTCAAAGAAAAACAAAAATGGCTGAAGGATTGTCATGGAGGAAATATGTAGCAAAATTAATAAGTTATACAAATATGTGGTTTTCCCCTCATAAAATTTGTTGCTGTATTCCAAGCTAAATTAACCACCCCATTCACTCTGAGGCAATAATACAATTACTGTAGAGAGTCTGAATTTGCTTAGGGATTGCCTGCAGCCACTATCCAGAGTTCTGAGTGATATAATGTGTGCTGTTTGTGGTGTGAATGTTAGTATCCATCTAAAGAAATTTTGTTGATCAGACTTGCAGATACCTTGCAAATTTTGGTAACAAATGATCTTGCTAATGCTGCTTTCCCAGCACATGTTCAGGCTGCCCCAGGTTGGTTGCAAGGTTTAGTTTTAAACAAGAAGTAAGAGGCTCTCTAGTAATTTGCTACACTCCATAACACATTGTTTGGCATCTGTTACCTTCCCACATTATTAAAGCAGGTTGTTGTACATTACCCCAGCTTAAATAAATATGTCACATTACAAAGAAAAATGTGTACTTAGATTGAAACAGTAAAGCTAAGTTTGCTATAGAATTACAAAATATAGTCCTAAAGTGTTGTGGGAAAAAAGCATCCACATAGTGGGGCCACTCTGGGGATGAATACAAGTCTTTCCTTACATTATCATCATCATGAGAAAGTAATGAAGGCACTCTTGAGGGACCTCATTGGAAGTGATATTTTTTTCTCTCAGTGCTAGTGTGAGGAACTTGAAAACTACATTATAAAACAGAGACTCAACCCTTTCATATACATTTTGGGTTAAAGCAATCCAGAAAGTGGGAACAGCTGTGACTTTAATCACATAAGAAATAAACCCTTCCATTATACCCTGCTGAATGCAGAGGCAGAATGCAATAACTAAACACCAAAAGGCAAGAGGCAATCAGTGGGATATTTATTTCCTTTTATTGTTACTTTATATTCTGATTTCTGTTCAAGCAATGTTCATTTGTTAAAAATCATTATTGACTTAGAAACATATGAGATTCATCAGCAAAATTCAGTGAGTGTTTTAAGGCATTTAAAGGTTAATGTCTTATTCTTCAAGAGATTTTTTGAAACCTATCTTGTCTTTTATCACTTTAGACATTAATTTAGTAATTTTCCATACTCAAATTTGCATTTTGTCAGTTATAATATATGAGTAGAAAAATTGCTTGTGTCTATAATAAGTTTTGCAAATTTTCTAATCTCCACAAACCTTCCATTCTAAAGTTATCCAAAGGGAAGCGAAACACTTACCTGTACCAAGCCCAAATAGAGAAATATTTTAATTTTTAGAGATATGAAAGGCTTGCTACACTTAGTGATTACTTATACATAAGTAAAAATTCTATTTTGAGGACCATAGTCATAAGTGACAAAATTTCTCCGTGTAAAACAGGAAAAAAATTAAAATACCTTTGAAAATACACAGCATAATTGAAGCTCAGTTTGCGGGGATGACAGAAAATTGAAAAGGAAATAGTAGTGCTAGGAGGAAGCTTTATTTTATAACTCACCACAACATTTACCACAACTTTTATTGCATTTTTTTTCTAGTAGAGACATCTAAAATACTTGGCTTCTGTAATTGCACATATGTCAAGCCTTCAAAGTTAGGAGAGGAAGGGATAGAGACATAGGCAGAGGCATTCATCCTAACCAGCTTTAGATTGCTGTATCTGAGTTAGTTATCTTGGGCTTTTGATACAGATATGTTCTCTTCATAAATCTGTCTTCAATGTAACAATAATATTACAGTTAGGTACCTCAGGTTTGAACTCATTCTAAAGCATTTGCAGATATCTTAATTAGGTGACTCAAAGTGACTACTAAAGCAGTTATTTCTTTCCATTTATGGTAACTGAACCCATGAAATCTAATTTTGGTAAATGCTAGGAAGAGATTTTCTTATGTAGTCCTTTATATCTCAGTGCAAATTTCAAAGTAGACATTGTACTGGAGAGTGAGATTAGAATGATAAGAAATCACACAAATTGATAAATTTATTTGTCTTCAAAATGCAAGTATATACCATCTCAGAACTTTTACATGAATTCAACCTGTTCTGTTACTCAACAGAATTTAAATTTTAAGTAAGATAATGGACTAAATTATTTTTGAAAGCTTCTTCTGCCTGAGAAAGTCTATTACATGTTTTTTAATGAGTTTTATACGTTGCAGAATAATTGATGATGCCTATTTCAAATGTATGAATTAACACTAAAATCTCAAAGTG
Organism: Melospiza melodia melodia; assembly: GCF_035770615.1. Classification (NCBI taxonomy): domain Eukaryota; kingdom Metazoa; phylum Chordata; class Aves; order Passeriformes; family Passerellidae; genus Melospiza; species Melospiza melodia. Next base: position 97,970,627 of record NC_086195.1, on the reverse strand, counting down.
GCTTAACTATCGACATATAGCAATGGCTTTGAAATAATCACAAGATCCATCAACTAAAAAAGGTTCATGACATTTTCTCAGGCTTCACAGACTTTTGACAATCTGCTGAAGGTTTCTGATCTATGATGAGTCTGCAAGACAAACTCTGGGCAGCTGTGCCAGTAGAAACAAATCAACAGGGTTTATGTTGTGAAAAACCTGGGAAGACTGGTTCTGACAAGGGTGAGCTGAGTAATAGGTGTTTCAAGGAACAGAAGGCAATGATGTCTGAAAAAAGGAGGAGACTAGAGTAGAGCACATAATGGGAACACACAGGCTTGGGTGAGAGTCGCTGAATATGGTTTCAAACAGCTGAAGTATGCATGCCTGCTACTGAGCAAGAATTTCTTCTGGTATGCTGAGCTACAAATACTTTTAGGGAATATTTTTACCTGATTTATCTTAATATTAAATTAATTGCTCCCTGCACTTAACTGTAAAACAAGTCTGGCATGAGTAATTTGCGTATGTATGCCTTTCTTATACCTGTTTAATTTTGGCAACATTTTGGTCCAAGCCATCAGTTTCCTTGTTTAATGAAGTACGAAGAAAAAATTTCTATGAGCATTACAAGACCAAGAAGACATATTTGAAGTAAGCTTTACCTATCTATGATTTAACAAGTCTTGTACATCAAAGAACATAACGTCCTCAAAAGACATCCTTCAAAAATATTTATAGAGTACATAAATTTCATATATCAGCATAGCTGATGTCCAGACAGCTTTCTGATACTATTTTCAAAACTTGGTGTGTACAGACTGGACTCCAGATTTAACTTTTACCTCTTCAAGTAACATAAATAGTTGTCCTTTGTCCAATTCCTTAGATACTTGGCCTGCATGAAGATTTGTATCTCTTTACTTTACATTCATCTTTCCATGTCCTTCTGGATTTGTGCTGACAGATGAATTACTTGCTTCAGTATTTGATGAAATTGTGAACTACATCAATCATAGTGTAGAGTTCCCTTGTGTTCTCAGAGCTTTAGGTCATTCATGCATAGTAGCTATTTAATTGTCAATTTCCCACTAGTCTTAGCCCATCTCCAGAGTACTTTCAATTTTTACAGAGAGGAGAGAGTTAAACACTAAATGTTAACACACACACACAAAATAATGTAAAATATTCTAAGCTATTTTAATAAGCTTTTCAAAAGAGTGATTACTTTTAGTGATTTTGTTGTTCAAAAAGTAATTTGTTAAGTATATGAAAATAAGGAAACATCTAGGATTTCTAGAATAAAATTCAGAAACGGTTGAGAATGGACTGAGGAAAGGCTTTGGGGTATTTGTGGATGTGAGACTCCACGTGAGAGCAGTGTGTGTTCACAGCCTAGAAATCCAAACATGCCCTGGGGTGCATAGAAAGGAATTCATCCAGCAGAGTGAGGGAGGTGGAACCAGCCTTTGTCCAGCTCAAATTCTCAGCTCAAAAATGACATGGACCTGTTGGAGCATGTAAAGAGGAGAGCAATGAGTATGATTAGAGGGCTGGAACACCTCTTTTGTAAGGACAGAGTGAGAGAGTTGGGACTATTTAGCCTGTAAAGGAGAATGATCCAGGGAGACATACTAGCAGATTTCTAGTGCCTAAGGGGGCCTATAAAAATCTTGAAAGTTTTCTAAGGGATGTCTCAGAGAGTAGGAGAGAACATCAAAGCAGTACAGCTGGAATGTCCTCTTTCTTGTAAATTTCTTCAGTGAGTTTGAAGCAACATAAGACTTTTCATTAAAAAATACCATTCTGAAGTAAATTGAGTCAGACACAGAAAAAAAGAATGATTAATGTCTTTTTACTGAAGAAGATATTTGAAATGGGAAAACTCTCTGTCCTTTGTACTCTTCAGTCACCAAAAATCTGTTGTAGCATCGCAGGTGGCTCATGCTAGAAACAGCTGTCTTTGAAAAGATGTGACTGACCCCAACATTTTAAAGTCAGGAAGTCTTCACTGATTCCAAGGGAAATACACAGAATACAGATTTACAAAAGATGATATTTTTCAGATGTTAACCATTTTACCCAGGAAATGGTGAAAAATCTAGCAAACTGTAGTACACATGACAACTGCTCAGAATATTATTTTTACTATAAGTGTCTATGTAGAAGTTTAGTCAAAGTACTTTTAGTTTTCCAAGGAGTGTTTCTCTTCAAACCTCTGTATGAAAAGCATGAAACAAACTGTTAATGGCATATCTATGACAGGATCTTAAGCCTCTTCGCCAGACTCCATAATTCAACTGACAAAACTGCTCTTCCTTCTGTGTAGACAGCACTGTGAACTATGAAGGATCAGATGAGAGTTTGCTGTGTACTGAAAATCAGCCATATTTTTTCCTGATATAAAAATGATTTATCAAGAGTATATTTAACATACAGAAACTGATTCAGTTAGGTAATAAGAAAATAATGAATCTGTTGATACTTTCAAGCCAGTTTCCATGATGGAGGAAGGGAAACAGCTATATAGAGTCTGTTATTCACGATTCTTGCATATAGAAGTAGTGGAATATTTTAGATGTAAATAATCTTACTAAACTCAGGTATCTACAACATAGATATCTAGAGCTAGACTAGATCCTTTAAGGGGATATCTTCAAGATTAATGGAATGAAATAGGTATCCACAGTGGGCAGTTCATATATTCTAATTTAGAACACTACTCAGGCTGAACACTGCTCCAAAAATGCCTGATTTTTCTCCACTAATTACAAAAGGAAATAACACCTAGAAATATGTACAAGGGCTGGGTTATTTTTTAAAAAGACAGAATGTTCCCAATCTTGAGTTAAAAAATTTTCTTTAGGAAAAAGAAATCCATAGTTCATAAATGAGGCTCCACTGTCAGTAACTAAGGGATAAAAAAAAATTACAAATGATCATTCAAACTCATTGGTTAGAAAGAAATTCAATACATTTAATTTTTGATAGCAATTAAAGCAGAAGTAGCTATGGCTAATTAAAGTATGCAGAAAAGTAACTATATCCAGTTTACATTTCGATCTTTTAATCATAAACTGAGGTATTTTTCAGAATAATTAAAACACAACATCACACTTGCTCTTCAGCCAGAACAGATTTTATTATGGCAGTCTAGGAAGTTAGCTAGAAAGGTCTAGACTAATTCTATTAATATTCATAATTTACATTCTTGCTTTCTCTTACTATTTAAAGTATTTTTTTAAATTTCCTGGTTTTCCTGTGAGCATAGCGACTAAGTAATCTCTCTGTAGTTTATTGAGCAAATGATTCTCAGTTTCAGCTTTTTCTTATGACTGGATTGAAATTTTTACATACATGTCATTTCATTGGAGCAAGAAAACACTATTTCTTCCCATTTTTGGTAGTTGACATAATGTCAGGGGCTTGCCATAAAAATAAAAAATGGCTATGTATCATCAATCTTTTCTCTGAAGTGCTTATTCCACATTTCATCGGAAGACAATCCTGCCACAGAAATACTCTCCTTGTTACCGTTCAGAGGCTGCCTATGTAAACAAACAGCTTTTCTTTGATTTTACAGTTCATGTAGAACAAAACTGCAAAATTCCTGTGGAGAGGAACTGATAGGCTTGCCTCTGAAGAATAGCATGCATCTAGCAGCATCTCTGTCTCTTAGCCAGTTTAACTGTGTATGTTTTATTGTCTGTGTTTAAGACAACCTTCTGGGTGACATTCCATAAGTATTCCATCCTGTCCTATACCTAGATTTGACTCATCCTAGATAGCATCAGCTGAATGGACTTATATACCAGAAGATTTCATCTAAAGTGAGTAATACTCTCAGAAGTTGTCCCTGAACCATTTAAGTCCTTTATAAATGTGAACAGAATTTCTCCCCTTGTGAACGGCTGCTTTATTTAGGTACAGTGTCAGAATCCATATAATCTGAGTCACTGCAATTATAGTTGGATGATGATTCTTGGCATTGCATGAAAACATTTCTAGCTTTGCTTGTAAAATTAAGACCCCAAATATCTGATGTGTTGGAGAAAAGTCAAGATTCTTTCTTTTGTAAAATAGCCCTTGTTGTAGCTGGAATTAAAGAAAATGTTTATTAAACTCCAGACATATGGCACAGATTAGAAAACTACTAGGAGGGAGCTCCAATTGGTAGGTTAATATTCTAGCATGATAGATTAATCAATGTAAACCACATAGCTCAGTTGAAACCGCTGTTCCAAATTGCCAATTTCATCTTCATCCAGCAGAGAAAATGCCAACCTTTCTCTCTGCAGTAAAATCTTCTTGTTATAACAATGAAGCAACTCCAGAGTTACTGTTATTGTGAAACATCTGGTAACTACAAGATGTAGCTCCTGTGAGATAATCACATACCTGTAAAATTAGAAGAACTTACTGAACTTTGTTGTATTTCATGTTTTGTAATACCCCTGAGTGTGGCAGGCTCATAATTCTGTAATCACTTTACCTCTGCACCAGAAATGAAACCACAGATGTTACGCTTTGCTATAATGGCCGCCGCTTAACATAAATAAATGATCAGAATAACAGTATTGTTCATTTATTAAATATGTACACCATAATAAATAGCATGGGACTAAAAGTTGCTGGGAACACACTAAAATAGGTGCAGAAGGCCTCATTATGGACATCATTAAAAATAGATCAAGAGATAGAAAAGAAATTGTGAAATTTGTTCTTTTTTTCATGTTATTATTTTTTGCTGTTAGAACATTTTCTTCTCAAAACAATATTGTGGTTTGGAACAACTTTGTATCTGTTGGAAGTATCTTTTGGATCTTTTGGAAGAGAGCAACTTAGAAAAAAAGAAAAGAAAGTAAAAAGGATTTAATTGTGATAACACAGCTAAAAGAAAGATCTCTAACTAGAACAGATTCACCTAAATTAAATGAAAACAAAAAAAATAAATTCTGTATCCTTTGTTTTTCTTTTGTTTTTTCATTACTTTTAAAACAAACTAAAAAATGAAAAATATTTATTCTGACAAAATCATCTCATTAGATTGAAAAAAAATTCCAAAAGAATTAAAATAGCCACTTTTGATCACCAACCACTATTTAACTTCTCATCTGATCTAAAGAATGGCTAGAAAAATTACTGAGTCATGGAATATCAGATTTTACAAAGAAATAAACTGTTGCTGCAAACATATAAAATAACTCACTTATTAGGAAAAAATGTATTTTTAGATACTTATCACTTTATATTAACAATAAGAAAGTTGGAATTATTTGTTTCTTAAAAAAGAAACATGAACACAAGTGAAGAATAAATGACAATTTTGGACCCAATTGTACAGGAATGACTGGCAATACGAAGGTAAAGCAGAGGTATTCTTGGCAGGAAATGTTAAATATTTCAGGGGCAGTTTCTCCAGGGATAGTTCTGCACCATCACTTACCACTTCTAATGCATATTTCAGAAAACACAAAATGCATCAAAAGGGTTTATACCTTATTCTTACAAAATCCATCATTCTGAATCATATGATAATAGAATCAGATGTTTTTAAGCAATGTTGACAAAAATGGCACATTCTTATGTTAAAAAAACAGCTAAAATGGGTCTATTGCAATACCACCTCATGGCCTGCGCTGTTTTTCTTTATCCTGAAATTTGCAGAGACACTTCCCCTCTTCTAATGCTATAATCTTGATTTTATAACATTTAACAATCATTTCATACTTATGAACAAAAAGATAACCTATGGTGACTCAGGCCTCTTAGTACAATTATATTCATTCTCTAATGTACAGCCAATCAGACATTAGCAAGGGTGATTTATCTGTATTATTAAATAAAGTGGTTTATTGGCAGCAGTTGTGCACATGCCAGCAAGAAGCCTGGCACCACAGCACACGTGAATGGCAAATACACTTCAGGACCAAAATTAACTGTGCCTTTGCAGTAGTCCTCAGTGCAGGGGATACTTCCGCCAGCTAAAAAGCTTTAGAGATTAAATTTTAATGCATGATTTAAGCATTTGGCAAAAAAAAAACCAAACAAAAAACCCCCAACAACATATTCTCCTGTCTCTACCCTTCCCCCTAACCACACAAAAGCCCAAACCAAAACAAACTGAGAAAGCCCCAAAAGAAAACCAAAACAGCAACAGTCCCCACTCCATCAACTTTCTGTGTTGGTTTGGTAGGGACATTTCTAAAACTCATTGCATTTGTAGTTCAGAGTAGTGGCACATTCAGCACACAGGAAAAGGACAAGTTATTATTATTATTTCTACCTCCCTTGCCCTCCTTCTATACACACCTTGGAAACAAGTGTCTGTTTGTAATGATGTGAAGGGAAGGCTACCATTAGCATGAATTTTAGAGTGTCAAAACTTCCCCTGTGTCTGTAAAGCCTGCTGCTGTGCAGTACAGAACCCAACAGAAGAAAACTTCATAAAGAACTTTATACTTCTTACAGAAATACACTTTTTGTTTCTTTTTTTGTTTGTCTGGCACAGTTTGAGAATGATGTATATATGGAAGTAATGGAGATTCATCTGGTGAGCTTAATGGGCAATATGTTACTTTTTGCAATAGTACTTTTATACCATATGGCACACTCAAGTGCTGCAGTCTCTTCAGGTGGAGGGTTTTGATAGTCCCATGTATCAGAAGTGTCAGGAACTCTCAAGTGCTTGTTGATCAATGACACTGCTCTACTATTTTTTATTAAGATGTTAAATTGTAAATGAGATATAAATTTACTCTGCACAAATCTGGGGTAAATGTCATCAGAAAATGCAAAGTATGAAAATAAACATTTCTGGAGGGCAGGCACATGGCTGCATGGTGAGAACACAGCAAAACACAGTGTCCTCTGCTTTTGCTGAGTTGCTAACTCTTGGGAGAACCAATGCTGCCCCAGAGATCAAGCACCTGTTCAACTATACAACCACACAAATTTCCAGCTGTGGGATGTGTGAAGAGATATTCCTAGACATGGAAAGTGACTGCAAGCAAGTCTGTGGGAGGTGTGACCAGATGAATGAGCTGCTGTCCTTGGTGGCTGAGGGGCGGGATGAGGTGAGAGTCTGAGGAATACACTGGAGCCATACCCTGATACCTGTGATGTGCAGAGGCCAACTCAGTGTGGCCACTGCAGAGGCAGGCCTTGAACCTGGTTTGTGCCAGGACCAAGGCAACACCACAAGGGATAATGACGAGAGGTAAAATGTTGTAGAATGCAGCAGTAAGAGAAACCCCTCTGCGTCTTCTAATCAACCCTCTGATACACCTTAATAAATATGTACAGGCCCCTGGGTACAATTGTTCAAGTGCAAAATGAGGAACCTGCGCAAACAATCTCAGAGGTTGGAGAGACCAACAATAATACCACCAAACAATGACAAGTTGTGATCATTGGTGATTCCCTCCTGTGTGGAAAGGAAGTCAAGACAACATTTTGTAACACTGGGTTGTTTTATATATTCTGTTTGTGTGTGGAGGGATTGGTATTGATATTCTCAATTTTCATTTTCTCTTCAAATTTCCTGATACTCCTTCCATGTATAACTATATACATAATTTTTATGGCTACTATGATGTACAGTGGCTTTAAAATTAAAGGTAGCTGAGAGAAACAATGATTTAATATATTTTTCCTTTTCCTATTTTAGTTTCAAAACGAAAATCAACCTATCAAAGAACTTAAAAAAAATAAAAACTCCCTAGCCACATCAACTTGCAATGTTTAGGTCTGCTAGGTACATTTTACAACATAACAGCCACATTATAATGCTTCTGATTTTCCACTACTCTTACTGCTTTTTTTCCTCACATACAGTTACCTATTTTAGCATGACTTATTAAAAACTCTATTAAAAAGTAGAATAGACCTATAACTCAAACAGATGTTTTCCTAACTTCAGTGTATTCTACCTGAACTCATTGGCTAGCTTTTTAATTCTGAGCATTTTTTAGCTTATAGCCCTCCTTTTTATTGTGGTGAATACTATCTTATAATGAACACACAATAATTTGTTACAATTTTCTGTATTCTTTCTTTAACTTTGACAATAATTCTTGTGTAATCCTGGGCAAAACAGTTGAAATTCTTATTTCAGTTACTCGAGGAACTGCAGTGAATACTCAAGAATCATGAATACAGGAATGCGCATGCTGATTATGCCCAAAGGTCTTGTAGCTTTTTTTATGTGAACAGGTTTTCATTTCATATTCTGACTTCATGAAAGAATTAATATTCAGACTTGTGGATGACCAAATTCCAGAGCACTAAGAGCTTCCATTCAAAGGCAAATTCTAACAACACAGACTTTTACAGGAAACACTGTGAATTTCTGCTTTACAGATTTGACAGTAGCCCTGTCCAGCCTGGTGCTCATCTGCTGCAGTGTTTGGCCCATAGATTCAATCACAGACAAGAACTCAGAAGGAGTGAGACCTCTGATTTGGTTACTTAAAGTGTGATACATTAATTTGGTTTCCGATAAGCAGCCTTTTCCAGATGAAGATACAATGGTCAGGATCTCCTAGCATCCTATAATATTGATTTCAGTATCTGTAAGGCAATGGTGAAGAAAAAACAAAAGTATTTTGTAAGCAAAATACTCCACTATTTGCTATCTGCAGGAAAACATCCTAGTAAGTTACACTGAAACAAAAATATGAAGGTCCAAAAGATCAGTACAAACATACTCTGGAGTGAAAAAATAAATTAATCAATTTCTAAATATTATTTTATTTTTCTTTAAAATCCTTATGAAGAGAGAGAGCTTGGATTCCACAGTGAATATAGATAAAAAGATCAGAAATAAATTTAAGGTATCTACCTGGAAGATTTTATAAATTCTTTTCTTCATTTAAGCATTTTTCTACCAGAGTGACCAATCACATTCAATCACGTTCTCATCACATTCAATGAGTCTTAATTTTATCTAATACTTAAAAATATAATTGTATGAACAACTCTTATAACACATTAATAAAGAGAATATTTGAGTATCTTCTGCTCCTCCTACTTGGTGTGCAGCATCCTTTTTCACCAAAGCAGAAGGTACAGGAAGGTCCTCACAGTCCTGAATCATTGTTGACACCATTTCCATACAAAGATCACCTAAATTATAAGTAAAAATAAAGTAAGTTAAGGGGAATATAATTAATAAAATGAAGGAGAAAACATAAAATGGAGGGTAACAAGAAAACAGTTGAATGGAAACTGAGAAGAGAGATACAAGAACACCAGAGTAGAACTGGTGATACATAGAGAAAAGAAATTGAAAAATAGGAAAAAAAATCTTGGAAACAACCCAATCTAGAAACATCAAGTACACAAGTAGGGGCTGATTCGAGAAATGCTTCAATTGTTTTCATGAATCAAGTGAGATGGTTGAATTTTTAGAGTGATTTAGCATAACCATTTCAGGTTTTTTCTTCATTACATTTCCACTTCAATAAGTGAAAACTCAAGTTTATCAAATACTTTTATCTTATTATAAAGGAGGGATATGAAAACCTGTTCTGTTTTTCATATCTGTTTTTACAGAGTAGAATACAATTAACTTGTTTTTCCCCTAGTATTTCTGTTCACTAAATGTACTACACTATTAATTTTTCCTTCTCAGTTTCCTCTTGCTCTATTTCATTCACAAATGACCAAATTGAAAAATCTCAGGACTTTTCTTTACTTCTCATTCCCATAAAAATTGGTCCAGAACTTCTTAATTTCCTTGCTTTGGTCTTATATGGAAATTTTAGCCGTATGTTAACAATAACTTCAGTTAAAAATTAGAATCTTTCCCACATTAGGCTACAACATTTCTTGTTTTAAAGAGCACAGTGAGAAAAACCCATATAATGTTATTGACTCTCTTTTAAGGTAGATGCATCAGGCAGACATGAAAAATTGCTTTCAGGAACTCCCATATCCAGTACTTACATAGGGGTCTTAAATAAAATGTCCATAGTGAAGGTTTAGGGGCATTTTTGATGTCCCACAATATCCCAAACATCTTCACAGACCTGACAAACATGAAGCAGGTTTAAGGGAATCACACACATTTCTGAAGGAATAACTGAATAGCATCTGAGGTACAAAGCACCTATCAATACACATGTACCTGTGGGAATTTAAGTGAATCCAAGAAATCTAGATAACTACTACAGATTGGATGCTCAACTCTTCAGAAATTAAGCAAATCGGATTTATTATGTTCTTTTGGGCATCTGTAGTGACACCTTGACATATGAACCCAATCTCAGTTACCGTTATAGCAAATAGAAATCTGAGACTTATTTCTCTGATGCCATTTAAGACCTTTAGAATATCTTAATGACTTCATGTTGATATAGCAGTAAAATTGAGATCTCTCATAGGTTTTGTGTGATCTTTCTCGGTCGCTTATATGTCCGGCATCCCAGCTCTATAACATTTCACACTGATTCACATATTCCACGTTTCAGGCACTTTCCAGCCTACGAAATATATTTGATATCTGAAGATTATGTCATTACCTTTGTCAAACCACTTTTGACATAATTTTTGAGGTAACTTTTAAAATCACCCTGACAGCCTTTGATGAGTCATTTTTTAAAATTGATGTCATTACAGTATTTTTTTTTTGCCTCATTCCCTTAGAAGACAATGACCTAGTTAATTGCCTGTAGCCCAGTAATAAACATCATAATATAGGCATATCTGCAAAGATTGTAATGGCTTATTATAAACACTACAATGCAAATTACATGCATCCTAATAAGTCCCCTATTATTTACATAATATGTTTAAAGCCTTACCTTATTGGTAAGTAATATGAAGTTAAAGAATGCTGAAAACTCTTATCCTGCACTTATACATGCTGGTTTTGGCTATTTCAGCCACTTAACAAATATAACACCTCACTGATGTGTTAGGCAGGAGAAAGTGAGGCAGGCAGGACAGTTGCTTCATAGTTTCACCTGTAGCACCCAAGCAAAAAGAGCAGGGCAGGGCTGGTGATAACCAAGGTCAGCTGAGAAGCCTGGGCAGTGTGTTGGTGAAGAGTCAGGTCAGGCTCAACAAGATGCTAGGTCTGGCCAGACATCTACAGGACGGGACTCCCCAGGCAAGGAGTCAGTTTGTGGTCCTTACCTTAAGGAGTCAGTGGGTAAAAACCCTAGTTGTGATTTCTCATGGTTCTTCCAGCAGTGTGGTTCAGTTGCACCATACCAGAGATGACCTTGAGCACCATTACAGAACATTATGGACAGCTGCTGGAAAGCAGTTCTGCACAGAAGAACCAGCAGTGTGTCCTAGTAGCCAAGAATGCAAATGACATCCTGGGGACTGTTAGGAAGAGCATTGCCAGCAGCTCAAGGGAAGTGATTCCACCCCTCTACTCAGCCCTGGTGAGGTCACATCTGGAACGCTGTGTCCAGTTCTGGGCTCCTTAGTACAGACATGGAGGTCCTGGAACAAGTCCAGTGGATGGCAACAAATTTGATTAAGGGTCTGGAGCATCTTTTTAATGAGGAGAAAATGACAGAGTTGGAACTGTTCAGCCCCAAGAAGAGATGACTGAGAGGGGACATTATCAATGTCTATCAGTATCTGAAAGGAGGAAGTCCCGAGGATGGAGTCAGGCTCTTTGTGGAAGTGCCAAGGAGTAGGACAAGAGTCAATAGGCAGAAAACTATGTCCAGGAAGTTCCACCTGAGTGTGAGGAAGAACTTCTTTACTGTCCACGTGACCACACACTGGACAAGATATTCTGGAGAGGTTGTGGAGTCTCCCTCACAGGAGACAGCGGAGAGCTATCTGGACACAATCCTGTGCCGTGTGCTCTAGGATGACCCTGCTTGAGCAGGGAGGTTGGACCATATGATCTTCTGTGCTTCTTTCCAACCTGATCTATACTGTGACTTTGTGATGTAAACAAGATGAGATCAGAAGATTATTTATTCTAATATTGACACAGAAAAATAATAATTTTACAAATTATCATATCTGAACATTTTAACTTTTTAATCCCATCATTTTTGCCACTGATTACATTAATAATACTGATAAAATTTTTCTCTATGGTTACAACGGGTGGATCAAGCTAAGCCATAATGGCTATGGAAGAGAGACAGAAGACTATAGATTCCCTGTTTGTTTATATAGGTCAGAAACCTGGCAAAGGATGCTGCAATGCCTCCGTATCTTGTACACAAAATAACCTTTTTCTGAAATAAGTGCCTAGGAGAGAAAAGGAGAAGAAATGAAAGGTTTGACACGTGCATGGTTTAGGAACAGTTTCAGTTTATATGTGCACATTGAAGTGAAGGTCTTATAGCCTCAATTAATAATTACATTCAGCCTAGGCTTATAGTCCATAGTGATTGACAGTTTTGGCTGCAGTTACTTGTCAACTGTTTTGTGTGTGTCTCTCTCTCCTCTCAATTTTTTCTACTTAATTATTTCCCTTTGTTTCCTTTAACCATTCCAGATGTTCCTCCATCTTCAGGGTTTTTTCTTTCTCCTCTAGTGCTTGAAACATTCGTTCTAAGATGGCAACCACTTAGTCCCCCTCACTTGTTTCAAATATTTTATCCAAAAGTCATTTGAGACAACATAAAGAAAATTATGCAAGATTATTTTATTATCCACAGGATAAGCAGATAAATATATTTATATGGTCTTTTCCTTATGAGGAGAAGCACTGTGTCTTACTCTGGAATTGAATATTCTTTTCTTAGTTTTAGTACAGAGATGTCTCTGAAATCTGGAACTTTTGTCTTCAGAGTAGAGATAACGTGTTGTGGATGAGATGTTACTGTAATAGTTGTGAGGTATGTAACCAATATAATTGCAGTTGTAGCAATAATTTTTTGATGAATGCTTAGCTTTTACTATGTGTATGTAATGAATAATAGATTATAACTCAATAAGGTCTCAATGTAACACATATTTATATATACACCAACTATACATGGCTTAGCCTTATGATGGTATAAACCACAGTATTCCCAGATTAAACTCCTGTTGAACACAGATAAATATATGTATTTATGTTTAATTTTTACATTTAATTTCTGAGAGTGGCATTTCACATCAGTTCCTGCTTATTACCATGTCAGTTGCAGAAAAACTGTGTCAGAAAATATAATACTATAGAAAATCTAGTTAAAATTACAAAATTCAAGAAGTTATTTCTTCAGGATAATCAAACATATACACAGATCAATCTTATTTAAAGATGCCAGAAAAATCCTGTGCCGGGTGCTCTAGGATTCACCCTGTGCCATGAATCTTAAGCCCCTAGTAAGATATGATTGTGGTTTTTTCTTGTATGAGTATGCCTGGATATTTAAAGATGGATACAGCAGATTATAGAAACTTTCTTAGTGAAAACCAGTGCAAGTGATGTCACATGGGATCTCTGTTATAACATGCTCCACTCCTCTCATTCACAACGTCAATGTTCATTACGTTTTAGAAGTATCAATATTTTTCTAGGACCGTAGTCCTGCCTTAACTGAAGGGAATTTTTTCACCTCTATTCTAACATGGACTTAAGACAACTGAAACTGTGTTACTTTCTGGAGACATTTGCATTCAGAGCTACAAGTTATATACAGTTACCTGGAACATCTGGCTATGACAATAACGCCGTCTCTTAAAACATTCAAAAATAAAATGAGAGAAAATTCACTTGAGTGTCAAATTGTTGATAGGGTTAGGGGTTTTTTGTTGTTTTGTTTTTGATTTTATATCTTTTCCTTAGTAAAACATATCAGGAAAACTACATTATAATAAAGAAGGAATTGATTGCATGACATGTAGCTGTTCCCTTTAATTAAAATGAACAAACACCCAGCAGCAGAATATATCTACCAATCAGCTACCATATCATAAAATCCTAATACCACCATGGTATTTTTTTTTTTTTTGTGCTTACATGCACTGATATTCCTAATCCTACTTCAATATTACATAGGGCTAAAATATCCACTGACTTGGACAGAAACAATGTCAGGTTTCCACATATATCATCTGTGGCTAAAATGCAAAACACTCGAACGGAATTCTCTGTGAGTAATGATTTATATAGAGGTTATTCTTTCAATATTGCAGAGTCCTTCAAACATCAGTGTTGGATAAGTTGAGCAGCATTCTCATTTCACCCAGACACAGAAAAAAAGATTAACATTATAAAGAAGGTGACTAATAACAATTTACTGTACATCATTCCTAATACATTTCACAGTTTTAACCTTGAGATGTGACACTTGATGCACTGTCAGGTGCCACAGTGAGGAAAAGGATTCCTCACAGCAAGCCTCAGGCTACTTATTGGTAATTGGTTTCATGAGCACTTACAAAGTGATGAAAAAATTTCCTATTTATATTTGAAATGTCTATCTCAGAAGCAGTATTGATCTACTAGGCGGAATACAGTCATGTCAAGTGTTGCATTTATTTCTGTAAAATCACCATAATCATATTCTAAACTCCAATGCACAAAATCTTACTTATGGGCAAAGGAGAAGCATACCTTATGTGTAAATAAAGTCAAAAAATATTGCTAATATTACTGAAATCTGAATAATCTTAAAACTATTAGTTCAGATCTAGTCAGAAAAAAAAGAGAGCACAGAATTGCCAGTAAAATTGTCAGATATATATATTAATTTCTACCCCTTTCCCAGTGTTATGCTTTCCTTTCCACTGCCTTGCAAGGTCATAAAATTAGTGGTTAGCTTGTTGGTAGTGGATATTGTGAAGTCATCAGCACTTGGAGCTTTGCCAAAAGAAACATGACAGTTGTATAAATGGTTTATTCTTCCTCATTTCAGCATCCATTTGGGGTCTTTCAGAGTCTTTGCTAACAATTCTTTCTCTTTCTCCACTGGCCTACATCTCAACATCACATATGAATTTATCGAATATGGTGCCATGGGCTTTATTCTACTTGCTCCACCTAAGACCAGTTTTGTCCGTATCCAAGTCTGCATTTTTGTAACTGACCATGGATTAGTTGTTTATTCTCTACTGCTAACCACATGCCAACCTTGTGCCTTATCCTTGCACACATGTATGGATATATCTCTCCTTGTCCTTTATACTGCTTTGTGCTGTTTGTGAGGGTCACCAGGATGAGGTGAGAGATAAGAATTTGACTCCATGTTCTCAGAAGGATGATTCGATTCGATTCGATTCTATTCTATTCTACTCTACTCTATCTAAACTAAGACTATACTAAAGAAAGAGAAAGTATACATCAGAAAGCTTAACAAGAATGAATAATAAAAACTCATGACTTAGAGAGTCTGACACAGCTGGCCATTATTGGCCATTAAGAAAAAACTATTCACATGGAAAAAATCAAACATTCACCTGTTGGTAAATAATGTCTAAGCCACATTGCAAAGCAGCAAACACAGGAGCAGCAGTCAGATAATTTTGTTTTCATTCCTCTCTGAGGCTTCTCAGTTTCTCAGGAGAGAATCATGGGCAAAGAGGATTTTTCAGAAAATATCATGGTGACACTGCTTCCTTTGTTTTTCAAGGCCTCTGCTGTCCTATCAGCCTGTACTTCTCTACATTGCACCATTATGTTGGAATAATTAATATCTCATTCTTCACAAAATAATTACTTGTTACTACTATGTATATAAAACTATGGTTGTACCGTGCAAAGATTAAAATTACCTTTTAAGTGCTTTTTAAAGGCCTTTGAATATTTATTTTTCTTTTTTAATATTACGATGACAAAGACATTGATGAGGTATTTCTCTGTTAATTTGTCATCCCTTTGAATGATACTCTTCAATTTGACTATATCAGTTCTCTTGTATGCTATTTCTGTTATTGTTTTATTAAGTTCTGTATACATTGTTTATTTTGACAGTTTAATATTATTTCCTCTTTCTTCTTTTGAGATGAAATATAAATGTAATGTAGAAAAATCTTTTCATCAAAATAAATATCCTGAAGGTTATGATCAATGGACTCCTTGTTTATAATGAGATACCCATGTACTCTTATACCTGGTCTGCATACCCTAATCATTGTGCCTTGGACTATGGCCCAGTAGACTATGACTAAGATTCACTAATCAATCATGTTAAGGCAGATAATGAAAATATTTCCTCAAAACTCTTTATTGCTTACAACTTTATCGTTCTCCCAGATTTTTACTTTATTTTATTAGGTTATGTATTGAACAAGTAAGCATAGATTTCAACAATATGTGATGTATTAAAAGCTAAGTGAAATGGAAAACAATACATGTTCATAATCCAAATTTAATTTTTTTTGCAAACTAGGAGCAGACACTATTATGTTCACATTTTCTTGATGAAGAGGAAGCAGTGCATTAGAAGAACTTGGGATACTGTGGTGTACATATTAACTTTGTCAGCCTAATGAAGGTAATTTGACTTATACGTCACATTCCTTATTCTTCTTCATCTGCAAAAATAGTACTAATTTCCACTAGCATAGGTAGCTGAATATGTAGTTAATTGTATAAGCTATACTCAAAGAAGAAAAAGCCTGACTATGTTACTACTTACACACAAACAGATCTATTTGTTTACTCTGTAAATAATTTATGCACCTGTGTCTGTGCATGGTACACTTGAAAGCACTTTTTACTTCTCTTTTGCAGGCAAAGTATAATTTCAAACAGAGAAGAATATTTGACATTATCATTCGTCTTTTTAAAAATGTACTCATTTTTAAAGTTAAGAAACCTCACTCAAAGCTCAAGAGCTAAAAATATTATTTTCCAGTTGTTCTTTATATAACTCACATCATCATTTAGATGCTGATTGCTTAGCTTCTTTGTCAGAAAATCATGAGACTCAGATGGTTTTATTACTCTGCAGGTGATATGCTGCAGGTTTTCTATTTTAATCTTATCAATAAAACAGTGTTGTAAAGATAAAACATGCAAAATGCTATTTTTTCTGCTTGGATCCAAAATAAGTGTAAAAACCTTGCTAATTTTTGAAATATGTCACATATAAATTTATGAGATTACTAATAAATTAGAGGTTTTAAGAAGCTGTAATAAATCCACGTATTTTCACGTGTATACTTAATGAACACATTTTGTGCAAAAAATTATAATTATTCTGTTTTAACCAATAGAATTAAGCTGGGGGTTTTTTTTGGGTTTTTTTGGGGTTTTTTTGTTTTGTATTTTATTTTTTTTATACTTAATAGGAAATGGAGAAGAATTAGCAGTTCTATGATTTGATGCAGATCTCGAGTGGACAGAACTCCCTCTTTAAAGTCTTTCTCTTTTTCTCCATTGGCATCATACTAAATCCCAGCTTTTCATTTGCAGATACATTGGTATGCCCATTTTAAAGCAAAAATGGATTACTGTATTAAAAAATAGTTCTGTTCCTTTAAGGCTACTAAGAAACCCAAATGTGGTGGATCAGCAGATGACACAACACAGACAGATGGTTAGAACATGAAGCAGTAAGTAGTCTTTGGTTAAAGATTTGTATGTTTAATCCTATATTTTGAAGAAGATAGTATCATGACAGTAACTCTAGAAGACTTAAAACATCAAAGACATGTTTGAGTTACAGTGAAAATAGACACATCATCTGACATGTAAAGTTACTTTAAGAATGAAATTCCAATTTATCAAGTTATTTAGTAGCAGTCTGTTCTTGTCAAAAATTTACTACACCCTTTTATATAAATGCTTGCAGCTGTTGAATATACCATCTATATGCTAACTGTGAATAAGCTTAAAACACACAGCAACTTAACTCAAACTTTACAAAATCAAAAGATGTTCATAAGATAAAAGAACAGATGAAAAATACCAGAAAATAACACTGCTTTTTCTGACATGAGCCTCATGACCTTGCTGAGAAGGCTAAATCAAGCACATGTGAGGCACAGATTGAATGATAAAGAAATGTAGTTATGCTACTAGAAAGGCTCTGGGATACATTTATTCTGGGAAATATTATAGAGAGTAAGTTGTCTCCCTAGGAGTTCTAGAAATGAAATGTGCTCTATAACCTCTGAAATCAAAACTAAAAATGCTAAGCCGTTTTAATGTAAAACTGCTAGTTTGTTGCCTAAGGCTATCTTGAAGGGTTCTTAAATTACTTCTTTTTAATTGGTCAGAGTATTTGGTGTCATTTTCTAAATGGCAGGATCTAGGCAAAAATAATGCTTTTGATTCACTGTTTATCTTCATGATAATGGGCAGACATTAATAAGAAAGACTGTTACTTGTATTCAAAAAATGTCTGCTTTCATTTTTATTTCTTGCAGGAAGATAAATCCAATATTTAGACAGTTGTACTTCTCTTATGGCTTTTATTTCCTCTGGGGACCAGAAGACGAGGTTGTAATTTCCCTTTGACTATTATCTGCCATTAAGGTCCTTCTGTTTTGCAATATTTTCAGGTAGAAATGAAATTTGTTGTGTTTGTTTGGGGTTTTTTTTGGTATTTTTTCCCCCTTGCAGCTTGGTATTTTGCAAAATATTTATAAAGCTTCCTGTGTTTTGAGCCTGTTCACATGACCTGTAAAAGTGAATAAAGTACTCAACAGGAAATTAAATCACAGATAATTCCATTAGAATAAGCATTGCATTTGTGAGGAAATTCTGAAAAAGTCAGACTGTCTCATGGAAACCATAATCTTGCAAAGAAAAACCCCACAAATTATCTTCAGAAATCTAAAAGTCAAATGTGAAGATCTGATCCCATCACTCTAGACTTTTAGCAGTCAGGAGAAGAAGGAACAGCCACAGAACCACCTCTCATTTAAGAAATATGAGGTCCATTGGCTATAAAACTCTCATGGACTATAAAGCAAAGCTGGACTTATAATTTCTATACATCTAAAATTGAGCCAAATTTTCTTTATTCACAGTGTTGAATTATTTTCACAACTATAAGCAGTGACTATGAAAGATGAAGTTAGGATTCCATCATCAGAAGACAGAATTTGAGAGCTGTAACCCAAGATAAGACCTGGGTTTTATTCCATATGGGACTTCTTCAGCATGAGTTAAGAGGGAAACATCTTAAGGACAAAACCATACATTTTAGGGATGACAAGGTACGTGTCTTGTTAAAAGCTTGATATTTCAAGTGACTTTTCCTTTCTAAATCAGAAAACCACTGATCTGCTATACAGCTTTTTAAGTTCAACAAGTTTATTTTTTTTACCAAAACTTGTGTGTCTTCATCAAGCAGAATCACAGTAAATAGGATCAGTGTTCATGAACAGATTTGTGACCTTAGAAAAAGGACATGTAGTTTATACTGGGATGAACACCCATGCTACTTTCTGCCATGTGTTCAAGAGAATGTACAGCAAGTCACTAGAACAGATGCCTGTATTACAGCAAGATACCATATTTTACATGCTTTACAAATGAGAATGAGCTTTGGAATGCCCTTGTGAGTAGATGTAAACATAAATATTATACTTAATGTTTGGGGGTTTTTCCTTAAGAGATGTTGTTTTTCATAACAAGACTGTACCATCATGTGTTTGATCAAAATTAGCTGAACTCCTGTGAGCACAAGAAAGAGATTAATAAAATGTCGAAATTATGTGAGTGTGAAAACTCAAAAGTGCTGCATTTAAGTGGCTGCAAATGTTTCATTAGTGCAAGCTAATGAGATACCTATTTTTATTCTTTGGATATTGTGTTTTTAATTAAATGCTAAGGTTTTAACTTACAGAAGAAAATTATTTTCTTATTAAGAAATAGGTGTACTATGGCCTCACTTGCACAAAGAACAACCCTGTAATGCAGCCCTAAATTGAAGACTCTTACTTAAAAGCAGAAGTATTATTCTTCATAATGTCTGATATCTGCCATGAACAGAATCCAAGAAACTGAGTGCCATCAAGTAATCCTGCACTGAAGTGAGATTTCTGACCAAAACAAGTGGCAAAACAGTTCTGTGGGAACTAGTTTGTTAAAATTAAAATTGCAGCTTTCTTTGCCAATTCCAGTTTTTAATATTTATTATATAAATAATATATACCATGTATTATTATTATAATCATTATTAGTATTATTGTTATTATTATTACTACTATTTCTATTATTACTATAATTATTATATTAATTCTTTAGAGGAAAGTTAGACTCCCTTTTACAGACTCTTCAAATTTACACAAATCTTCCATTTCAAAACTATTTGAAATCCATCTATTTTAAATAAAAACAAATCTTTAGAGAAGAGTATCTCTGAATGCCTTCCAACAGACCTGTTAAATTCAGAAAATGTTCACATGACTGTCATAATTCAAACCTCAATGATATTTTTCAGATTACACGTTTAAATCTCCACATCAGTAAATCGAACTAATAGAAGATTTTGTCTAGTGCATTGTTCCAGAAAGTTGGTTTTTTTTGGAATTCTTGGGTTTTTTTGTTTGTTTGGGTTTTTGTTTTCTGAAAGATAAGTTAATTTCTAGCTCTTAGAATTCAAAAGGAAATATTCTGAGTCAAAGGTAAGTACAACCCATGCTATTTCAAACAACTAACAACCTTAAGCTGCCTTGATTAAAAGGGAGTATTTAAACAAAGAATTAGCATCTTTATTTTTTTCAGGTTTATTTTAAATCACTGGCACATAGAATTTGTGTTCCAGTTAAACACAAGAGCCATAGAAATAGTGCTAAGATTTTTTCCTCCATTATTTTTCTTTTGCAAAAGCGGATTTACTTTAATTTCACGCTGCAAGATACTTTGAACTTTATGCTTCTTAAAATCAAGGCTAAGAAATAATTTCCTAACACACTTTTGCTAAGAACCAGATTCAGTGTATCTTTTTGCAGTTGCATTTGTGGCTGCCCAGAGCTTTTTAACTAGCTACCTTCATTGTTACCAGTAGATTTTTTTGAATATCTGTAGCAATCCTAAGTATCTGCAGCCAATGTTTTCTCTCTACAGAACTGACAGATTCATAGAGTGTTCTATCTTTTTCTCCCAACTCTACCTACATGTTCATGTCAAAGGGCCATATATGTATAGACAGACAAGAGAAACCAAGCCCTGTGCTCCTCTGTGAGATCTGCTGACTGATACATGGAACAAGATTCCTGGACTTCCCTTTGTATACAAACCACAATGCTATAGATCAAAGAACTCTTCATGAAAACAGATTTCATAATGGATATATATTTGGTTTGTGTGGCAAGGATTTGTTTGGTTTTGTTGAGTTTTTTTGTTTGGTTATTGTTTTGTTTTGTTTTGTTTTGTTTTTTGTTTGTTTGGTTTTTTTT
Organism: Melospiza melodia melodia; assembly: GCF_035770615.1. NCBI lineage: Eukaryota > Metazoa > Chordata > Aves > Passeriformes > Passerellidae > Melospiza > Melospiza melodia. Next base: position 97,949,381 of record NC_086195.1, on the reverse strand, counting down.
TTTGTTTTTTTTTTGTTTTTTGTTTTTTGTTTTTTTTTTTTTTTTTGTGGGGGAGGGGTGGTGCACTACAAAAGTGACTTCTGTAAGAAGTTGCTCGAAACTTCCACTATGCCAGACAGAGCCAATGCCAGCTGTCTTACACTAGTGCAACTCACCAAAGACAAAGTATCAGAAATAAGTTAGAACAGCAGTACTACATACTGGATCTTAAAGCCATAGAAGTTCAGAATAAATAGCTTTCCCACAGCTCAACATTTCTTATAAGAATACTTCATGTGGATTTACACAGATGGAACCATGAATAAATGGTTTCCATATTATTTTATTAAATTAAAAAACCCTATGTTTATGAAGTAGTATCTCTCATCAAATATTTATACCCATGAATGAGATTCCATTGAGACTTCTCTTATCCAGGGTTTGCTGTTCCACCTCATCAGCATCCACTCATACAAAAGGTGCTCCAGGCCCTTAACCATCCTCACATGCTCCACTTGCTCGCCACTATGTCTGCATCCCTGTCATGGATATAATCCAATCCAATCCCTGTTAGACTGTGAAACCTAAAACTGTATCATCTCCCTGCTCTCAACATTCTATTGATGCAGCCAACGAGACTCTCGATCTTGGCAGTGTGGGCATACTGGGTCCTGGTCAGCTTGCTATACAACAGGACCATCAGGTCCCCTCTGTACAGCTAATTTCCAGCCAGTTAGGCACCAGGGTGAACTTGGTACAGGGCTTGGTACATCCCTTCATGATGTTTGTATCCACCCAATTCTCTATTTTGCTGAGGTTTGTCTGAATGGGGGCATATCCATCTGTTGTATCAACTACTTCTCCCACATTTATATAATCTCCGATTATATAAATGTAGAAAAAGTAGTTGATATAATCTCTGAACTTTGCTCTCCTGATCCATTTTTGAGCCCTGGGCTCCAGCTGGGAATTGTGCCCAGTTTTTCAGTTCACATCACTGCCTATTTATATAATCCAATTTATGTATCTAACTTAAGCCACCTCACTTATTAACCTATATGGTAATTACCATAAGATTCTTGGTAAATATAACAAACTGGCTATCCAAGGAAGTTATCTGTGAAGACATAACATGAAAAAATAGGATAGTATTATGGGGTAAGTATCTGAGGACCAAAAAGGAAATGTAAGGGAATAAAAAAAACTTTAGAGTTAAAAGATTTTCTGAATTACAGAAAGGAATTTATGGAAAAAAAACTGTTAAAAAAGGTAGAAAGTCATAGTCCCAAATTAGAGCAGTAAAAGAACAGAGCTATATAATTGATAAATTTTAAATGTCAAGTATAAGGAACAAAAGGCTCAAAAAGTTATTGGCCACAGTTAGGTTAGCAAAATATGATACTGATTTTTTTTTTCTTTTATAGTCACTTCTCTCTTCTTTTAAGAAATTTTTTTTTTCCAGGAGTTCCAAGAACAGTGCTACTGTGCTCCGTACAGCATGCCTGCATGGTAGATTTGTCACTAGTTATCCTATAAACGCCAAGAGAAATTCTTAACTGAATACCCAGGGTGTGATTCTGAGCATATTTTTTCTTTCAGTCAGAAAGGCCCCAAAACTGAACTCAAAGCTGAGAGAGATTTGAAGATGGTGCATGCATATTAGAGATTCCAAGCCTAAAATCATTGAATAAAAAAAAATTTTGAAGGGACAGATAACTATAACCCTTAAAAGCAGGGGAATGAGCAAGACTTTTAGGTGTATATTTCTAAAGGAATGTGAGCAATATGGTGGGTTTGATGTGATGACTTAGCTGTCCATACCCCTCCAGGTACATTGACCAGGTATCCACTGATTACACTGACAGCTTAGAATTTCTAGGTTTTTACCCCACATATGTTCCATGCACAAAACCACAATAAATTAAATATGTGGCAGCTGAGATCAGAAGTTAAATGGCCAGTGGAAAAATGGCTGAAAGAGCTTTGAGACTACTGTGGTGTCATAACAGCTGGGTTGCACAGTTAAAAGAAAACAAAAAATTCCAGAAGTTTTACTGGTTTTGTGAGATCAATCATTTGCTTGATTCCCTTCTACCAAGAGTTGTCTTGTTTGTTTTATTTAAAGAAGTGGGGTTTTTTTCTGATAGATGCATGGATAGAGTCTGCAAATGAAGCTCTGCTTTCAGCAGCTGAACAGTTTTTTGAGTCATCCAGAATCAGGCTGATGTGAACTGACAGTACTTACACCCTGATGTCATTGTCTAACATTCCTCTTGACAAAAAAATATGGCTTGACAGATCTTATTTTTCTGTTTCACCTCCCCATGCAGTGTTCCTTCACTTAACAGGAAATGTTAAAGGACTATTTTTTTTAGTATGAAAAAAAGTTCACGTTCATGAAATCCTCCTGTGTGCCCACAGATCCTAATGATCTCGACACAGACTCATGTGTTTTCCACAGATACTTCCCATTCCTTCAGAAACTTCTCTATGAGGCTCTTCCCTATACTACAGCTTTGAAAAATTATGTGAATTTTTTTTTTTGTTTTTTTATGCCTAATACAATTTCTACATGATGGAAAGAAGAGTTCAGAAACAGATGATTAACTGACATTTCTGGCAAATTAACAATTCAATGTATGACTGAAAAATTTCAAATAATTTCATTGTCAAAAAATATAAAGCAGAAGCCTATGAAAATTTTATTTCTAATAAGAGTCAGAAATTATATGTAAGGCTTGAATCGTTATTAAGTATGTTTTGCTTTTATTATTTAATTTCAAACTGTATGCACTGTATCAACAGTTGATCAACAGTAACAAATACTGGATAAGAGGCCTCTGATATTGGGCAAAGTAATTCATTCTGTTGCCTTTGGTGGACAAATTAGGAACCTAAATAATGAATGAAGAAGTACTTTTATATACTGGCCACCAAGTGCACAGCAGTAAAAGAGCATAGTTATGTTCAATGCAGAAGAGAAGGAGACAGTTTAATAAAAGAATGGTTCCCTGGGTGGAGCATGAATTTAATGTTTGGGTGCCCAGTCTTTAAATCTGTACTCTCTTTTTTTAATACATTGCATAAAATTGTCCTGAAGAATATACTAAACTGGGGAAAAATAAAAAAAAAAATTAAAAAGGAAAAAAAATGTTTTGTACTGTTATGAAGTCAGTAAGAAAACCTACAGTTGAACATATGGAGGCGATGTACAGCCATCAAGGGAGGCATGAGACAGCACTGACATAAAAATACTACAAAGTAATCCCATTAATGCCTAAGGTCCTTCTATTCTCTGAGCTTGCAGAGCATAATAAAAAGAGCAAGATACCCTATGTGCACTTCAGATGTTAAAGGAACATGAGATACAGGTTGCGGTCAGTCAGTGAAGAAGGGCAGAAATGGGTTGCATTCATGCAATTGATGACAATAATGTGACAACAACCAGTGGAGAGGTAGAAAAACCTGAACTGTCAGTGACAATAACTACACAGAGCTGTAATTCCTAAATATTTTGTGACAGGTTAACAGCAACATAGCAAAGTATATCAGACAAGTACACACTACCAGAGACCATCAGAGACCTAATGGCTGAGACAGTAACAGAATGGCTCAGGGATGCACATTTTGGTCACAGCAAAGGCAGCCAAAGCAGAGATCCATGACACCTTGAATCACAGCTGTCAGTGATAACCCCATGGCATCAATTTCATGTTTCCCTGTACTCACTGCTATTTAACAATATAAATGATATAAATTTTAAGTACTGTATGTGCAGTGATGACAGGATGGCATAAAAAAGATGGAGCCAGATTTGGCAGTAGATCAAGAGACAAAATAAACAAATTTTGATTAAAATAGAGGGGGGAAAAGTACCATTAATACCAACAAAAACTAGAACAAGTTACCCAGGGAATTTGTTCTATGTCTGCCCTTGGAACTAATCAAGACTTAACTGGACAAAACCTCAGCTAATTGGATCTGTTTTGAGCAGGATTTGAAGAAAATATTCTCTGGATATAAACTGTTAAATGGTTCTAACATGAAATATTCCAGATTTCTCTATGATAGTGCTCTTGTATTTTTGATGATCAAAGCACTTAAAACAAGTTTTGTAGAAACACAGAGCATCTATTGGCAGGAGAGAGCCAAGCTTTGGAGAATGCAAAATTTCTTAAAATTTGGATTAATACATATTTTAGATGATTCATAAGTATTTTATTTCTTTTTAGTGATTAGGTATTCACACCATACATCGATAACTCCTCACTGCCAAATGGTACATCACGAAGGTGGCGAATTGATCAGTTTCCAGCATTTGTGGAAGTGAAAGAATTTCATGGCACAACTTCAATGTTTTTCGTCTCAGGTCTTGTTCTTCATGATAGACAATGTTCATAAAAAGGAGTACATTTTATATTTGGCTTAGAATTGACATACCAAATCTTTTTGGCTTTACCAGTGTTGTCTCCTTCTGTCCTCATCCCTCCATTTTAACTAAAGAAATCCGGAGTTGCCTGTAGAAGATAAATACTACATATTAAAACAAATAGAGATGCATTTAAAGTAACTAGACATATACTGGCAATCACTAGAATTCTTTTACAAATAAGATCCCTAAGACTTTCTTCCCTTTTGTGGTAGTGGGGAGAAAGGATGAAAGCAGAACAGAGTTACAACAGATTATTAAAATAAAAACATTTCACAAAAAGATGTACTTTACTATGATTACTGTGAAAGAATAATAATTTGCTTGCCTTCTTTTTCGTGACCTCTGTACTCATGTTAGATGTCATCCTGACAAGCTTGGACAAGTCTTTCAAATAAAAAAAGCACACACTGCTTACAATTTATCTTCACTTTCTCCTTTTTTGATTTTTCCATTGCCATTAAAATTGTTTTCCTGCAGATTCAACTGTTTCAATTAGCATGTTCTTCCAAAGGTTCTTCGCCATGCATTTGTGGACATTTTTATGAATGCAGTACATATTTTTCCCTTTAAATTCAGTTTCATATTTTATGTATCTTTTACTATTTATTAACCTTTCTAGTCATATATATTAAAACATACTTCATCTTCCCCCTATGCTGATGAGACACTGACATCAAACACAATTACATGAAAATTTCTGCAAACCTAAAAATTAAAGAATTTTTATTTTTGGTCCAGATTTAAAATCTGAATCCATCCTAATAAAATGTGAAGATCATGATTTGTACTTCATTAATCCAGAATTGAAGGAATTGTATATTTTAGGTGTATTTTTTTGAACACATATATTGATTAAAAGCCAATAAACATTTTTATATAGTATTGTTTGTCCATCTGGTACAGATTATCCAAATAGTAATTATAATATTAAAAATTATAAGTCTCAGTCCCACTATCCCCATTAACATGGAAATAAGACCATGTTGTAATTATGAAATTAATATGTTATTTGAGATGTAGTTGGTTAAAGACTGATGAATTTCTGATGAACCCTAAACTGAAAGGTTACACTTGGAATAGTATAGCCCAGGTGTTTCTTTGCTTGAAATGTTATCTGCTTGAATAAGAAACAAAATATCTATGAATTTTAAATTGCCTTGGAAAAAATAAACGATATAGTACAATATTTCCTTCTGTGTGTTCATTTACATTAGATCACCTTAAAGTAGTATGGCTCTTCTTGATCTTTAAAAATCCTGTTTATTTTTTTTTTAATATTTAGTGAGGCCTAAAGGAACACTTCAGAGGGATTTGTTCTCATTAAAAATTTTTATTGCCAATGATCACTCATTTCTTTTCCTATTACAATATTTTCCTTAACTTCTTAACAAGGATAGAAAGTAGACAGCCACAGCAAGATTTAGTAATGGATTAGGCATAAAAAGCACAGATTAACTCCTTTAGCATGTATCTTCATATATGGTCTGAGTTCAGATTATGAAAAAAATAATTTATACTGAAAAAAATTACCCTTAAAAGGATTTTTTTAAAAAGCTAAATTTTTATTTTACTGTTTCATAGAATGAATGAGTAATCCAGGTTTTTCTCTAATGTCTTATCAGAATATTGCTTCCAATAGTGTCATGTTGAATATGTAGTTAGCTTCATCTATACATGAGCGGACCTCACTTCTGTTACCTGCATGAGATAATTCCATTATTATATGAAAAAGAAAAATAAAATTTTAAGATTTCTAAATCTGCTACTAAAATTAGAAAACACTTATCACAGTCTTCAACTAAGTGAATGGACATCAGTCAATTATGCATCAGCAAACTGCTGCCAGGGAACTGCTAACCAAATATCAAGCTCTATGTCACAATAACTGAGATTTTAGATTTGCTTAATTAAATAATTCTATTTTCAGAAACTAACAAAATTTTCATAATTATTTGTAGAAAAAAATCAGAAAAGCGGAAACTCTAAAAGCTGGATCATTTCTGATACCCAAAGAAAGATTTCTATGTAAAAGAAAACATTAGCCACAGGCAGCAAATCAAGTTAATTATAGGCATTACTGACTGCAGTGACTCTTTCTGTAAAACACAAGCACAGGATTTTGTGTGTCACATGCCTTTTTTTTTTAATTCTTTGACATAAGAGAAAAATATTTTTTTAAATTAGAATAAGATTTAAATAAAAGAAGATCAGATACATTGATAGGTTGTCATATGTCCTATGTCTAAAGTATAGCATCTTAAAAACTCTACTCCACAGGTGCTTTAATCATACAATTAATCATGATTTTAATAATAAAATTAAAATCTTCCAGCAGCATGCACTTTTTATGATGCAAATATTACAGAACATAATTCTCACCCAATCTAAGAAAACTTAGTAGGTTCTCATTCCTGTTTTTGCTTAGAGTGTTAACCCAGACACTTGCCAGTTACCATAGCTCCATGCAAGGATGGCTATCTGCCCCTTGAAAGTCTCATTGCTAGAGGATCAAATTCAGTGGCTCAGAAAGGTGGATCTAGGTATTGTTTCCAAGCTCTTAGGATATTTCGTCTGACTCTCTCCTTACCAGCTCAGAAGGATATAGGCCCCCCAGCCATTTCATGTTTTCTAACTTTGATGGTAGACACCTACAGACCTCTTACAATCCAGCCAAAGATCATACTTCATTTACTAAGGCCAGTGAGTTTTTTTCAAGGGCCAGCACCTACTAGATATTTTTCCTGGCTGTTTCATCTTGTGTAAGACACCTTCTTTCTAAACTTGATGTAATTGCCTAAACATGACCGGTTGTGCTGGTTTTGGCTAGGCTACATTAAATTTTTTCTTTCCTAGAAATGGCTGAACCTCTGAATGCTGATAGGAAGTAATAAATCAATTCCTTATTTATCTTTGTTAAGCAAAACATAGCTTTTGCTTAACCTATTAAATTTTCTTCGTCTCAACTCACGAACTTCCTCACTTTTTACCCTTCCAATTCTATCCCCCACTGTTATCCTCCCATTGCAGGGGTTCCATACTGTTTTCTACAGCCAACAAACCCACTCTTTTACAGCACCCTTCTTCTCATTGGCCACAGCTGTGGCCTGTTAAAAACAGGCCTGCTCCTAATCTTTGATAATTGGCCCAGCTGCAGCTCCTTAGGGGTAAGATTACTTTCTACACTAACTTTATTTTCTTATATTCTATCCCCCCATACCCCACCACACTGAACGGAGGGAGCAGTGTCTGAGTGAGGCTTAGTTGCCTGCTGGGGTTAAACACTCCCACCACTCAATCTGAAACACAACAGGGTACTTGAGAAATTTGCATGAAGGTGAAAATTATTCTCAAGACCTGTAGAAGATCATATGGAGCAGTTAGAGAGCAGTAAATTTGGGGTATCCCCCACAGACACTGAAGATTTCATTTTATACAGGCTTAATAAATCCTAATTGTATGTCCTTTGTTCCACGGTAGTAATGTAGCCTGGGCTTTGATTCAGTTGCCTAAACGCTGGATTCCAGTGTAATTTGCAATACATTCAGAGTGTCCACATATTTTAAGCTGCTCCTCTAGAAAGGCAGAGTTATCTCATAAATCAAATATCACATGTTAGTCTCAGAGATGTCTCAGATACCCTAGGGCATTATGAGTAACACTAGAAGGATGTGGGCAGGGGGGATAGGAGTAAATGCAGTGATCCATTAGGGACCAGGCTTTGTATTCCTGGAGACAATAGCTACATTAAAGTTAGGTACTTAGATTCCAATTCTAAAGCCTCTATTTCATCTTGGAGTTACACTTTTTAAATCATATTAAGTAATTATAATAATCAGATTTATACTTGCTGTACACAACCCCACTCCAGCTAAAGCATTATATGTTTTCTGTCTGTAACTCTTACCTATTCATATGGATATCAATAATAATAAAAAAATATTTATTTTAGGGATATTAGAAACTGCTACTGGGCAAACCCTTTAAATAATTCAAATAAAATTAATAAATGAGAATAAAATCATTTATCGTGTCAAGTATTTGTTAAAGTATAGGAATAACTTTGAAATATATAGTTTTTAAAAAGTGTCATTTTCTAAGTCCAGTAATCTTATCGAGATACAGATTTTAATTTTAAAATATTATTATTGATCATCTTGGACTATCTTTAAAATAGTCTATGATTTACAGCTAGCAGATTTTACATCACAGGCACTCTTCTTTACATTGTAACCACGAGGTCAATAGCAAAAATATGATATGTCTTTGAAGCAGAATGAAGCAAAGTGTGAAAAGTACTCTCCCAATGATAAGGCAAAAGATGTGGACTCTAACTGTTAGTAAGAGGTACCTTGTCCCTTTATCTAAATTCATGGCTGTGGACCAAGGACCTAGGTATGGCACAAAAGTACATAAATGTTATGTATTTAAAAAAGCACCCCCCAATTTCTGCATTTTAGTTGTAAAGGCATGGCACAGAGACGTCTTTTAAGGATGTGTTTCAGCATATTTTGAATGTGTACTAAACTGGGAGATGTAAAATTTGTCTGGTATGCTGGGTGCATTGAAAGAATCTGTTCCCATTAGGCAAATGCATCCTTTAAGTTACATCACTGACTGCATCTTCAATGTACAGCAAAAAAAACCTCATGAGGTTTGTTCAAATAGTAATCTTTGATAAGCATTTTGGAATATGCCTCACAGAAGCTGTTGTACTTAGGTGTTGATTTTAATGTTATAAACTACTTCACATAAAAAAAAGTAATTAAATTACTTTTTTCATGTTCCTAAAATATTATCACTCACACAAATACTGTTTTATTTAAACAGTGAGATAAAACAATATCTCCGTTTTAGATTAAATATTGACTTTTGAAATTGCTAATGAACCTTTTTTATTATTTACTCCCTGCATCACCTACTTTGAATTTGATCCTTGAAGTTTGTAAGATTCACAATTTTGGAGGGAAGTAATATTTTGGTTAAGCCTGTGCTTTTGTGTGGAGTGATAGTAAAGCACAGAGATCTCAACAGTGATGGTTTCTGATAAGATATCAAAGTAGTCACTTAAGAAATGTAACTCATCTAATCTATGTACTTTCAGGCTCAAGAGATCTTCCCCTATAACCCAAAACCCCTATAACTCCATGACTATAGTAAATTATAGCTGATGGTGTAGCCTGCCAAGACTACCTCCTAATCCTTTCTTTTTGAATCTGGTTTACTGAGAATCCAGCTATAAAGATGTCAAAGGAGGAAGGTGTCACGGAACTTTGGGTTTTACTCCAAAGACTCTAGAATGACTTTGCTCTATGATCTGGAAAAGAGATCTTTTCCAGCTATTCAGTGTTCAATTCCTAGCCTTTCATCTCTTAAGACTGCTTTTTCTCTGATGGTGCAAAAGTTCTTTAAAGAGTTTATAAAGAGAAAGGAAGTTGTGAAGATTACATTCTGCCGTTGAAGGATAGTAGGTTTCTCCTTCACTTTAAGGGAAAACTCAGAGGAAATATGAAAACATGATAAATTTACATACCAAGAGCAAAAACTCGCAGAATCATGGACCAGCTGGGGATGGAAGGCACCTCTTGAGGTTGCCGAGTTGTGCTGGCTTTGGCTGGAGTAAAACTAATTCCCTTCCCAGTGTCTTATACATGGCTGTGTTTTGGATTTGTGCTGAACACAGGGTTGATAATATAGATATGCTTTTATTATTGCTGAGCAGGGCTTACACAGAGACAAGATATTTTCTGCATTTCATACTGCCATGCTGGCAAGGAAATTGGGAGTGCACAGGAGGCTGGGAGGAAACACAGACGGAACAAAAGATCTAAAATGATCACAGGGGTATTCCAGAACATATGGCATCATGTTCAATATATAAAGCTGGGAAAAAGAAGGAAGAAGAGGGCATGATGGTATTTGTCTTCCAAAGTCACCATTATTTATGATGGGGCCCTGCTCTGCCTGCCCATGGGAAGCAGTGAATTAATGATTTGTTTTTCTTCACTTGTGCACATGGCTTTTGTTTTTCATATTACCTGTCTTTATCTCAACCCATGAGTTTTCTGCCTTTTATCCTACTAATTTTCTCGCTGATCCTGCTGGGTAGGAAATGAATGAGCAGCTGGGTGGCACTTTGGTGCTAGCTGCAGTGAATCCACAATACCAGTCCAAAACCCCTGTTTACTAGAGTTGCTTATTCATGGTATTTTGCTGTCACATTTCCAGTATCTTTTTAGATGGAAACTCCACAATTTCTCTGGGAAACCTGTTCCAGCATGCAACCACTTGCTCACTCAAAAATGCACACTCAGAATAGTGTTTCCTTGTGTCCATCTGAAAATTCATGTGTTTTAATTTGGGCCCAGTGCCTCTTGTCCTGTAGGCATCACTGAAAAGAGTTTGTCTGACTTCTTTATGTTATCAAGTATTAATGCATATGAAAAAGATCTCATTGAGCCTTCTCTTCTCTAAACTGAGTTCTACCCCACTTAGCATCTCCTGCTATGAAAGATGCTCCAGACAAATAATCATCTCCCTATGAGTAACCATTTGCTGGACCTGGTCATAATTCAATGTGCCCATGTCCCTCTTGTACAGTGGATCCCAAATGTAGACCTAATACTCCCAATGAGGCCTCTCCAGGAAAGAGAAAAGAGCAAGGATAATTTCCCTGCTTGCAACATTCCTCTTAATGCAGCCCAGGAGGCTGCTGATCTTTGTGGCAGCAAGGGCATGTTCCTGGATGCTGGCCAACGTACAGTCCACAAGGAGTTCCATATCCTTCAATGTAAAGTTGCTTTTTAACTCAGATGTTACCCATTATGAGTTAGTGCATGGGATTATTTCTGCCACGATGAAAATCTTCCTCTTCTCCTTTGGTTAATTTTGAGAGATTCCTGTCTACACAGTTCTCCATCTTGATGAGGGCCCTCTGAATTGCATCCCACCTACCTGGTGAATCAACAATTCCTCTGAGGTTTGTTTCATCTGTAAGTGGGGAGATGTGACCCTGGCTGACTGACAGGTGCCCACTAAGGTGCCCTATCTTTCCCCCTGCTCAGCAGGACAGGGGAGACACATATGACAAAAAGCTCATGGGTTGAGATAAAGAGAAGGAGATCACACTCTGATTACTGTTATGGGCAAAGTTGACCCTGACTGGGGAAACTAATTTGATTTACTGCCAATCAAACACAGAAACATTAATTAGAAATTAGAAGAAATCTAAAACCAGATTCTCCCTACCCCTTGAGAGAGGACATCAGTCCTCACTTCCTTGCAGACAAATCATAATGCTTTGTCTCTGTTGTTCCTTCATTTATTCAGCTGTTTTGCAGTTGAAACGATAATTAAAAATGTGTTCAATATGACACTAAACTCATGTTCTTCTTTCTTTGTTTCTTCATATGCTTTCTGACAGGCAAGCTTTCGTTCTCAACTGTGTTCTTAATTAACCCTTCAAATTCTGCTGTCTTGAGCCATTTTCCATAAAGTTAATGTTCTGCAAATATCTTAGTTTTCTTTATGAAGACAATAAACATAAGCAGTGAACAAAGAAAGAAGGCTAAATCTAACATTGAAGAGAATATGTCAAGTTATACACACAGGCAAGATGATAGATGATGACTTGATAATGGTCTTTGTAAAATTCTCTCTCAGAAAAAAAAAATAGATGAGGAACTCAGTCATCTTGCACATAAAACTTAACCATTAATTTGAGAAGAAAAATATTTCTAAACACAGTATTGATTTTGTTAGTGTTTTCAGAAGAAAAAGAAAAATAAAAGAATAGTTCAGTCTGATCAGGGAGCACCAGATATATGAAGCCAAATGACAAACAAATACAATTTTTTTAAAGCAAAAATTAATTAACTAATTATTACCTTGGGCTTATTTACTTGTTTTCAGACTTATAATTCTCTTTACAGGCACTATACCATATGTTGCTGAGGGTAATGTTGTAAGATAAAGAAAAGAGATAAGCTGCAGTTTTGAGAATTCGTGTCAGTAGTTATTAAAACCTAACAGTCAGCAGGAAATTATGCCTTTTACTAAATGATCATGTGAGTTGCTAAAGCGTGACACTTTGTTTAAATGATTCAGTGGGATATGCAGTGTTGAGAAAACCAAAATTGAAATCAGCCTCAAATTTAAATCTTAGACCATAAGAACCAATTCTGGTGACAAAACCTCGATTCTGTGAAGGAGTTCACTAGGTTAATCCAGTTTTATTTAGACACATCTCCCACTGCTTGTGGAGTCAAAATTTTAATACTCTTTTGAGAAAAGAATGGAAGAAAACACAAAGGGTGTGCAATTTCATTTAAACATAATTTGGATTCACTAGTTCTTCAACTATAAACTCATTACTTATAAGGGGCTACTCATGCAACATTTATTTCTGAGTGATGATTTATTGTGTCCCCAGAGAACACTCAGTGAAAAGAGAAAGGTTACAGAAGTAGCATTCATGCCTGCCTAAGACTATGTTGATTTATTAAAAAAAAAAAAAAAAAAAAAAAAAAAAGTGCAAACCACAGGGAAGGAAGCTACTAAGCTGTATAATTTGATTAGGTAAAAAGGGTATTAAATGTGAAAATCCTAAACTATTTAGCTTTGCTCTTCTGCATATAAATTAGAGATTAGGTAGGAGCAATATGAGCAGTTCCTTTGTAATACATACATCTAATTACAATAAATTTAGAAAAGTCCAAGTGTGTAATGTGCACAAAGTAGATTAAGAGTGCACGGGAATTATAAAATGTCTAGGCTTCTTTAAAGCTTCTGATGTGACAGATAAAGTTACTTTTTTAAAAAAGTAAAATCCAGACAATAATGTAAATAGAGGTGTTTGCCTTAGCAGTCAAACAAAAGTAAAAAAAGAAATCTAACATCACATTTTACTGCTAGCACTGACTGATGTTAAATTAATTGAGTACAAAGCATAATTTCTTCTTATTCCAGTGAGAACTACGTTTTCATCAAAATATAAATTATTCAGCTTTATCAAATATTATGACATCACTTTGTGATATATCAATGTAAAGAAAACTGTGGAGTCTTCTTCCTTTCCACAGCCACATGGGAAGAAGAAGGCAGCTTTCATCACTGCAGCCCATTTCTTGGCTTCTGTTTGTACATGTACAAACCACTACAGTTTGCAACTGAACAGGAGTTGGTGGCTTCAAAGACAATGAAAAGCTCTTTCCTCTGAGCATGTTGATGTGCAATCTGATGATCTTCTTTCTATCTGCAGTTCCACAATATAAATTATTATCCTGGTCAAACTGAAAATATTCAAAGGAGGTAACAAAATTGCAAAAGTGGAACTGATACTCAGCTTCTGTAACATAGTCAGGAGTAAATTTGGAGCAGATCTTGACATAATCTTTAATATATATGTAAGAAATGTTGAGCCAAACTACTTGCATGAACATGAATTCAAGAGTGCAATAGCTATATTATATATATATATATATATATATATACACATATATATATATATTATGTAACAACTGTATCTGCTATTTTACATTTAATAATCAGGGGAATTCTTGGGGATGATAAATTTCAGTCTATTAAATTCTGAAAAAAACATTATGGTCAATATTAACACAGGGAGGAAACAGGAGAGAAGACTCATGCAACTTGCTTGGTCAAGTTTAGCCCCTGAAAATTCTGATTAATAAATATGAAAAAAAGTATAAACCTATTTTACAAAACTGAATAATACCATTTAAGAAAATAAGTGATGTACAATATTTAGGACCTGATGTAATAAGGAAAGTAATACATAGCAGAAGAATCCGCTTCTGATGGTCATTTAAAGTGAGAAGCGAGACTATAAGAAACATTCCATGAATCATGAATTCAGTAAAGAAGGCTGCAGTCTCTTTAATGTTCTATAAGGACAAGTTACTGATAAAAGAACTAGACAATTTCCAAGACCACTGACCTATTCACTGGAACACTGGGTACTTTAGGTTAAAAGTGATCTCTGGAAGTCTCTAGCCCGACCTCTGCTTTAAGCAAGGTCAGCTGTGAAGTCACACCAGTTTCTAGGGCTTCGTCTATCTGAGTCTTGAAGGCCTCTGAGGATAGAAGCAGTATATATGCCAGGATATAGACCAAGAGATAACATTTCCTGAGAGAGGAAGAAGTCATGCAGGGGCAACCTGCATGAGGCTGAAGAAAGTTGTAAAAATCTGCGTATCTGAAGACATTCAATGTTAATGTTGCAAAGACTCATCAAGGCAACTGAAGTAGAGATTTAGAGTAGACATGAAGGCAAATGTATTACGTCTTTCTAAGCTACAGGAACTAATTTTAGAATTATGGAAGCAAATCCATTGAATCTAGAGAACTAGAAGTAAAAAACAGATTTTTGTAAGTGTCTTTTAATCAACAACTAGGAAGTTATTATTAAGCAAAAAGTAAAAATCCCAAAACTGGACATTTAATTTCAAGAGAAAATAATGTCCAGTATTACTATAATGCATTTGGGCAACATTTATAGGTACTTTTTAATTAAAAACAATGGAAAGGTAAGGATTACCTTTCAAAGGGTCTGCATTTCTGAACTTAAGATATAAATACTAAATAGCTGAAGTTACATATATGATATCATGAAAAATAAGCAAATATTCCTAAGCAGACCTTATACATGAAAATCCATGCAATGATTTTTATCTTCTAATAGGAAAAACTTAAAAGGTAAAAAACTTTTAATATAGGCCAAACATACCTTATAATGATACTGGAAAGTGGTTGGTTTTGTAAATCTGTTAAAATAACAGTAATGTCATGTGTCAAATACTGATTAAAGACTAGATCCAGCCAAGTATGTAAATTACTACCGAGGACTTAGGTGGAACTGAGGTTTCTCAGAAAAATGCAGTTGAAAAATCCCTCTTCATTACTAGCCACAGAGAAAACTGAACTCAGGGACACGGTTCTTAACCACAGACATCTCATACAGTTTGATGGCCTAGAACCTGTTGCATAGAACCAGAAAGGCAGGCGGGACCTGGCACTCATAAGAAACTGGCACTTGTACGCAGCATTCAGCATCTCATTCTAAAGTATCTAATACCATTTGTGATGCCATTCACTTGCTACTTCAAAAGCATGATCACCTTATAAGGTCCTTTATTAAATATGCAGACCCTTTGAAGATGTCTCAGAAACTGTGAGCTACATCTCATACAGCAGTACTTAGTACCCATGTACGGGCACATCCATGCATATGGATCCCTGAGGAATCTGGAGACCCATTTGTCTGAGCAGAGGCCTGTATCTTTCTTAGAGACAGATGATAAACTCCTCTGACTCTAATGCCTGGCCTTTTGCGTTAAATCCCTGAATGCTGGTTTTAGAAGGGATGATCCAATCTAGGGTGCTTAGCAATCAGCTATATTTAGGATTCAAAACCAACCCCTGTATTTCGGATCAAAAAATCTTCAGGTTTTTTTTCAGGATTTTTTTTTTGTTTGTTTGTTTCTTTTTAATCAGGACATTAGGCGTCTCTCAAATGTCAATCATAGTTATTTAATATAACAACCTAAATATTTGATTAAAGAACTGGCTAAGTAAAAGATGCTGTCTACTCATCTTGGTGCAGATGTGCCTCTGTGTACACCAGGAATGTGATAAACTTAAAAAGGCTAATTACTAAATAATTAATGATCAGAGAATTCACACTGATGTTAAGAGATGATTCATATTTCAGGATTCATAGGTGTTTTTTTTCAGTTTGCAGTTTTTTTAATCAATTGACTACTTAAGGCAGTATGGAAATAATGCTAGAAATAGCAGACAGAAATGAAGTCTAAAATCAAGGAAAGATTGAGCCTTGGGACTTCAATCTAAATCTTATTTAATGATTTCTGTTTTTACAGAGTATTCAGAGTACTGATTTCTACTAGGTTCAAACCTTAAATTGATTTCATATGAGAAAAAATAAACCATTAAGAAAAAAATAATTTACCTAATTAAATATTGCTGAAAGTTTGATTATTTCTGGTACTCATTTGCTACTGCACATTTCATAGCACAAATTTCCCAGCTGTTACCTTTATGTTGTTACTCCACCAGTAAGACAGATAATACAGTATGGAATCTACCACAGCATCAAGTGTAGTAGAAAGGCTTCCATTAACTGGATTATATGAGCCAAAGATATAGACTGCATATCCTATAATTAATAAACATAAAATAATTCTTACTCCATTTAGAAGTTATCCATGGTAAAAAACTCAAAGTTTTAAGTGTGAGACTTGCCATAAAATAAATTAAAACTACTGCACAGTTTCTAGAACAACAGAACTAAATTAATGTAATTTGCATGATCATTGAAAAAATTATTAAAGCTATTTAGTTTTAATTAGTAGAAAAACAAAGAGAAAATGAAAAGTAGGAGGCATAGTAAGAAAAGGTAAAAAATAAAATGGAAAGACACATAGTAAATAGAACTCATGATACAGAACATACATTTAAAGGACTTGAAAATTTACCTCCTATGAATAACCAATCAAGGAATTTGTAGTAAGTGTCCAAGTATCATATATTCATCTTTAGAATGGCAAGGAGGGAAATTACCAAAATAAAATTGTACAGTATCTTAAAATTCAGAGATTGAAAGTAGTGAAATATTATACCCTGGTGAATACAAAGGCAAAAATCTTATGATCTTTTCATTCAAGCAAGTCACAATGTGTTGAGTAATTGAAATATGAAAGAATACCTTTTTTTAACACTAAAATCTATTTTCTCCAATTTCTTCTGAAATATCTTCCTTATGATTTAGGACTGCATTTAATTTCATAAGTATTTATAAAACATAGGAAATTATAGGAACATATAGACCTAATCTGGAAATTGCTCTTATTTTTGTTTGTGTCTGGTATGAACATGAGTCCAGTGTCAGCACTTAGCAAATCATGTTGATTACTTTCGTGGGAAGTGCTGTGAGATTTTTAATGACTGTGGCTGATTAGAGCCTGAAATGACAGATCATGAAAAGAGCAGAGTCTTTAAATTAGGCAGTTAGCATTTTGAGTCAGGGAAAAAAAACAGAGAAAAACATTCACATATTTTACTGAATCTAACTTAGTTTAGCTATGAAGTGAATACATTGGGAAAATAGGAATCTGCTATATGATTCTGGTACATTTTCCTTCAATATGTACTAAGCTATTTTTCACCTACATTGCCACGTATTGTCTTTTAAAACTAAAAAAAGATGAATTTGTGTATCCCATTTTATGATATGCTTGTAGTGCTCATATCACAGGGGGAAAATGGACACTGATCTCATACAATAAATAAATAAATATGGTTTGCATTTTTTTTAATGTAATTATTTTGTGGTTAAGTATACATACTACCATGTATAGCCAACACTGAATAACATACTACACCAAAATTGGTATTTATGATTAAAAAAATAAGGAATTCAGTAGTAATTTTGTCCAAATTGACCTTCAATATGTGGTTAACTCCCCATATCTTCCTCTGTTCATGTTTAATTCCCAGAAAGGATTACCAGATACTTTTGAGTAGTGAGTACATACCATAAATTATATTATTGGCCAGGAATCCAGCCCACACTGTTGATCTTGGTTGTCAGTATAACTACTTGTAAAGCAACAACTAGGAATTTTAGAAAGTACTTAAAATGAGAAAAAAAAAAGGTTTTCTGTTAGAATATTTTTTTAATCAAACAAATAAACAAAACTAACCCCCCAAAAATAGCAAAAGTTTGAAAAGATATGTTTCTTAGAGAAGTTGTTGTTAAGATTGATCTCTTCTCATAATGGGTAAATAGGAAAATTGAGATCAATCTTGGGAGATAAAAGAAAAATAAACTGCCTTTCTTTTAATCATTTTGGTATTGAGGCACTGCATCTACTTGATGTGGCTCTGCTGCCACTGCCAGGCTGACTGTCTGTCCTAGAGATGTGTAATACTTTGACTACATTGACAAGGGAATGCAGTTAACAAGGGGTGCTCAGCCTGTGCCTACCACTCAAGCTGGAATGAATGCTACCAACATTACCATCCAGCAAAATCAAGAGAGTAAACATCTTAAAAAACCCCATTCTTTTGAAATAATACTTCTCTTTTGGAAAGGTACTTGACTGAAACCTTGGAAGAAATTACCACACAGGAAAATATGCTTCAAATACCATTGCTCCTGCTGCTTCATATGGTCTGCTTGGTGATCCAGGACTTAGTATGTTGCCTATGTCAATACTTACCTTTTAAGGTATTTACCAGCATTGTATGTCCAGATTTCCTTTTGGAACTCCATTTTTATAGCTAAACAACATAAGAGCACTTTGAACTCACCCACCATTCTCAGATAGCCTATTATCTGTTGGTACTAGAAATGCTAAGACAATTATTTTCTGTGGAACCTAAACTGACCTTTATCTATTTTCATTTGCAGCAGTAACCCTTGTGGGTCACTGCCCATCAATCACAGAACTACCATTCATAACAAATCTAACAAATTTTTCTAAAAGAAGTTAAATTCCTCTCATTACAGAATTCCATTGTTTGGAGCCTGATAATGAAGTATCCTATTAGGAAAGAGATATTCAACAAATGTCAGCGAGGTTTGCCCATGGTGCATGTTTGAATCTCGTAATTACATGAAAATCATATGGCAACTAGAAGGTTCTTTTCCTTTTATGGTAAAACATTTGTTCTCCTACTTGACTTATGGCTAACATACTGGTAATCGATCTGACGACGAAATAGTCATTTACATGTACACTAGCAATACTTACACTTTTATAGCAAAATATGTGACAGGTGCAGAGTACATATCTGGCATAATAAAGGCTTGCCATCTGTTGGTATAGATTTTGGAATAGTGCTATTTCACTGCTATTTTCACCAAGTGATTTTAAAAAAGATATGAAAGGGGAATACTTTTATTAGTTGTAACAGGATTTTTACTTTTTTCCTTTAAATTTATTATCAATAACCATTTTACTTGCATAAATACAGCAAGTATTTTACATTTACAGTGATTTTACCTAAAATACTCAATAACTCTAATAAAACTGGTTGATCTAGAAGCAGAAAATTGAAGTAATTTCTTATTATATATTACTACTCCATAAGACTCCAAAACAGACTAACCTGAGAAACAATAATGCATCAATAAATATTTATGTAGCAAAATTCAAAACAGCAAAAATTCTGTGACCTTAGTTCTATGTTGACTCTTTTAGCTTTGACTGCTGAAAATATTGAGAAAAATGGCTTCTGTGCAATCAGTGGAGTCACTGTTGTCTACTCAGGATAAGAATGGTAAACATTCAGAAGGATTAGGAACAACAAACAGAAAAATTCTCTCAACTATAATATAATCGTTTTTTGGTAAACATTCATTGCATGTTCAGTGCACATGGACCAGAGTGTGGAGCTCTCTTCTGGTAAACATCAATGCACACAGAGCTTAATCTACCTTCTAGACCTACCTTGAGCCATCCCATGGCCTGTTCGGAGAAGAGAGGCCTGGAGACTTGCTAAGAGTATGCCATCACTTCCTCACAGTCTGCCTATCTTCTTGGAGAGAAGAGAGGTGTGAACTGAGGTTCACACTGTCTTGCCTCCTAGAAGCTTTTTTCTTTTGATGTGTGCAAATTGCCTGAATGATCAGTAAGACAGAAGACCTGCAAACAGGAACTATATTTTTGACAGATTCAGGATATCCTCAGGATATCATGAGAAATATGGACACTGCCTCTGTAAAATGAACTTGAATGAGTTTTAAGTGGATTGATGATTGAAGATTGGCAACTTTATTAATTTTCAGCATACTCCTGGATATTTTTCCCATCTGTTGACATTTTCTAGGATCCTTCTAAGAAATTTACTGAGTAGCAGTCCCAGAAACCAGTTAGCTGGCTTGGAATTAGTGTCAGTTAGAATTAGTGAGCAGAACAAAGTGGAAAATATTATGTTGGATGTCTTCTATTGACCATCTGATGAGAAAGAAGTAGATAAGCCCTTTTGCAGAAAGTTGTAATAAATCCCACATTCACAGTGTTGGTTCTCATGGGAGACTGTGACAATATCTGCTGGATGGACAGTGGAACAGGGCACAAGTAATTCAGGAAGTTTCTGCAGCACTTGACCCCAACTTCCCAAAAGAGGTGATGGAGGACCAATGAGTACAAATGCTCTGCTGGACTGATAAAGAAGGAAGGACTGGCCAGGGATCTGCATGCTGGGTCCATAATTCAAACATCCAGTAAATAATAAACACATATTCTCTATAACTGTTAAGTGTATGCCTGAACACCCCTCCATTAAATATTTTTTGAATTAAAAATTGTAACCTAGAGCTGCACTAATAAAACTAATATTTTAATATTGTGGACACTGAATTTAGAAGAATACTTTGTGATTTTAGATATTAGTTTAATATATTTCCTGAAATAAATCTTCTTTAAAAATTAGCTTAATTCTAGCTCAAACTAAGATAAAATTTTTCAAATTGCTTCCTCAAAAACTGAGAGGGAAACTATAAAACTGAGGTATATGGTTATGTTGCTAATATATTTAACAGTGATTTCAGAGTTTACTCTTAAATTCAGCCTCGTTCTTACAGAAATTTATAACTGAATCTTCTACTCGGTGTTCATGAGGGTACACCATATTCTAAGGTTCACTTATCAAACATCATTGATACTGTCTTTGATGCTCAAATTCATGAAAATAAATAAATTGTTACTAAGTCAAGTCCTGGGCTCCTTACTGTTCCCTACATAGCTAAATAACACAGCAACCCAGATCATTATCTTTTATCAAGTAGCACAGACTGGACGCATAAAGTTACAGAACAGCTGCCTTAATATCTTACTGAGACACAGTACAGTGAATGAGTTTAGAAGGCACTTTGGAATCTACTGAGCTCAGCTCCCATGCTCAGAGAAGGGTCAGCTTGAATGGGCTGCTAAAAGATGTGCCCAGTCAGGCAAGGCTGGAGACTTCACAACCACCTTGGGCAATCTGCTTCAGTGTTTGACTACTGCTGAGGTTAAAAACATTTTTCTTATGTTTAAATGGAATTTCATGGATTTCATTTGGTATTCATTCCCTCTTTTTCTGTCCCTGGGCATCACTGGATACCTCAGAATAATCTGTCTCCATTTTCTTTATTTACCCATGTCCCCTCAGATGATGGGACACTGAAACATCATGCCCAGAGAAGTCGGGGATTCTCCATCATGGGAAGTTTTCAAGGTCAGGTTGGACAGGGCTTTAAGCAACTTGATCTAGTGAAAGATGTCCCTGATGTTGGCAAAGGGGCTGGACTAGATGATCTTTAAATTCTTTTCCAACCCAAACCATTCAGTGAGGCTGGAGGCAGAGTGAGTATTATTGTGCAACCTGAAAGCTTCAGTTGTGTACCACTAGGAAAGAAGTAGGATGTTCTAAGCAAACACATTCAAACAAACCTGAACAAGCCCAAGACTGATGGGGAGGAGGAAGACCCCCTTCACTGTGAGCATCATACTCTTGACAAACGTGCTGATAACTTTCTGTTACTCTGACCCTGATTCTCCAGGAAAGCTACTGACTCCTGTCAACAGGAGAACACTGAAAGGTGAGCTTATTACTAGAGAAAAATGTATAGATGTTAGAAAGTTCTCTTGTGTAGCAGTTTTTAAAGTATTGATGCATGAGCCATTTCTGTTTGAATTTGGACAAGGAATATGAACTTTAGTGCAAACGGTCTGCTAATACAAGCTGAATGATCTGTTACAAATTGACTTTTAAAACTTTGACTAGACTAATAATAATTTTTGTCTTCATAAAAAGAGGATGTCCCTTTTTACCATAACGAGATTTTGACTATGGGTGTCAAGTGTAGGTTAATCCTTAATCATATACACAGGAATTTTGTCATATTTGTGTGATAAAGAATCCCAAGGTCTCTGATCATGCTGAAATCTGATAGTGTTGGATCATGTGGTAATGTGTTAAAATGGTAGCCATATGCAACAGAACCATTTACTTTCTTCAAAATATTTCTACTCATTCTACAACATCATATCAAAAGATAAATAACAGTTGCTTTTCCCCTCTTTTAACTTTCTGCTTAATCATTTTCACCACAGATAGTGTGTCTACTAGTTATACTGGTATTTCCTGTTGCATGGCTTGACACTAGTGCTGAAAACACTTCACAAGATTTTTCCTGTGGGATTAATATTTTTTTAAGCTAGTTAGAGTACAGTGTAAGAGGAAGACAATGTGCTCCAGATCTGATGTTCATAAAGTGAGTGACCTATGGTCAGGCACCAAAGGCAACTTATGAATTCACCTACTGAACATAAAATCTCATGCAGACATGGAGCAGCTCATGTGAAGCTTTTACTTTCTGATTGTGTTAAGAATACAATACAGAAAGGTGCAAGAAATGCAGGCTTTTGGAATGTTCTGGAGACAGTGTTTTGCTGGTACTGGAGAGGCTAAGGAAGGCACTCTGATGCACCTACTGCTGGAAAATAAGAAAAATGGGTGATGAATGGGAAAACTGATAGGAACTTTGCTATACTTGTGATTTAACAAATTTAGTGAGGGAAATGAGGAAAGCAAATGGAAGCATAAAAAATTGTTTCTAGTAAATGCAGGCCTCAGCTTGCTCAGGGGACTGCTAGGCTGGACCTTGTGACATCTTGCCCTGCAGGGGCCCAAAAGACAGGGATGATCTTTCAGGACAACCTCATGAAAACACTAGAGCACTCTGTCCTCTATGCATAAAATTAAGTAGGCATAACAGGAAGCCACCCTGACTGAATTAAATGCCAAAAGAAAGCATAAGGAAGATAAAAGCAGAGAAAAGATACCCAAGAGGAACATACAGAAAATGCCATATAATGCAGGGATGGAATTCAGAATGACAAAGACTGGCTGAATTTCCAAGTAGTGAGTGATGTGAAAGGCAACAAGAAATGCTTCTATAGTTATATAGCAGGAAAAAAGATCGGGCAATAGTCAGGCAACCAGCTGGTGAAGAACTTGGAGCAAATCATTGAAGTAATCAATGTCTTTAACTAGGTATTTACTGGCAAAGTCTGCCAATAGGTCTCAAACTTCTGTGCTTGATGATAGAATTCAGACAGAAATCCTACCAACTACAAAAAGGTTCAAGATAAGGACCATTTTGACAAGCAGGATATGCACAGATCAATGGTATCAGGTGGGATACATTTGAGGGTGCTATTACATCCAAATTTAACAGCCAGTCTAAAGCCTAAAGCAATTCTGCTTCTGGTATATATCATTGTTCAACCCCAGCCATCAACTAAGACCCAAACAACTGCTTCCTCAATCCCGCCTGGTGGTATGAGAGAAAGAATTGGAAGGGAAAAAAAAAAGACAAAATTTGTGTGCTGAGATAAAGACACTTTAATAAGTAATACAAAAGCCACAGGCGCAAGTAAAGCAAAACAAGGAATTCATTCACTGAATCCCATGGGCAGGCAAGCATTCATCCATTTCCAGGAAAGCAGAACTCCATCATCTGTAATAGTGACATGGGAAGACAAAATGCCATCCTTCCAACTGTTCCTCCCACTTTCTCCTCCTTCTCCCTACTATATATGCTGAATATGATGGCATGTGGTGTGAAACTTTGCCTATTCGGGTCAGCTGTCCTGACTATGCTGCTTCTCAATTTCTTATGCACCCTCAGTGTCCTCACTGGAGGAGTGGTGTGAAAAGCAGAAAAAGCCTTGTCACTGTATAAGCGCCACTCAGCATTAGCTAAACATCCCTTTATTGTCAACACTTTTCATGAAAAATTGCAAAATATAGCCCCATAATGGCTACTATGGAAAGACATTAACTCTGTCCTGGTAAAAACTAGCACACCATATTATTATACAGTTATATGCACAGTCTTTGCAAAGGATTTAGCACAGGGTACTATTCTTTCCTGCCTTACTTCAAGAAACTTGAACAGGGGATTCCTGCTCTGCCTTTATGGCAGCATCACTTCACCTATCTGGCTAATTCATACACATTGCTTTTGTTGTGCTCTAAAACTGGCTTCTCTCCAGGTTGAATTTAAGCTCATCAGCAAATGGCCATAATTTTTTGTAGTTCAAGGGTCCCTGTATTCTGTTTATGTTTTTATTTTCAGACTCAGCTGTCATATTGTGACTGTGCATTTTATATACTTAGGGGAGATAGCCTCTCACTGAGGTTTTCAGGGATGTGATTTTCTGACTTCAGGACATTTTATTTGAACCTGGCACACACTCTTTCTACAGCATTTTTGGGTTTATCAGGATAAATGGCAAATCATTTTATGCCTGCCCTGTAATACATATCATGGCAGTGGTAAAAGATCTTATGCAAAATATCTTTCTATCTGCTTATTATTAACAACTATCTAATTACTGCTGTCCATTTGAATTTGATTCTTCGCATGTCTAACACTTCTGACAAAGCTTTTTGATGTTATTGCAAGCTGCTCTCATCATTTTGAAGGCGGTGACAACTAAGACAACCTCTAATTTCTGCAAAAGGCAAAAGTCATGCTGAGCATCAAAAAGCAGGAAGAGATTTCCTGGAACTGCAGAACTGGAAGCCATGCTCAGGTTTAAAGTGATTGGAAACAACCAGCATGGATTTCCCATGGCTAAGCTCTGCTTGACCAGCCTGATTTTTTTCTGTGATGAAAGTTTCAGCTCTGTGGATGAGGTGAGAGCAGGGAATGTAATTTTCTTTGACTTTAGCAAGGTATTACATGCTATTTTTACAGCCAAATTTATGAGAGATGGTTTGGATAGTCTGTAGGTAAGAATAAACACAATTGGTGGGACCACCAGATTTTAAGTGTTAGCATTTCAAAATCTGTCAGTGCATTGTATTCTTCATGAAGCAGTCTCATATTAACAATCTGGGTGATGTGGCATAACTGAGTTGTACAGGTGTTGGGTCTGACTGAGACATGAGTTAATTTTTCCTCATCAGCCCTCACAGCGCTGTGCTTTGCAGTGGTAATTGGAAGAATGTTGATACCACATCAGTGTTTTGGCTACTGCTGAGCAGCACTGTCCAGTTAACATACCCCCCACCACCATCAAAAGGCTGAAAGTGGGCATGATCCTGGGAGGGGAAATAACCAGGCTATCTGACCCAAATTAACCAAAGTTATATTCCATACCATGTGATGCTAGCTCAGATATAAAAGCTAAGGGAGAGAGGGGGAATTGTGGAGGAAGAGTGTTTGTATTCATTAATCTACGGAGTTAGCCTTCTAGAGCAACAGCAGTGCATGCTGAAGCCCTGCTTCCTGGGAAGTGTCTGAACATTGTTCACTGTTGGGAAGTAGAGATTCACTTTTCCCATTTCTTATGCATGTGACAACTTTTGCTTGCCTTCTATTTTAGTAAACTGCCTTATCTTAACCTACTAGTTGTTATCCATCTTACCCTCTTCCCCCTATCCCCTTGGGAAGTGGAGTGATAGAGTGGCTTGGTGGGCACTCAGTGCCCAGCCAAGATCAACCTACATACCAACTTATGCACAAAAGGCCCCTTTTATTCTCCTCTCAATTCTTCTCCTTTTTTTATTTCCTCCTTTTTTTTCCCCTACCTTAGTCCTTCACCTACAATCAATAATCTTTTCATAGTCCCACAATCCCCTCTCAAAATCCATACTATTCATGGTCCTATAATTTCCTCCTCTTATCTGTTGCACAACTCAGACTGTCTCTCCTTAAAGCCGTGCCTTGTTTTTTTTAACACCCCATCAATTAGCAGCTGTAGTGTTTTGGTCTTTGCTATTTTCTTGTTTATCACTTACTTAACAGATTTGTCTCTCTGTGTGTTTTATCTCTTTTCTTGTTACTTTACTTTATAAAAGGTCCTTGACATAATAAGCTTAATGAACCAAATGCTCTCTACTCTCACACACCAGCCACTATCCCCTAGGGAAAACATTTTAGAAAAGATCTTGTGTATGGTAGTGGACAAGAATTTGAGTATGAATCAGCAGTACTACTTTGTGACATATTAGCCAACCAATAGTAAGAGTGTAGCTTGCAGGTTGAAAGCAAAGATTATTACCCTGTGTGTGCCACCTGTGTGACCCAAGTCTGTGTCATATTGCCTCAGGTCCTGGGCTTACAAGTAAAAGAAAGACACTGAGAGTCCAGAATACTCACACAGAGGGTCAGGGGGCTCAGGCATATGACACACAGGAGACACTGAAAGAACTGGTGAAACTAAAGAGGGATGTCTTTCAAGACTTCTGTCTTTGAGTACTTAATGGGAGGTCACAAAGGAGACAGACTTATTGGTGTTCACAGTGAAAGGACAAGAGGTCAAGGTCAGAAGTTGAAGCAAGGGAAAAATTATTACTAGGTATCAGAGCAAAATTCTCCACAGGAAGTATTTAAGCACTGGAACAGGTTATTCAGAGAGTCAAGTGAACAAGACACTTAACAGTGGGATCTAACTTTGAAGTTAGCCATGCTTTGTGAAGGGGAATAAACTAGATGACCTCTAGGTGTCCTATCCAACCAAAATTATTCTGTTATTCTAATTTAAAGGTCAGTATTGGCCTGGAATAAAATGTATTAGATAAAGGAGAGGAATATTTAGCTTAATTTGTAAGATTTGAAATGTAAATATTGAATCTGGATGAAAAATAGTACTCTGATTTAGTTTAATTTTTGCAAGAGTTCTGCAGAATTTATATTAGCCCATTACAATATGCTTACAAGGAATGCTCTAGGGATAAGCTACATGTTCCTTAACTTTACTTGATCTAAGTCTGATTGCAAGGGACTGGATAACAGTAAGAAATTCCTCATCCAAGTATATGTGAATTTGTAAACTATCCTTAGAAACTCTTAGAAGTGCAGAGGCTGTCTAGTGTGTCCTTTACTGAACTCAAATTACAGAAACATTATTTCTGAGTTCTTGTTTCAGCAGTCTAGCCCTGAGCGAACAGACAGCTGGCATGACCTAGCTCAAGGAGATAGAAGCACTTATCAAGGACTATTAGTGACCTTGGAGTCTTTCTGGAATTCAATGATGGGGTAAAACATATGAATAGTACCCACACATTTTAAAACCTGCTTTTGTAGAAATAAGGCTATAAGCCAGAAGTCAGACTTTTAATTTATTTCTGTTTCTTGAAACCTGCCCTACCAAATGAATTTTGTTTTTAATTTTGTTTCTAATCTAAAAAAAAAATTACTAATTTTTTTTCCACTTCAACATGCAGCAGAAATTCTCAGTCTATTCTCTTCTGTTTGCAACTTGTGATCAGCTCAGATAGGGTGTCTTTAGCTGGGCTGCATCACGAGCTTTGAAGAAGGGAAGGATTGACATAGAACCTCCTGCAGAATTTCTGCCTCTCTAAGAAGTTGTTCAGCAGATATCCACCAGAGTGAGAACATGGTTGGGATTGGCCTTGGTTGATCTTAACTTTGTCCTCAGACAAAGAACTTTTAGAGCTCCTCTCCTTCTTAGTTCTCTGAAGTTTATAAAATTTGCCTTCCAGAACTAAGTAATTTGAAGGTTTAAAAGATGTTTCAAATAGCCAAGAAGACTGGGCACATCAACAGGAAGTTTCCTTGGGGAAGCAGTGTCACCAGAGTCCTCACAAAACCTTATTTTCAATTCCCTATGAATACACAGACTTAAAAAGTATATATCTCTTAATTTCCAGGTTTTGGTCTTTAGCACATATTTGCCTTCTTCTTTCATGGTTTATTCTATCATTTAATCTCTTACCTCTGCATCAAAGAATGCATATTTTTAAGGGTAAGATTTGGAAATGCTATGCAAGTAAACAACCTATTCTGATAAGAGAAATTCCTTACGTTACTTTACAGAGACTCTCTTTTTAAACATATATGAATGATTTTAGTCACAGACATATACAAAATTGCCAGATAAAAAGGTGGAACATCTAAGAACACAGACTTTGAGAGAATGTTATAACCAAGAAAAAGTAGAAGAACCAAATGAAGCTCCTAGTGATATATATATATATATATATATATATATATATATATATATATGGGGAAAAAAATTATGTTATGAAAAAAGCTGCAATCCATGTAGTTTACATATATGAAGGTAAGCATAGAAACTAACTTGACTTGAAAGTAGGTATTTTTATCAAAAGATATCCAAAGTACTCAATATTACATTGATTTTTAAGCATCTACATAATTTACAACAAAAAGGCTAAAGAATGAATAGGAAGATGGACCAGGATTAAAGTTCAATTCAAAGTTTTCTGACCATTTGGAGTATACTCACTGTTGGTTTTTCACAGCAGATCACTTCTAGTTCCACAATGACTTTTGGCATTAGACTACGAGCTGATAATTTCATCTGCAAAGCCAAACATCTAGAACTTCTTTAACACAAATTGAAACCATTCATTCATGTGTCTCAAGTCAATCCAATGTCCATGGATATTATTTTAAAAAAGTTCACTTACATTCAATAATCTGCATCCACATAAATAAAATAATAGTTATACAACAAACTAAATCAGTTTCCCTGTAAATAAATCCTATTCTGTCCTTTAACACCTGATGGGTAGTATAAACTAGTATAAATTTTTGTTTAATTAATCAGTATAATTCTTGTAAATTTTTAACCCAGTACATTGAGAATATATGGTCCAGAAATTTGATGCATATATGCTAGCTATGGAGTCAACTATTCCTTATACTATAGGATAATTTATTACCTTTTCTATAGTTCTCAGTTAAATGCTAAAACTGATGTGGTAAATTCAACCTGAGACACATTAGTTTCTGAGAAAAATGCAAGTACTCCAAACCCAAAGAATATCTGTGTTTAATGTACTTTTCTTATCGGAATGGTTAATTAGAATAGGCACTTATAGGAATTAAAATGTTCATAATTTTTTTCCTTCTGCTGCAGAGATAGATGAAAGTACAAATATATAATCTTGCTTTTGGCCATATAAGTCCACAGAAGGATAGGTAAATTCATGCATCAAGGCACACTCCCTGTATAGTCTTCTAGGACAGAAGTTATAACAACTGGAATGAGAGATGGCATTCTGGAACTCTGCAATATTTTTTGAAAAGTGAACAGAAACGATGATGATGAAGTGACAGAAAAACTTACATAGCATAAATTTGTTTAAACCATTATGAGGTTTAGAATTCCCTTAGGCTATTCATTAATAGAAAACTACCCAGAATGACACTGTATGTCAATTAAATTTATAGGCCATTAATAGAAAATCAATCTTTATGGTTTTAATCAAAACAGAGACAAGAGACTACCCAAATCTTCTGTGGCAGGTGGTAAATGATCACTGCACTATGAGAAACAATTCTCATCCATGTCATTGTAGTTTTCCCAAGGTAAATGTCACAACACATTTGCTTAATTTTTGGTATTCAGTATTGGTTTAATCCTGAATATCTGTTGTATTGGAGGTCTAATCTAGTCTAAAAAAAATCCTATATACTTTCTTTTAGTGACTCAGAATATTTCTCCTTAAATAAGTGGTTTATATATATATATATATTATAAACATATTAATATATTACTTTTGTGAGTGTCATATAGGACTTCCATTTCCTGAACATCTGGCCCAATTCTTATAAATACTGTATTCAAATTAGGTTAGTTTTCTTCATTGCTTACTCGTTCTTTTAACCTTAGTTGTGTTGTAGACTTCTAACAAATCAAGTACATGGATTTAAGAATTATTTTAATGAATATTGGTAATATCTGAAAAATAGTATTATTTTATAATATCATAATTTTTTGAGCAAATTGAAATATTGTGACTGGGTTATATAAGTTCTTTAGTTACTCTGAATGAAAAAAAGGTTATGTTGCTTTTTCTATCACCATAAATATCTTTCACCTGAGTGTCCATTTGTGAAAAAACTCAATAAGTGAAAATGCTTTGAAGGCAAGTTTCCTAATCAGATTTTTATAAAGAGATATCATTCATTGCTCGGCTTAACAGGGCAGCTGAATGCCAACTGGTAATTGAAGTCTGACTGAAGAAAAATAAAATATCAATCACGCTTGTCATTAAAAGAGAAGTGAAAAGGTATACAAATGAATGTGGTTTGCTTTTGACCCAAGGTTTTTTTTAAGAGAAATACTGATTTATGCAACCATTAGGTTTGAATGCATGCAACACAACTTTCTCAGATTGAATTCCATTGATTTTCTATAACAATGTCAAGCATTCAATGCACCACAGAAGCTGTGAGACTGAAATAAATAATCCCTTATGAAAGAAAGTGATTCTTCCCTTCTTAAACCCATAGGTGAACATCTTGTTCTCTTTCTGCCTTGCTATGTTGTAGCTTAAGCTGTAAAATGCTAGAACTTCTTAATTCCCTGTCTTCATTTTAATTTAGAATAATATGTTTTGTTTTTCTTATGACCTTCTTTATGCTCTTGCCTCTGGGACAAGTTGTTAAAATTGTATGCCTTTCTCTTTATGAAATGTGAATAGATGTAAAGAGCAAAATAAATGCCAGAAAATTCAACTTTGAATATAGTTACATGTCATAATGACAGAATCTGGATAATACAGAAATAGCCTTGAAAGATGCTATTTCACATGGAAGATTCATATTTGAAATGTGCAACAGATTTGTAATACATACTGCACATGCAAATTATTATTTCTAATGAAATCTGCAGTGTTTCTGATCACACTGTCAGTCATAATCACTTTTCTGATATTGTTAGTTCTGGTGATTTGAGTTTAATATTTATAGCTCAAAATACTCATTTATAAATTTGAGTTTGATGAGTCTTGTACTGCATACCAAATTTATCACTTGCTTTGTTATTGATTTTTTAGTTATTTACTCTTCTTTTTCTTCATACATATGATTTAAAGTTGGTAAATAATTTAAATTCCACTATGACATTCATTTCAAGCATCTTCAGATGTTGTTTTGAAATTCCTACCTTGAACATAAAACCACGCTATTGCTTATGAGAAATGACATACAATTTTCAGGTGAGTATTTCCATACAAAAAGCTACTACTATCCCTGAAGTATTTCACTGATGTACAACTTGGTTTATCACAGATACATAATGCATGATTTTCAGGTGACAATAAATAAAACTTCAACTGTTGTGCAAGTAAGAAATAAAACATAGAGCATTGAATTGTCTTCTCACTCTTATTCAATAACAGACAAATCAGTTCTTAATTTTTTTTCTTGTTGTTGTATTTCCCTGTTTCTCAAGGAGTTTCAATGACTATTCAGCAGTTTCCTCGACTGCAAGTAGGCCTTCTATTTTAATGGCAAGAACAGTTTAATACTGGTACACATTTGTAATTATAATAGGTCTATATTTGTACCTAATATTGGTAATATAAATAATTATAAATAGAAATCTCTATTTGAAAGGGATATCCTGTGAAAATGTAATGTAAAAGTGACTGCTAACTTGATAACAATATCTACTTTAGGAATCTTGTTCTTGATATTTTAATCTGCTCAATGTCTCTATTTTTCTTACATCCAGGAAAGGATTCTGACATCTTCAGTGGGGTATTTGAGCAGAGACACAGTTTTGATTCATCTCCTAAACCACTTGTTTCCATTTTTTTAAAGGAGGTCCATGGCAACTATTATCAACCTTGATAATAACATTTTGTTTGGTAAATTTGAACTCTGTCACTTTAACATCTTCCTGTGACTTTTAGGGTGGTTTAACGCAGTAAAGGAAGATATTTACTAGACTTCAATATCTAATACAACTTAAACCAGCATATCAACAACCATGAGCTTCACTGAATACAGAAATCAGCTTTCCAGAAATTAGTTCTGCTCTCTCAGCATCCTCATAATCAGAATTAAGAAGTGTGGGTTAGATGAGTGGACAGTGAGGTGGCTGAACAGCAGATGCCAGAGCATCCTAATCAGTGGCCCAGGATCCAGTTGGAGGCCTGTCCCTAGTGGCGTCTCCCAAGGACTGATTCTGAGCCAGTATTGCTTAACTTATCCATCAATGACTTGGATGAAGGGGCAGAGTATGGCAGCAAGTTAACTAATGACACAAAGCTGAGAAGAGCAGCCAATACCCCAGAGGGCTGTGCAGCCCTTCAGAAGGACTTCAACAGGTTGGAGAGATGGGCAGAGAAGAACTGTCTGAAATTCAACAAGGGCAAATGCAGCATCCTGTACCTGGAGAAGAATAACCCACCAGTGCAGGCTGACTTGCTGGAAAGCAGCTCTGCAGAGAAGAATGTGAGGGTGCTGGTAGACAGCAAGCTGTCCATGAGCCAGCAATGTATCCTTGTAGCCAAGACAATCAACAGAATTGGTGAATGCATTGCAAAGAGCATTGCCAGCAGGCCAAGGGAGATGGTTCTGCCTCTCTACCCAGGCTTGGTGAGGCCACATCTGGAGTGCTGTTCTGGGCTCCTCAATACAGGACAGACATGGAGCTTCTGGAGCAGGTCCAGTGGAGGGCAACAAGGATGATTAGGGGGCAGAAGCATCCTGAGCCTATGAGAAAAGGCTGAGGAAACAGGCTGTTCAGCCTTCAGGAGAGATGAATGAGAGAGGACCTCATCAATGTCTAACAGTATCTGAAAGGAGGGTGTCCCGAGGATGGAGCCAGGTTCTTCGTGGTGGTGCCAAGCAATAGGACAAGAGGCAATGGGCCGAAACTGATGCACAGTACGTTCCACCTGAACATGAGGAAGAGTTTTACTGTTCAGGTGACAGCATTAGAACCGACTGCTCAGGGAGGTAGGAGAATCTCTGATTGTTGGACCAGATGCTCCACTGTGGTCTCTTCCAAAATGACCCCATTCTCTGATTCTGTGAGAAAAAAGCAGGAATGCAATATAGCAGTAGGTGTGGTTAACAGATGTAGTGATTCTTTCTGAGACACTATTTCTTTCAGAAATTTTATGAGATCTCATTTTCATAATTATGGAATACCTAACTGGGCAATGAATTACTAACTGCTATATAGGTTGTCATCTGCAATTGCATACTGCCTTGGGACAGAGAAAGGCATGGAATACATCTCATTTGTATACGTATTTTACTTCTGTGTGTCTTTTTTCATGTGCTATAGGTAAGGAAAAATTGGTTGGCTCTGTAATCTTTTACTTGTGTCTTATGTGTATTATGTTTCCTTGTCCTTGATAGGAGAAAAGATATTTTTTGTCAGGACAACAGCTTCTGTTGATACAAACAGAGCACTTTGGGGATAATTTAACAGATGCTAGTTGAAAATTACTAAGAATATTCAGTTGGGGAATAAGGTGGTGAAAAGTTATATTTAGTATTTAATTATTAAAATGGAACTTACTTCATCAAATACATGAAAGAGATCTGGATATCTTTATAGCCTCACTGCAATCTCCTTTCAGGTAGTTGTAAAGAGCGATAAGGTCCCCCTTGAGCCACCTTTTCTCCAGATTAAAAAGCCCCAATTCCCTCAGCTGCTTCTCCTTAAACCTGTGCTCCAGACCAGTGAGCAGCTTTGTCACCCTTCTTTGGACAAGCTCCAGCACCTCAAGACCTTTTTATAATGAGAGGCCCAAAACCGAGCACAGGACTTGAGGTGCAGTCTCACCAGTGCTGAGTACTGCTGCCCTGGCGCTGCTGGCCACACTATTGCTGATACCAGGATGCCATTGGCCACCTTGCCCACCTGGGCAGACACTGGCTCATTTTCAGCCAGCTATTGACTGACACCCACAAGTCCCTTCCTACCAGGCAGCTTTCCAGCTGCTCTTCCTCAAGCCTGTAGCACTGCATGGGGTTGCTGGGACCCAAGGGCAGAACCCAGCCCTTGGTTTGTTGAACATCATACAACTGGCTTTAGTCCATTGATTCAGCCTGTCCAGATCCATCCCTTCAGAGCCTTCCTACCCTCCAGCAGATCAACACTCCCACACAACCTGGTGTGAACTCTGGTTGTGATTGAGGATATATTCCATCCCTTGTCCAGATCACTGATAAAGATATTAAAGAGAATTGGCCCCAACACTTAGACTAGGGGAACCCCAGTCGTGACCTCCTTCTGTGCGTAGCACCTTTTATCACCCCACATTATGGCCCAGCCATCCAGACACTTTGTTACTTGTCAAAGAGTGCACCTGCCCAAGCTGTGAGCAGCCATGTATGGACTTGAATGATTGCCACCAGACTGTTGGCTGAACCTGGCTTCCAGCACTAGACCTGCTCCTATTACTCAGTTACTCTTTTTGTCAATATTCTGCCTGTCTTGCTGTCACCCTCAGCTTCTGACTTGCATTGCCTTGCAGAGTAACTAACTTCTCTGCTCCCTGGCACATATAACATCACCTCTTTCACTTTCAGATGCCCTCTTGTTCCTGCCAGATGGATAGGAGGTTGCTTTGGCTTCATGTCCCCAGGTTCAGCCAGGAATGAGTCTGAGCACATATTCCTGATTCACAAACAAATACAGCTGGTCACACAGATAAAAACAGCGGTGGCATAAACATGAACAGCACACTCACTTCTGTCCCACCTTTCCAGCTGATTTGGTTTAAATCTACTTGTGGAATATGCACAAGCACAATGTGCTTCTTTACAGTAGCTGGGCCCAGAGCCTGGCCTCCTCCACTTGCTTGAATCTGAACCCATGGCTATCAGACCCATGGCCTGCCTCTCTGGATAAGGTCACCCACACCCCTCACTCTGCGTATTGGCTGCTCCAGCTTGAACTTCTCTGGTGGCTTGTGTACATATGAACATAGAGGATAGAGAGACACAGCCAGAAAAAAGGAACAAAATCATAAGAAGAAAGGACAGATGTCAGTTATTAAGCAGAGGATTTCATAGAAGTGCATTGACCAACAGGTTACTTTCATACAATGAGTGACTTTGGGCCCCTTTTCTCTCTTCTAATTGAATCCTTTAGGAAGGCCTTTGTCCTTTAGACAATAGCCCTTTTTAGTTTGCATGGTTTTCTGGGGAATATATTTTGCTGACTCATTTTGGTGAGCTTTCCACCTGGGAAGATGATCTAATTATTGTCCTTTAGTAGTCAAAGAAGTAGCTGAGCCAGTATACTCCTTCACTGACTGTGTTGCCAGGTTTCCTTTACCTGTCACTGCTTCTGTTATCCTTTCCATGATTTTGTTCAATGTGACTAACCTTTGGTGAGGTAACTTACTTAGGTAATGAAAGACATGAAATATAGGTCTTTATAAAGTATTCTGTCTGTATTTTTGTACCCACCTTACTATAAATTAGGCAAATATTTAATTTGTATATTTATTTCATTTTTATTTTTAGATACATACCTAAGACTGCAGTTCTCACATTCCAGAGCTGCTTTTGCTCCATACTAATCCTATGTCACAGCAAGGTAACTCTAAATAAAGCACATGCCGGGTGTTTTTTCCCTACAAAGAAAACTCACTTTGATGTTCCAATATATACTAGATGCCAATCTGCAAAGCAGGGCACTTTAATAGATTATACAAGCATGAAAAAGAATATCTAGACAGAGCCTGAAGACCTTCTGCCTTTGTCACAAATCACAGTTGTTCTTCATCAGTTTGTTCAGTTTGTATTCAGAGTCTGGGAAGTATGGGAAGAGAAGCCACAAAGAGCTTTCTGATTTTCTCTGGATTAAGCAAGAAATCAAGTAAAACTGAGAGTGAAGAACCTAAATAAACATTTAAATAAAACAGACATTTCATATGAGTGGCAGAATTAGTGAAATCTCTTCCAAAAATCTGTGTATTTTTTTTTCCAATTTATTTTCATTCATGATATCCCCTGCATAATTTGTGGGTTTACCCACGTGCCCAACCTGAGCTCTGGACTGTCTATATGTATACTGGTGTTGTTTCAGGACTCATATACAGGATGTCCAGTTCCCCCAACTGTTCAGAGGAGACACTAAAATTTGGATTATTCTTATGATCACTAATTTTTAGGAAATTTGTTTTTGATATCCTAACATTTCTCCCATGTTCAGCATAACTCAGCTGAAAAGTTATAGAGGTAGGTGGACTGAGACAGACAAAAAAAGATAACTCATAAGTCTTCTTTCTTCAGAAGACCAACAGAAGAATTGAGAAAGAGAACTCATCCTATTATTCTCTGTTTACTTACAAATTTAAAAAATTATATATGTGGAAGAGAGCAGAGACCTAATTTTATTTATTTACTTCCCTTGAATACTTTGTATGTCAAAAGTAATTGCTCAGGAAGATGGAGATCATAGGAAATCCTACAGACCTTAGACACAGTGCTGAGTTTGCCTGTCTGTCTCCTTGGATAAGTGAGTAATAGACATATTTTGTCCTGGAAACTCGTTCTCAGTTCTATTCAGCAAAAGAAAAAAAAAAGAAAAAAAAAAAACAAACAAACAAAAAACAACAAACCAAAATAAACCCCGTGTGTATTATTCGATGAGAAGTATATTTCATTTCTGATGGCAGAAAAGTCGCTGTTGTCTCAGTCTTCTCTCTGTGCAGTGACACAATGTACAGCCTCGTTTCTCCCCTTCTGTGAGGAGCCAAGGAGTTTTGTTATGCCTCAACAAAGGTTGTCGGAGGCATGTCAGGGAGAGGTGGCACATGTGCTTTGTCCAGGAGACAGACAGGAGAAGAAGGAAGAAGAGCTTATCTCTATCTCTGGGGGTACTTTGCCTGGCCACCAGTTCATGTCTGCCATAGGACAGGCAGTCAGCAGGGGAACACCAAAGACACTGTACCCCGGAGACACTGCAACTGATGGCAAAAGGTCTCTGCCAATGGACTGCATCGGGACATCGGACTGGGCCAGTGGTTTCCTCTCAGCAGGCAGACTTTGGGAGGAGCTGGGGACATAAAAAGTAACTGCATCATAAGCCAGGGGGATGTTCAGTTCTTTGCCTTTTGCCTCTCTGGGGGCTTTTCAAACCTGCTTTTGGAGTCCTACCTTTTGGCTCTTCTGCCATTGCTGGCTCTCGCTCACCCTCACATCTGTCCTGCCTCCCTGTGTCCCTGACCAGCACCCTCCCTGCTCCATCTCTGCACCCCTTCCTGAGTCACCTGTGTCCTACCCTGCCTGTCTCCAGGCCTGCCCACCACCGTCATCCTCACCACAACCCTGTCCAGGCTCCTGGACCAGACTGACATGATCATTAGGCAATGTAGTCAGAGTTCACTTTTCTTCCCTTGTCTATGAATCCAGTGTTCCAGAACAAGAAGATGAAGCATTTTTAAATTCCTGAATTCCCATACTCAAACAATTGGAACACACACCACTATCATAACTAAAACTTCTTTTCTGGACTCTTTACAAGGAGAGAAAAAATAGACATTTACAGAGTACAATTTTTGACATTTATCTCATGATGAGATGAATAGCGCCCAAAAGTAAGCGTAACTTTTCACTAACTATGAATATTTTAGAGTAGTGGGGATGAATTTCATTATTTCAAGTTCCCATGATAACATGGAATGCAAAATGGTAAAAAACTCTATTTTATTCAAGCAGAAAGTAGACTTTAATGTGGTTCCTGCAGTCAAGTCAGTGGAAAATACTGACAATACTCTACAACCAGTATGTTCTAGGAATGATTGGTGGATCCATTGAAAAGAAGAAATTTATAGGAATATCTGATTTGTGGTTCTTAATAAGTCTTAATGATGAGCTAGGGGCCCCTTTGTTCAGCAGTGTCCCAGACTTGTATGACTCTCAGTATGCCTAGAAGGACATCTCTAGATAAAGGTGGAATACTGGGCTGACTACAATTAAATAGGTGAGGTATTTTTAATTATGCAGATAGATGACCAGGGATCTTTGCCAGTACAGCCTTTACTATTCCACTCTATTCTTCATTCTACTGAGTTCATCTACCTCATCTCACAGTTCTGTGTTTCCACATTCATAAAAATAATTTACACCAGCTAGGAGCATCACAAATCCATTGCCAGCCAGCAAAGACATTCCTGTAACAGTTTCTTTCCAGAGTATAGTTATGAGGACTGATATCCAACAAAAAGATGAGGAAAGAAAAGTGAATAAATAAATAAAGTGAAATTATAAAATATATTCTTACATTCATAAAAGTGCATACATATAAAACACGCATGCAAGTGAGACCATCATTCTGGTTTCAAGTACTTATTGTTTGACAAGTGGACATATGTGCCTTGGCTTCCTTTCATCTTCTACTCTGCTGGTAATACAGAGCAGCTGTGACCCTAAATTTAAGCTAGGATTATGACTGTTATCTCTTGACAAATTTGTTCACAATTCTGCAGACATTTTTGCTGATTCAATACCACTTAACATTGGCATATATCCAGATTTCTGTAGAAACTTCAGTTATGCTGAGCTTTTAAAATATCTTTATTTTGTGCAAAGACAAGGATATGAGTATTACAGCAAATGTCAGTTTCATATAAAATGAAGTCAGGATTTAAATGAAAAAGGCAAGGTCTGATCCTTCACTACCATACATCTAGAGTGATTACAAAGGTTTGGTGGCAATTTAAGCTAGAAATATACCAGAATGAAACCACTGACTTAAATACAGTAGAAGGGCTTGATTCTGCTTTTTTTTTTTTTTTTTCCTATAAACATGTCTATGTATGAATGTGTGTGTGTGTGTGTGTGTGTGTGTGTGTGTGTGTTTGTGTGTGCGCACGTATGTGTTGAGGGAGGGGATTATCCGTCTCTGCTCTACACTGGTGTGGTCTCACTCAAGCCCTGTCTGCAGTTTTGGGAACCACAATATAAGAAAGGCAGTGAGCTGCAAGAAGGTC
This sequence comes from Melospiza melodia melodia, assembly GCF_035770615.1. Taxonomy (NCBI): domain Eukaryota; kingdom Metazoa; phylum Chordata; class Aves; order Passeriformes; family Passerellidae; genus Melospiza; species Melospiza melodia. Next base: position 97,910,182 of record NC_086195.1, on the reverse strand, counting down.
TCTGTCCTGGTTCAGGGCAAATTTGGGAGAAAACCCCCAGAGGGGCTCCTCTCTCTAGGGAAGCAGATTCGATTGGGCCCTTCCCCCAACCGGTTCAGGAGAAAATATCTCCTTGGAGAAAAATGGAAAAAAACTGTTTATTAAACAATAAAACCTAAACAATATTAAACAATAAAACACCTTGCTACTCCAAAAGAGATGACAAACTCAGAAAGTCCCTTCCCTGGGTTGCAGCTCAGCTCACTCAGTCTCCTATTAGTCCCTCCAGCACTGGAAATGTCGCAGCCCAGGCCCAGCCCGGTGGGCCACAGGTGGGAGCTGCTGGTGCTCTTCTGGTGTTCAGTCCAGAGCAGGTTTAAACAGGTCCAAAGAAAAAGGAAAAAAACCACAGTCCAGGGAACTTCTTTGCCTCAGCTAGCTAAAACTAACTAAAACAAAGGAGAGCTCTGTCCTGCTGTCTGTCCACCTACAGACAACACAGTCAGGAGCAGGAATGTGGAGGAGTGAGTGCAGTGTCTGAAAACAAACTCCACACTTCTTCTCTCCCCCCTTCACTCTCTGGAACAAGTCTGAAAGGTGCAAAACTTATTATTCAGTATAAATAGAACAAGACAATTGGAGATAAAAGGATCATATAGTCAGCCTAGAACAGTGTCCAAAGGGGAGGGTAACAAAGATAGTGAAGGGCCTTGATGGGAAGCCATAAAATGAGCAGCTTCTGTCCCTTGGTCTGTTCAGCTCAGCTCAAAGAGACCGAGGGGTGACCTCATTTCAGTCTGCAAATTCTTTGTGAGGAGGAGGGGCAGACACTGATCTCTGCTCTCTGGTCACCCGTGACAGAACCTGAGGGAATGCCATGAAGCTGTGGTCAGGGGGTGTTTAGGTCAGATGTTAGGGAAAAAGTTCTTCACCCAGGGGATGGCTGGACGCTGGCACAGGCTTCACAGGGAAGTGGTGGTGGTCACAGCACCAGCCTGACAGAGCTCAAGAAGCATTTGCACCATGCTCTCAGGCACAAGGTGGGATTCCTGGGGCTGTCCTGTGTAGGGCCATGAGCTGAACTCCTGTAAAGCTCCTTCCAACTCAGAATATTCTATGATATATGTAAGTGTAAAATTACTACAGTATGGATTCTGAAAGCTTGAACTTGTTTTAAAGTGTTAGAACACTGGAATGAAACATTTCTTTACTCTAACTTGCATTACTTCTAGTGCCATATTTGCAAAAACATTTTTCACATCAAGAAAGAAGGAAAAGAAGTCAAGGTTTGAGATTTCCATATGGCTTTATAAAACACTGACTAAAATATCTCATGTTGTAGATGTTGTATTTTTGATATTTTTTCCCTTAGAAGCAGAAAAAAAATCTATAGTTAGAATACAAATTAAAAATGAAATAACATAATTTTCCTTTAATTTTTCCACTAGAATCTTATGAGTTCTTAATGAAGCTGAAATAATTTCAACAAGAACAATTTAAAAAATCTGTGCTTGCTTGTATCTGTACAAGTCAGATTTAATTATTGAGAAATATTCCTTGACAGTGTACATATCAGTGCACAAGATCAAACACATTATGCCTTTCAGTTGTACTTCTAGTAATTTTAAAGTTTGTGGCTTTTTAAATTGCTGGCTGTTGGAACAATAAAATGAAATTCAATGGCAACTTAACAGCTCAGCAAGTGCAGTATGATATTTTCCTTGGTGCCGCAGGATACCTATGAACATTTGAAAACGTGTTTTGAAATGTGCCAAATAGTTTTATTTAATATGGACACTTCAGAAAAAGAAGAACTGATCAGCATGTGGGCATTATGGGCATTGCATTGCTCTGACACATTCTAGCAGCATGAGACTTGAAAGAGTTCTTTTATTAAATGTCTGATTAAATGTCTGAATGCTTGTTGAGAATGAAAAGTAGGACTGCAATAAATAAAAGCAGCGCCAACTGAATATATTTAATTCCCAAAAATATTTGTATATCTCTTCTCAGAGACATTTTTGTTAAAGACCCCAAGTGCATTTGCTTAAAAAAAAATATTTACAGAAATTATGAGCAATGCATATCTTGTTTATAATGTTCCATGTCAATTACAACCTGGATGGAAAAAGGGGCTAATTTGAACATTTTAAAGGAATACAGTGCCCCCAGTATTCATTTTGTACTGAAAAATGTGGAATGTACCATGTTATAAACACTGTATTTCAGGTTGCTTTGGGGGCTGATAGTAGGTACCAATATGACTATACCTGATTAATCCACTTTAATTCCCTAGAAGATTGACTTTAATAAAAGCAGATAGGGAAAGATAACTGCCCAGCCAGTCTTTCCAGATAAAATTGAAAAAGGACAGTTTTGTGGCTTAACTTCAGGAAGCAGCATGGTCTCACAGATCCTCTGCTCACTTCTCCACAGTAAGGTAGAAATGAGAAAACTGATTGGTAAAGATAAAGATGGATTAAAATCTAAAGTAAGAGTCCTGCACACAAGCAAAACAAAACAAAGAATTCTTTCACCACATCCCATTGGCAGGCAGGGGTTCAGCCAAGTAAGCAGGGCTCCACCAGGCATAATGGTGGCTTGGGAAGACAAATGCCATTCCTCTAAACATCCCTTCTCTTCCTTCTCCTTCTTCTCCCAGCTTTACATGCTGAGCACGATGCCATGTGGTATGGAATATCCTAGTGATCAGTCGGGGTCAGCTGTCCTGGCCTTAATGCTATATAAACACTGATCAGCAAAAGCTAAAATATTGGTATGCTATAAACACCATGCTCATTTCAAATAAAAAATACGGCATCACAGGGGCTTCTGTGATGAAAATTAAATGTATTACGCCCAGAACCAGCACAAAGAGTGACAGAACAGAATCTGAGTGATTTGACTCAAAGGACAAATGTCTTTGATCACTGAGAGAAACAAGCAGAGCTGAACGCATTTAACAAGCATTCATTCTTAGACGGAACGATGACCAGACAAGTAGAAAATTCTGACAAGGAAACTGATGAGAAATCTGAAAATTTTGAAATTCTAAATCTTGCCTTGTGTGATAATATACCAGCAGGTAAAAAATATCTGGTTTATATTGGTTTGAAATGTTTTTTCACTTTCACCTTTATGTCTACATCAACAACAGGATTGAAGAACCTTGTGAAAAATTTCAAGTGTGACTTAGAGATCTGAAATATACACTTTGGATCCAAAATATAGCTGCTAATTTGTAATTAATTTTATAGAATCTGAATGATCCAGATATCCTCTTTTTAAAATTAAAATTCTCCTATATGCTAAATTTCCACTTCTGTGACTACCTGCAGCATGACTTCATGTTTAAAATGTGTGCTCTGTTCCCTAAGATTGCCTTAACTTGTCCAATTTGCTGCTTTACACTGCATCTAGTACCATACAAATACATCTGGTACACGTATAAATACATTATACGTGGACCAAGTTACTTGCAAAATGTTATACTACTAATCATTTTCCATGCAAAACAAACTGATTTAAAAAAAAATTGAACTCAGATTTAAATCACTACCGTGCAATGCAGGAGAAAACAGAGGTATCCAGATGGTAATTTTCTGCCCTTTAGTTAAATTTAAGCTGGCAGATTCTCCTTGTAATGGTCTTCAAAGGACTTTGTTGTCTTCTTGAGCATAAATTCTTACATTATGCAGATAGTAATTTTACCAAGTCTGATTTTATTGGTCTCACTTAATTTTGTTATACTTGGGTATACCACAATACCCAAATAAAATTTGGGTCTTGTTCCAAAATCTCATATTTCAAAGTAAAATTCTTAAGACTGTGAGTAAAATGTATTCTGAAGTCATAGTGTGTCAGCCCCTCTTGCTGAAGTAGCCTCCCTTATTACAGCATCATTCAAAAAGTTATTTAGGCCAAAGAATAAGAAACTCAGTCTCACACTGAAAATGTTTCTCTAGTTTAATATGTTGAGGACTTTTCAGATGTGAAGGAAAAGCAGGAGATTTATTCCAACTCAAAAAATATTTGATGCATATAATATCATATTGTTTTAAGTTTATAAAAGATATGTGGAAAAAAGGCCAGAAACTCCCCTTTTAATGATCTTCCTTATCTAAGCCAAGACAAAGTTTCATTTAATAGGACACACATGAGCTTTATCTGAATGTAATTATTCAACCTATAATTCATCTAATAAATTATGATCACCAGAAAATGTCTGACATGACAGAAAATATGAGGTTCCTTTCTTGAAGGGTCCTTCTTGCTGCAGTGCAAATGCTTATGTAGGTGATTGCTTGCACTTTTTTTCTTTGCAACAGTGTGTAATACTCTTGATGTGTTAATTTATTCCCTAATGTTCTACTTATTTGATTTATTAAATTTGCTAAATGTATGATCTTGCCCAGTATATAGTCTTGTAACTCCCAGTATCAGATCACATAAAATACTGATTTTCCTCTACCATGTGGAAGTGTCATCTTAATTTTCCAATTATGAATTTATTTTTCCTGGAATTGTTTGCATAATAGATTGAAAGAACAATAAAATATTTATCTACAATGGGTCCTTTCATGTTCCATATTTCTGTGGTAACTTGTCATGGTTAAAACCAAGCTGGCAATTAAAGTTCCACACAGCCATTCACTTACTAACCCCTCCCCCTCCAGTGGAGTAGGAGAGAGAACTGGAAAAACAAAAAATTAGAAAACTCATGACTCGAGACAGACAGTTTAACAGCTAAAGCAAAAGTCATGTGCACAAGCAAAGCAACAAGGAATTTGCTCGCTACTTGGGGGAAGTAGGTGTTCAATCATCTCCCGGAAAGTATGGCTCCAACAAGTGTAACTGTGACTTGGGAATAAAAAATGGAACATGTGCATCCTCTTCTTCCTTCTTTCGGCAGCTTTATGTTCTAAGCATGCCATAAGATATGCAATGTTCCTTTAGTTATATGGGGACAGCCCCCTCCCAATCTCCTGTGCAGCCTTGTGGGACTCAGGGACCTGTGGGGTGGGTAAGCAAGGCCCAACAATAATTTGAGAAGAGGGCATGCACATGGTGGTAAGGAGCTTAGAAGCCCACTGATGTCCCCCGCTCAGCTTGGCTGGGAGGAGCTGGCTAAATAAAAAGAGACAGGAATGATGAAACTAGCCAGAAAATTAAAAAACTTTAATAGCAAGGATAACAAACACCATGCAGGTACAGAGACTAAGTTCCAAAGACCCCTGGGTGAGGCAAACACAGCTAGGTATAGGGGCACAAGGTCCAATCACAAAGGTGAACTCAGGATATGGTCTTATATGAACTAGGCATGGAGCCAACGTGAAACAAGAACTGGAAACTTCACCAAATACAGGACAGCCCTATTATCATACTACAAAGTCCCATGACCCCATGGTCCCCACTGTGGCCTGGTGAAGAGTCCCCTCCCTTCAGCGCTCTGCCTGCCATGGTTTATGGCCAAAGCATCCTGTAAAAGCATCTGAGGTAAAAACATCAGCAGGGTGAGATCCCACACAGTGACATCTCCCTGGATAAGCGCCGGCCTCTGACACTGGAGTCATGGGGCCCTCCTGAGTCAGCCACGCTTTCTCTGTGGGTTTCCTGCTGGCACCAGGCCCTTCTGTGTGACACCCCCACCTCCCTGACAGCTTCTACTGCACAGGGGAACTTGCTGGGCCACATACAGCCACAGCATCTACTCAGGTGTAGGGTCAAACCTCAGCCTCCCAGTACAGCCATTGGGAGCTGGGGTAGCAGAAGAAGGAAGTGAGGTTTAGTTACCTTAAGAACCAGTGCAGAGGTGCCAGGCTGCAAACACAGCCTTGGATGGCCAGCAACAACTGCTGTAACAACTGCCAAAACCATGGAGAGCCTTCCAGAACCTTTTGGATGCTTTGGGAGGTTCAGCAGCTGCTGTGGGTGACCGTTGGCCACTCTTGGTTCCACCAGCCACTGCCAGCAGACCCTGGGACTGTGCCTACATGGCTGCACCTGCCCTCCCAGGCTGTCCAGCCATGCCCATGCCCACCCCTTTGGAAGGGCAAGGGCATTTGGCACCTTGCAGCTTCAATTCCTCTACAGACTGCTCCCTGAACATGTCAGACTTGGTGATCCTTCCGGGTCCCTTCCATCTGAGACCTCTCTGTGACCTGTACCATAGAGCAGCTCTTCCTGCAGCTCACTGGGCTCACATCCCACCTCTCCCATGGGAGCCCCTTAGACTTCACCTGAGCCCTCCACATTGCAGAGCCCAGCCACAGCTCCCCCAAGGCCAGGGAACAATGAAATATCCTCACCTTGAAATGTCCTCACTTTCCAGGCAGGGCCTCAGTGTGGGTCTGTTTCCCAAGCGCAGTTTCCCTTGCATTGCCAGGCAGTGCTCAGGAGCCAGGGCAGGAACAGACCCCCATGGCTTGTAGCCAAGGTGAGTAATGAGGCCTCCAGCCTGGCACACCTGTGCTGGCCATGACCATCTCAGAATCCTCTGAATCTTGGCCAGCCCATCCCAGTCTCTGGGAGAGCTGGGCTGGATCCTGGCATTACATTGCATCACATCAATTCCATTCCATTCCATTCCATTCCATTCCATTCCATTCCATTCCATTCCATTCCATTCCATTCCATTCCATTCCATTCCATTCCCATGTAGGTACATTTTGCAGCCTCAGCAGTCAAGTCTGAGGTGGAGTTTGGCAAAGGAAACCACTCTGAATCTTGTCACTCTGTGGGAGAGTCTCCCTTAACCTTTTGAATACTCCCACTTTCCTGCTCTTGCCCTTCCTCTTTCCCACAGTCTCTGCACAGATAATTTTTGAGTTGAGTTTGGTTTTGTACCAATGGATGTTGGATTTTTTTTTCCTTTTTGTCTGTATACTTTTGCCATCAAGGAGTGAACCTTGCCAACGAACTTTGTTGTGTGAACTTTTATATTAACCCTGCTTTTGCCGATATCTTTTTCTGGCAATTCCTTATGTGACCTTAACCACTCTTTTGCAACACACTGTTGTCAACATGTGTCACCAGAAGCTTTGTATATTTGTGTTGTGTGTCTGTGGCTTTTTTTTCTTCAGTAGAGTAAAAGAGCCTCCTCTTAACCCAAATGTTTCTATACTTCCATAAAGCCCTGGCTAAAGCATTTCAAATTAAATCAGCTGCTTACTCAAACATTTTCTGACTCTGTTTCCAGCAGGCAGAGCAGCATAGAGCACAGGTGACTCTAACAGAGTCGCAGAAGAGTTAGGGTTGGAATGGACCTCTGCAGAACCCCCAGTCCGACCCCCTTGTCAGGGTCACCTAGAGCAGGGGATGCAGGAATGTGCCTGGATGAGTTTTAAATGTCTCTGGAGAGAGAGATCCCACAAGTTCCCTGGGCAGCCTGTCCCAGCACTGTGCCACCTTCACACGCCCTCACACCCTTGGCATTTTGTGGAATTGTCCCCATGGCCCTGCCTGGCCACCTCTCTGGGGAGGTCTCCCTGTGCCTCGCTATGTTTGACATAGCCCCTCCATGCAAGGCACTCCTGGCCCAGGTTCTGGCAGCTGAGGAGAAGTGGCTGGGTCATGGCAGAGCAGCGCCCACGGCCTTGCAGTCCACTGCACCTCACCTCACCATAACCACTTGCCACTCCAAGTTTTAAAGACTTACCACCCTTACTGAATTTCTTCAGTAGCTTACACTCTACATGAAACATGAAATTTCTGGGATTCTTCACTGTCAGCCACCTCCTGCCATGGATTTTTACATTTAGTTGGAGGACATTTCATATCTGCCATGTGTGATGAACTCTGGCTTTGTGAAAACCTGTGGTTCTCTATCTCAAAGTCTTCTTCAGCTGTCAGAAGGATTTTGTCATCCAGTAAAACAATCTCAGTCTATTACTGAAACTCAGATTGAATCAGGTCAGTGGAAGTGGTTGGATTTTCTTCAGGTTTTCCTACAATTAGTTCTGCAAGAAAAATATTCATCCTTACAGGAAAGTGTGAGAAATACCTGATATGTTTCATTGTTCAATTCTTTCTACCAGGAATATTATGGAAAGAAAAAATTCCCCATCTCATTAGATACAGATGACCCACGTATTTTCTTTTCTCTTTTCACTTCAGGAACGTATCTCTGAATATATTACTGAGAGGTCTTTGCATGTTTCTAAAGATTTCATAGCCGGACACTTGTAGATTCAGAAGATTTAAGGTTATCTATTTGAAATTTTTATAGCTATTAACAATAGATGTTGCCGGAAAACCTGGAAGTCTTAATAATCAGACAAGATAATAGCAAGATGGCTGCATTTTCCTCAACTTTATACTGAAATCCATAGCTAAACTAGTGACTTTAGGCTCCTCTTACTGTTGATGGAGACTAATAGGCTTCTTCAGGATGTGATCTATTTCTTATTTAAAGTTTTACAATTATATGAACAGCCTTTGAAAATAATGTATTTCTCTCCACTGACTATGAAGCAGTACTGGGATAACTAGGTTAGATATGGATGTTGACATGGCAGATATACACATTTAATCAGTTGAATATCAGTTACAAAAAAAGACAGTTCTTGCCCCAATGAATTTGCTATCTAAATAAGAAAGGAGGAAATGGAAATTTAAAGACATTAAATAGCTTGCACAAAATCAGAACTTAAAATATCCCCTGAGTTTTAAGCAGAAGGCTGTATCTGCTTCAATTTTCAGTATTCAGTTGTTCTTTCAAAGCTTCTTTGGCATCCTGAAAAAGTTCTCATACTACAGTGCTATGTTGATGGCAGTTTTTCTATGTTTATTTTGTAACTTATTTCCATTGTACTAAAAATGCTGTTTGATTCACTTCTACATGGAGACCTCATAAAAAATTGAAAAGCTTCAATAATTTTAAATCATTCTACACTGCATATAGAGATTTAAATTTCAGTGCTATTTTTTTATTAGCACTTTAATTTGGAAGGTACTAGGCTTCCACAAGATTTAAAATTATTGGAGCATTTCAAATTTTTATAAGCTTTCTAGTAAAGATGTGACTATGGTTCTGGGCTTATAGAGTGTAGGACAATTTAAATTTAATCTAAATTATTTAAGTGCTTCAGACTTCAGGGAGATTTTCAATCTCTCAAACTGGGATCCATGTTCAGAGACTAGAGCAATCTTATAATGTAAAGTGCTTTCATAATTTTAAAGACCTGTGGGCAGCATTCTGAGAAGACCTTTTTTATTTTCAGTTTGTTAATTTAAATTACTTGTTTTCATCTGCAATGAATGGCAAGGAAAACAGGTGTAATAAGATCACACCTGTTTCCTCTAAAAAATTTTGGATAAAAATGAGCTTTCCAGCTGAGATACATGGTGAGGTAATGTGAAGAACACCATTTATTAATGTACATTTTGAAATTTGCTCTAAGATGTTACACATTCTATAGTCTCACCTATGCCCATCGATATTAGGTATACTCATTATCTTACAATATCAAAGACATTTAGCTTCCATCTTCAATCTTTTCAAGACTTAGTTTTACCTGGAGAGGAACCAAAATGTATTCAATTGCATTTTGCGAAACTTTTGTCTAATGTGAAACTTCCCATAAAATCAAAAAGGCATCTTTTCCCTATATTTCTAAAGCCATCTTTGCCCTACCATCAACAAAATATTATGGCATTGATGGATGTCTGATTAATACGATCTTTTGAAGCAAAATTTTGAAGACCATTGTTGTGTGCCTGGGGAAGAATTCTGTTAGCCTCATCAGTTATTTTAGGATGTAATGTCTCCATCCATGTAACATGTGAACATAACTAATTGATCTTGTCTTTTCCATCACTACGACAGTTATTTTCTGTTAATGGAACATTATTTGCAATTCAGATTGCTTAGTCAAAGAAATCTTATTTATTTTTCATAGCACTAGAAAATATATAAAAGCACAGAGCAATTGTCAAGTGTCCTCAACTTGGTTGCAACGAGGAGAGACGAGTTTTATGAGGTGTGGTTGTCTCAGTTGTTATTCTATAACACTCAAATCATCACTGGGAGATGTGATTTCAGGATGAAATCTCTCTCTCTTCATCACAGAGTCAGAGTCACTGTGGACCCTGGTTCCTCTGCCATTCTGCCAGTCCTTTTCCCTTTCTCTCTGGGATGCAGCTATGGGATGTGGTGCTGAAATGCTACCATCAAAAATGGAAATCAACTTTGCTGAGCCAGCAGTTCTGACACAGAGGCTTCCATGGGGAAAAGACTGGCAAGGGCAATGCCAGCCAAACCAAGCCCATCAAGCCAAGCCTAAACAAGTCAAATTAAAGCAGTGGAACAGTGGGAAAGTGGCTGTGACCTGTGGGAACAACCTCCAGAGCAGTGAAGTAGAAGAAGCAGTAGAGGCACAAGCACCTGTGCGGAATTGAACCACAGTGGAGAAGCAGTACAACATGACTCAAGCTACACAGCTTTTGGGGTGTTTCTTTGTCACTGTTTGTCATTTTTGCAAGCTTGGGGCAGCAGGGGGGACACACACATTAACTGCAGGTGCTCCCCTGCTGTGTAGCCTTTGTTCCCAGTGGCCGTTTGGTATGTTGCATAGGAATGGTTGCCACATTTCCTTTGTATGGAGAAGTCACATGGGCACGATCTATGAGGGGTGTCCAGCATCTTTTCTTCCTCATTGGTGGTGAACACCATTTTGTGGGCAAAAAACTCTCTCTTTTTGTATGCCTTTGCTATTAATATTGCTGTCATTATTTTACCTTATTCCAAAGCTTTGCTCTTTCAGTAAATTGAAGAGTGGCAAGAGAAGTGGCTTATCTGGAGTTCAATTTCCAGATAGTGTTGAAATCCGCACATAAAGTTAATACTGAAAGGTGTTGGAATCACTAACTTTGTAGAAATGAGCTTTTAGATTCAGTTTGAGCAAAAGTTACATGAAATCTTTTGTGCATGTGATAATCAAGATACATCAGGAACTGCCAGGGAGTAGTCAATTGTGATAATAAAGCAAGGCACTAGAAGCTCTTGAACTACATCAAACCGGTGGCAAAATGCCATCTTTGATCTCCCAGTTTCATGGGTCAGATCCAACCCGGTAGTGGACAGTCACATAATTTACACCACCCAAAACCAGAAAGAGCCTTAAAGATATATTATTTGAGTCACTAAAGGATTGGAATATCTAAGATGATTCTTTTGAAGTGAAATAATTGATAAAGCCAATTCTGTCCCTTCAATAAAAGAGCAATGGCCTTCTGTTTGGATAGAATCTTACTGTACAATCCCTGGTAAAGCCCATTTACCACCTGGCTCAAATGCATGTAGAACACACAGAAAATACCTACGCTAAAAAAGCTGTTGACCATGTAGAGTGGAAATAGGTAACTACTAACAGGCACTTGAATCCCAATCCCACTCTATTAATGATATAAATGGAAAAGAAAGAAACAATGTATATTAACTTATGAAGGAGTGTGATTGGCTCTCATTTTTGGAAACTTGAGGACCAGATTCACTGATTTACTGTAAGTACTTCAGTTGCTTTTCTGTACAAAGAAGTCATGAATTTGGTTTAATGGCAAAACACTAAACTGAGTCTACAGCTGTGTTCTGTTCTTAGAGTAGTATAAACCATCTGGAGAATACTACTTAATGTCACCCACAGAATCAAGTCCATATTCTCAGCTGCCTTAATGTTAGTTATTTCTGGTAATGCCAGTTTATACCATTGTGAATATGTATAAGAATCTTCATTAAGTCATTTTTGCTTAAATCAAATTTTTGGTTAAATGAAGACAAGATGACAAGCTGCAATAATTATTCAGTTCTAATTGTTGTATGAAATATGCAACAAAAGTTCTAACTAAATAACAAATCACCCCAAAAAATCTGTATAATACAGAAAAATCCTTGTCTCAGGGTTCCGGCACTGAGTAGGTCTGACGGATCATTAATAATGTTGTAGAGTGACAAAATAATAGAATATACTGAGTGGGATATCTGTGGCCATAATGAACTAAAGGGATTTTTTTTTATGAATGAAAATGTATCTGTGGGGAAGGTCTACCATTCTTGTATCACAATGAAAGAAAGGACAAAAGTTTAAAAAGAGAAGTTTAAAATAAAATGCAGAAAAGATGAGACAGAAGTTGACAATTAATGTTGTGATAATATATCCATGCTCACAAATCCAGATGAAGTTTATGCTACATTATCAGCTCAGAGATGGAATAAAAATATTTTCAAGATTCTAAAATTAACACTGAAGTCATAATAAGCTGAAAACAAATCCAACAAAGAACTAAAAACCACAAACCAAGTCTGTGTTCCCAGGCATGTTTTCTGTTCACAGAATGGAAATGAGGAATACGAAATAAGAGAAAAATCTTGTTCCATCACTCCATCAATGCTATTGCCAAAGGGTGCTCTTTGATGCAAAGTTTTTCCTACTGATATAAACTTTTTTTACATTTTCCAACTTTGGCTTATTCATGTAAACCAGAAGAAAATGTTTCCAACCATCACAGCTGTGCTAGGAATTGATAAAATTGTGCATATTACCTAGGTATATATGTTAAAAAAAGTGTTTGCATATGCATGAGATTCCCAATTGCTACATTTAATAATAAATGTTGTCTTTTATTTTGAAGAATTGCTTTATTTTTAAGGTATTTTAATGTCGAATTTCCAAATTCTTTTTTTTCTTCCTTGATTTCTATTCGTATTCATAGTTACTGTTTTATTTGCACCTGTAGCTTTTTTTGTTGTTGTTTGTTTTTTTTAGGTTTGGTAGAAATCTCTGATTGTGCTTGTGAGGAGAAATTTCACTTTGACTAAAGAACAATTGTAATCAACAAATTAATTCAGCTTATAAAACTTCCAGCCAACAGATTTTTCTCATAATATTATCTAGCAGATTAATTGTTTGGTGATTGATTGGTTCTCAATTTTAAATTAAATGAATACTTCAGAAGAACCTGGGGATTTTTTTAGGGGGAAAAACAACAACAGAAAAAAAGGTCAAATAAGAAATATAGATATGTATTTGCTTGATTTTGCACAAGAGTGGAAATCAGCATCCATTTTCATCTGATTTTTTTCACTTTTAAAAAACCCCAAACTTAAAAATTTCACTACAGCAAGGAAAGTAAATAATAGCAAAATATTTCTAAGACATTTTTGCTTACAACTTTGTATTGCTGTGTTAAATGTTCTTCCTTAAGTCTAATTATCCGTTATTCAATTAAGCAATATGCCAAATGCAATCAAGGTTCATTGAAGTAACCAAAAATTCTAATAAAAAAACTCAGGGTGTAAATATGGCACCTATAAAATCTTGAAATACACACTGTAAAAATGCTTACATATTGTTATACTCATCTACACATTTTAAATTCTTTATATGCATTAATTCATCTTTGCTGATAAATTTGTTTTTTTTACCCCCGAATGTCCAGTAATATTGTGAAACTTAAAATATAGTAAAGTAACAGCAGATTATTTAAGAGATAAAGTTTTCCTCTACAGACTATGATAAGATCTCAAGTTTTCCCTTATAGATTTTCTTGTACAAACTATTTGCTAAGCCATCTGTGTTTTGATTTTCCATTATTTGCATTGCCTTTATGTTCATGAGGTATTTTTTTCTTGCACTGCTAATTTTTTCCCTTATAATGCTTTTTTATTTTTAATAACAAATGCTCTCAATTTATTAAAATTTGAAAAATCTGCTTTTCTGTCCTTCATACTGTGATTTAAATTTCTAGTGCAATATCTGGTCTACTACTGGCCCTCTGTAAAATGATATAAGGACAGCCACAATCCTAGTTGGCTGTTTCCCTGCAATCTAATTGACTTGGTGGGACATCTTCAGCAGGTAACTGTAAAACTGTAGCCTGTGTGGTCTTCAATGAAAAACTCATCCCTCTACAACAGCAGATATACTATCCTTTTGTATCATGATTACCATGACTCTTAGTCCCAGTATGTCAAATTTAGAAGTTACTCCTTCCAAACATCCTGTATCCACAAAATTTATTTGCCTGATGTGGCATCTAATGCATCAAGAATTATAAAAAGTAGCATTCTTTTTTTCTATAAAAGCAATAGTTTGGTGGAATATTGTATGGTCTCCACTAAAGAATATCAAGAGCATTCCTGAGCACTGTAACTCTATTGCTTATGTACACATATTGCTAAATTTCTTAAATTGCTTTAATTATTTGTTAGCATGGTTTTGTTTTTTGGTCTCCAGCCATTTCCCAAATAATTTGTATTAAGTTCTTGAGAGTTAGGGTTAGGAGAGTCACGGACCACTCCCAATAGACAAATTAGGAGAGTCTATACTTTTTCCGGAGTGTATAAGAATTTAATAATATGGTTACTAGCTAGCTATTTTGAGTTCGCTGATGTGACTCAGAGAAGGGGCTCCGGTGATTTTAATATATTCCTTTAATTCCTTGAAATGTGGTTTTCAATTTATGCATTACGGAGATTTATGCATAAACCTCTACAAAACTGAAGGATTTAATTTGCTGGGAAAACTATTTTTAGTCAGGATTATTGCTCAACAATTTGTCCGACCATTAGTTTCACCCTTCATAAATGCTATGTTTACTACTTTCCAGGGGAGAAAAGGATTTACTAACACCCAAAAGACATCAGTGTTTCTGATATGCCTTATCAGGTGCCTATTCTCTGAGAGAAGCTAGTTCTGTGATTATCTGGCAAGTTCATGGATTACAGAAAATCCCTTGGAGGAAGTTATGTGCATGACTGCAGCCTCAGGAGAGAGGAAGGGCATAAGAATAAACCTCTCCTATGACCAGCATCTACTTCACAGAAGGACAAGCCTGAGGACAGTCATTTTTTTGGGACTGAATCCTAGATGAAAGAGAAATCCCAAAATAAGACACAGTCTATCTAGTCAACTTTTCAGCTGAACTGAATCAAAAAAGGTCTTTGGACCAGAACTAAAATAAAGACAGTCAGGTACATTCAATTTCCCCCTCCACATACCCCTTATATTTTGTCTTGGAACATAATCACCCCATTAATATATGAAAAACAGTACATGTTAGGAAGTTGTCATGCATGTTATGGTGGTTAGTCTAATATCAAAAATTATTTCAAAACTTATGGTCCTAAGTAGGAATATTGCCCACTTCTGTAGGGTCTCTAGTCCTTGCAATGGAATGTATGTTAGTATGGTTGTTGTTGCCATTATTCATATTGATATGAATATTATTATAAATATCAGTATTATTTTGGCCTGGAAAACACAATTATTTAAATGAGTTTACATTCTGTTATTCTAGGTTTACTGTTTCTCTTTGTTGCCCTCTGGACAGTTATATCCAAATTGTTAGAAGCATTTGCATGGATGAACTTTGGATTTGCTATTCTAATGAAATGTTTGGCATTAGTACCTATGTGTTTTGCTATATGAAGAACACAGATATATGGAAAGGACACAGAATACGAAGAGGAGCTAAGCAGGCAAAGGATCAGTGGGAAACTGGAAACTTCAATCAATTCACACAGATCAGCTACAGAAGTTTCTAACTGACTAGTTCCAGTGACTTCCAGTGTGAAAAGTCCTGTGAAGCTTCTCTCACATGGGGACCTTCTCAGAAATTTGCCTGACTCCTCAGTTGTGGATTTGAGTCTAATTTTCTTTCCTAAGATTCAGTGCTTATGTACCATTGAGCTAAGTAAATTCATTAATTATTTCTCCAGATTCTACTAGTTCATTGTGTTCCACATTTCAATATTTTTTTTAAATTTTTCAAATAATTCCTCTCTATTTGCAAGTAGATCCAGGATGGCTTCTCCTCTGGTTAATACATGGTTGGCTGTCTTTGGTTACTAGGAGATAATTCCTCTGTAAATGGTATTTTGTGATTCTGACTACCTTGAGGTTTTGTCCAGGAAATTTTCATTCCTGCTAGTCTCTAGTCATATACCATCTGTCATTTCTTCTTTGTTTTTAATTCCTTGCAACTTTACCTAAAAACTGAATCATTGCTTTCATTAACAAGGGTTTGTGGAGTTCTCTCATGTCTAGGCCTGCAGTTTTCAAATTGCTTAAAGGAATTATGCACTTATCTTTGCTTGGGTTTGTTTTGAGTTGTTTTTTGTTTTTTTGATTTCTTTTAGTATGGAGTAAATTAGATCAACCCAATGATGCAAGGCTATTTAAAATCCTAGTAAGAATTCTGATTCCAACTAACTTTTCATTTATTTACCCAATTGTCTCTATATATTGGAATTCTGGTTGCAAGAATCATCTTTCTTAGGTACACTTGCAATGAAGCATATTGTAATGTTAAATGATGTTTTTGTAATACTGTCATTTAATACTATTTTTTGTCTTCCTGTTATTTTCTTTGTTCTGTTTTTGCAATTATCAAAGTATGTAGTTTGTTATTTACTCATTTTTTCCCCAGATTTTTTTTCACCATGTACTCTATATAAGATTCAATATTTTATTAGTAACAGTTTGGATTTCCAGTATGTACCAGATGGAGTTAAAAGGAAGCTATTTTTCCCTCTTCTAACTGTTAAGAGTTGTTTAACACTTTTCTGAAGAAATGTACCAATTCTGAACTTAGGTTAAGTAGTCATATGTCAAAATATGGAAAGTCTCAGCTCAGACTACTGCAACATGCAAGACTTGCAGCTGTTATCATTAATAATACAGAACATGGAGACAATTGTAATATCTGTTGAAATCCTCAATATCATAGAAATTATGATCAGCAAATCTTTGACATGATTATTTCATCAGTCTATAGTTTGTGAATACTAATAAGATGTACTTTTGACACAGGCAACATGTCTGAACTAAAAAGCCATTATTGAAATTATAATATAAATAAAATGTGGAATGAAAGGCTAATAATGAGTGTGCCAGATGTTATACTCTGAATGCTTAGAATATTTATGGACTGCTCCAGTCAGATGGTGGATGCTCTGGACACATGGAGCATTTGAGAAATACAACATCAGAATATACTGAATAATACAGTATGATACAGATGTTTTCTAGAGGATGGTAGTTACTGCATTCCTGACTAAGCACTGGAAAGAAAATTGGAATTTCAGTCATGTGGAAAAGGGGTGTTGGTGCATATTCTACTACTGGTTAAATATAATTCATCTTTTCACTGATGACTAGAAAATAGTACTACTATTCATCTCATTCAAAAAGAGAGAAAGACAGAAAGAAAACAATCAAAAGAGACAGCCAAGCACTTTCAAGAACCTATTAACTGAATTATGGAATTAATCTGTCAATACTCTCTGTGTTAAATCATATTCTTAAATATATACAAAACCTATTTAATGCTTTAGTGTATCTTTCTTTTTTCTTTTGGTTTGCCCCAAATAATGTCTGTGTTATTTGGGAAGTTGTTTTGTCACTGATTAACTCTGAAGCAGACAATAATATGTGTGTTATAATAAATAATATTTATTATATTGTAGTAGATTGGAGTGAGAGGTGTAGCTGTAAGGGACCTAAAGTTTTTTGTCTAGCTGAAAAACAGTCATTCCATCAAGAAAAATCATGACCAAAGACTGAGATCCAACTGTAGGTACTCCAATGAGACCAGGAAAAAATGAGAGGGACAAGTAATTTTGACATTTATCAATACTTCATTTTTTTTTTCTCAAATCCTGGAATTCTTTAATCTAAACTAATGACTATTGGCTATTTTTAAGTGTTGCACTGTTCCTTGCTGGACTTCATGAACTTCCTATCAGCCCATTTCTCTAGCCTGTTGAGATCCCTCTGGATGGTTGGACAGCCGTTAGTGAGTCCTCCCAGTTTGGTTTCATTAGCAAACTTGCTGAGGGTGAACTCTGCCCTACCATCCAGATCATTGAGGATGTTAAGCAGGACCAAGTACTGACCGCTGGAGTACACCACCAGTCACTGGTCTCCAACTCGCCTCTGTGACACTGATCATGACTCTCTGGGTCTGTCCATTCTTCCAGTTTTCAAAGCACCTCACTGTCTACTTATACAGCCCGTGTTTCATCAGCTTGTCTATCAGTATCTTGAAGGAGACTGTGAAAGATACTGCTGAAATTGGAGTAGATGCTATCTACTGCTCTACCCTCAAACACCAGGACAGTCATTTCACTATAGAAGTTCATTAAGACTGTCATGTGTGTTTGTTCTCCTTAGTGAAACCTTGCTGGCTATTCCTGATGATTGTCTTCTTTACATGCCTGAAAATAGACTTTAGATTTAGTTTATCTCCTTAAAGACCTTCAGAGGGACTGAGGCTGACCAGTATATAGCTCCTGAGTCCTCCTCCTTGCCCTGTCTGAAAACAGGAATCGCATTTCCTTCCCTTTCAATGACATCAGCAAGCTCTCTTAGAAATTGTGGGTGTATCCCATCATGGATGATGGATTTGTGTATGTCTGGTTCTCTCAAGTATTCCCTGACATCATTCTTTTACAGCAGCTTTTCAGCTTCTTTCCTCCAGATTGTTCCCCTTGTTTATGATACCTGGGATTCCTGAAGGCTGGGTTTTCTAGTAGATACTACGCTTTCTAGGCAAAGAAGACATTTAGCACTTCTGCATTTCCTGTGTCTTGTGAACCAGATCTCTTCTCTCATTCAGCAGTGGTTATCCTTGTGTGTTTGTATCCCCTCTTTTTTTGTATAAGCACATTGAGAAGGAATGGAAACTTCAGGGTTCTTTTCAGCCCAAAAAATCTCATGCTGTAACACATAAAAATAGGGAGCCAAAGAGATGCAGCTTTCTGATGTGCCCTGTGTTAGCTGGTGAAATGCATAAAACAAATTCTAGTCTGTTAAAGACTTTTCAGGGGAAAAAAACATGGGGACATTATTTTAGTTAAGAAGAATGGCCAAATGATATAATTGTGTCTATTGTAAAAGTTTGATAGATTGGATTTGGGGTCAGATATTAAAGTTTTTCTGGATCCTGTAGTGAATTTGATGGGGGATGAGGAATGTCTGGATGAAAGAATATCCTCCACTATCAGGAAGTTCTAGAGTGCTATTAGAATGTGAAAACTAGCTGAGATTTCCCTAGGAGTTATGTTCCAGAGGGAATTTTTAACAGGTAATTCTCTGATAAAGACAAGCAAACACCACTCTATCTAGAAAACAAGGCTGTCTGTCCTACAATAACAGTTTGGAGTAAATGCTTAAACTCCAAGAGTTCCAGTGGGGTGTATCACAGTCATTAAATGAACACAGAGGGAAACTAATCTCAGAGCTGGTCATTAGCTAAAAGTTCTGAGAAATAGACTGCAGTTTCCCAAAGTCATTGAGGAAACTAAGTCTCATTCAACAGTGAAAAAAAAAATCCAAAATCCTGAATGCCTTTGTGAATCTTGGCCTGAGGTAAAATTGGTTTAAACTATCTCTTTTATTCAGGCTGTGAAAGATTTTGAAATGGACTTATATTACTCTGGAGACAGATGCCAACCATCCATTTATAAGGTGTCCTAATATGATACTTTTTCAAGCCCATTTCTCACAAATTTTTCACTATTCATGAAGCGGTAGAAGGTTATTTCAGACCAAAAGAAGAAAAGACAATTTTCTAGCAGAGCTGATGGGCTTGGGGGTTCAGAAATGCACCTGAGAGGTGAAATATCTAGTTCAAAGACTTAAATTTAGTGTTTGCTAAATACAAGAGAGAATATGTATTACAGAAAAGGTTAAATTGAAAAGGCTTTGATGGAATTTGTTTTGGGTGGTTTTCTTTAAAGAAAATGTCTTATAGACCCACTTCTTATGAGGAAGAAATAAAACCCAAGCCTCTAGTGCATGTTTAGATATACTCAATAAATTTAATAGCTATTTAATTCTTTAAAATGGGGATGGAAATAGAAGTTTAATATCTTCATTTAAACCAATATAGTAGCTTTTAAATTTACTGGACATTGGGAATAATTACATCTGTATTCTCTGGCAAATAAATGGCCAAAATGCAAAGTTTTAGCTCTTTTACATCCATTGAAATTACATAGCTAGTGAAGTAGCAGAACCAATTTTTCTAAGCCAAGGAAGATACTGCTGGTCTGTTATGGTTTGAAATTATTATTTTATTTGATACAAAGTTGATGAGTTTGAGGTTCATTAGGAGTTCTTTTGAATTACCAAATCATTTGGTGCAGATCATTCCAGAGCCAGAAGATGATATGATAGAGTTTTGTCATTATTAGTCTGAGCTATACTTGAAACAGTGACCTAAAGCTAAAAAGTGTCCATATTATATTTCCAGTTCCCTCAATGAAACACTTCCTGCAGAGTTCATACTTTTCAATAACAACAGTTACACTGAGTAGAGAAACTATAGTTTTGTTTTGGGTTGTTTATTTGGTTTTTGGGTTTTTTTGCCTCTGAGGTAGATCTGTTGCCACTAGCTTTCCTATTCACGTCCTTCGGGCCTTTGGGTAACAGGGCTTAGATCAGAAAGTTGTATTCAGAAAGAAATGACAAGTGTCTGGGGATTATTTTTTAACTTCATGTTAATGGGCTTGTGGTGACAATAACAGATTGTAAGGCATAACACTAAAGCTAGAAATTCTTTATGTTCTCATTTATGAAGTAAATGGAAACCAAGTCCTGTGCTGACATTTGTATTGCTGCAAGGTTTGAGACTTGTATAAGACAAATATCAATATGTTTTCCTTCCATAACAATTTACTCTAGAGGTCATTCTTCTATGCCATTAACATATTTTTTAAAAGGTAAAAGTGGGCAAAGCAGCTGTAAACAGCAGAAAACCATCTCTGTAATCAGATGGTTACCTTATAATTCAAACTGCAGGATTTATGAATGGATTTTGCTGTATGAAGAGATGATGTGAAGGGTACCCATGTTGCCTGCTGTGAGAACTTTCATTTGGACTACATAGAGATGAATAATATTGACAGAAACAAAGAATGACATCCATATAGCCTGACCTGCTTGAATTTTGAGGAACAGACACAATTCCAACAATATGACCCTACAGCCTACAATTAGATTAATACTTTGTCTACCATAAAAGCTTTTAATGTAGAATAATTGGTAGAATATTTCTCAACACCTGATAGGGGCACCCACACTATGGACAGATGCCATGGCCTTAAATAAGTTTATTAATGAAGAATTGATCCAAACTCCACATGAAACAAAATTTCTTCAGAGAAGGACTAGGTTGCTAGAATGCAAGTGTAAACTAACTCAGAGGTGTTACATACATTGGGGCACTGAGAACGTGGATTTTCCTATACTGAGCAATATGCAGCATTTTGCACTAGGTCTGGTTCTTTTGCTAGTTTTATAGTACTTTTAGTACTATAAAAGTTTTATAGTACTTTTATAGCAAATATAATATGAATTTTATTATTAGTTTTATTTTGTACCTTTCTTTCCTGTAATTCTTTAAATATCCTGATGGAAATTTATTAATCTCACCTACAGAAAAATATTTTAATAAATAATATTGACATCTTGCATGGGGTTTGTGGTGTTTTTCACTATGTATGTGACTAAATAAGTGTTCTGAAGGCATAATCCTATAAAATAAACTATATAAAAACCAATTTTTTTATACTGGAAACAAAAATATTTCAGCTATCTTAAAGGTTATTATTAAAGGAAGTTAACACTAATTTTAAATTGGTATCTAGATGTTTTCATTTACATTACACAAATTTCATGAGCATTTATAATTAGGAATTTGTAGTCGAAGCTCTCCTTCACTTTCTATTAGTCTAGGGGATTTTTATTAATAATGTAAGAAGATATTGAAACGGGCAAATTAGCATTTTAGGTAAAAGTCAGAATACAGAAACTAAACATGCAATTGCCTAAATATATTTTTGGTACTATTTGATAGGACGTTTGAAATATATACCTGGGGTAAACAGGTATGAGACAATATCTACAGAAATTCATGCCTGATGAATTTCTGTATGGCATGAACAGAAATTCATGCAGATGAGAGGTCATCTGTGAAATGGTCCTAAATTTAAGTGACTTAATAGAGCACAAATAAACATTAGTGATTTTCTGCATGTGATTCCATGCACAAGGTCTAATCTTTCTTTTAAATCTAATATAAATATTCAGAAGTTGAATCGTCTTTCTAGTTTAATTGAATAGTTTTTTATCTTTGAGTGACATTTTCTTGCTGCAAAGCAAATACTCTAAATGTGGGATTTTTCCATATTTTTGTCATTAAACAGTTTGACTGTTTCTAATTATGTTTTCCTTGCTGTTTGTGTCTGTGTTTTTGCAAACAAACACAAAGAAACCACATGCAGTTTTGCATTCAGCTCACAGAGGTATAATCTGTTCCCTTTGCTGGAGGAAATCCTTGGTGATGTGTTGCCAATATTTTAACAAGAGACTCTCACAAATCATTCTCCCCTTAAGCTTGTGTTAAATCCATGCATCAGGAGTATGTGTACTCCAGAGAGGAATGGCAATAGACTCATTTGTTTCCAATTTAATGAGAAAATGTATTCTCTAAACATAACCAAGAAAGATAGGATCTTATTTGGCTAACAGACTGGTATGAAGCTCCTGGAAATATCCAGACTATGTTCCTTAGTAAAAATATACTGGTGAAAAGCCTGTGTGCAGATGGATTTACTAGGACAGCACTGTGCTTTGAAACAGCATGTGAGCAATACTGTTATTCGTTATCTACTGAGGTGTAATACATGGTAAGGTGTTTGTTTTCCTCACTATAGTATCCTTAATTCTATAAACTCCTAAGAGTTCCCAAAATAAAAGTGTTGCAGATATGGTACACACACACACATACACACAAAAAGCCTGACTACAAAATTTTGTATATTCTGAAAAAAGTTTCCTCCTTTTAAAATTGCATAATGACACCCTTATAATACCACTTGTGTCTGTGTATTTTTCTTTCCCAGGGCAATTACAAGGGCTTAGCAAAGCACTATTGTATGAGGATTATCCTTAAGAACTTTCAGAGAATGAGACTAACAGTGCTATATTTCTAAGGATCTTCGCACAAGTAAGTGATGTAGAAAGGATGCAAACACTCTGCATAGGTCTGCTTCTGACACTGGCTGAGAAGCTAATGAGAGCCATAACCTTTAGGCTACCATAAATTTGAGGAAAGAAATCTGTTGTTCTAAGCTGTTAGAAATGTTTCACACTACACGGATAAATGAATTATTTATCAGATGGAAAAAGAGGGATGCAACAGAAGCAACTGTGGCACATCCTGTTCTCATGTGCTCTAGCAGCAGTGTTGTGTGATTTAAAATGGTGGCACAGGCTTAATTTTTCTCTAAGGCCATGAAGCATACATCACCTCAAGAGCAGTTTTAATCTACTAGTTGCATGAAACATTATATTAATTTTGCTTAATTTTGAATAGGAAAAGTATTTAATAAAACTATCCATACCCTAATCATGAACAGCCTTCAACAACTTGAATTAAAATATGCTTACTCTTTCTGGTCAATAAGTACATAAAAATGGCATGAAAAGGAAATCTCTTGTAAAGTTAGCCTGGAGAAAAGGAGGCCCAGGAGATGCTTTATCACTCCATAGCAGTACCTGAAAGGAGGTTGTAGTCAGTTGGAGGTCAATCTCATCTCCCAACAAGTGACAGGACCTGACAAAATATCCTCAAATTCTGCCAGGCAAGGTTTAGATTGGATATTAGGAAAAATTTCATCACTGCAAGGGTGGTCAGACATTGGAATAGACTCTCCAGGGAAGTGGTGGAATCACCGTCCCTGGAAGTGTGCAAAAAACACATGGATGTGTTTTTTATATAAATTATATACCTGGGTATATAATTTTTATAAATTATATACCTGGGTATATAATTTAGAGGTGGACTTTGCAGTGCCAGACTCAATTGAGGTTGGACTCAGTTTGTCACCATAGTGCAGGTAGGAGACAATCAAATATTAAAAGGGGAGAGAGACAGAGATAGGAAGTTCATTTCCCTAAATGCACAAGAACAGTGATTGGAAAACCAAAAATGAGATATGAAAAATTAGGACCCCACATAAATTTCCCTTGGGAGGGATGCAAATAGCATGAATCTCTTTCTCTCAGTGTGCACTTAACTTATTACTGTTCACATCTCTTGTATTTGTCTGTTGTGCTTTACATGATGTCCTGGTATGGGACAGGACAATGTAATTTCTGCAGTAGCCAGGAGTGGGCAAGGCTAGGACCTAGAGATTTTTTTCTACATCACCTCCCCTCATTTGCTGAGGACAAGGGAGGGGCTCTAGGTCTGGCTAGTGTAGGGAGGAAGCAGTCATGAATTTTCAGGGCTTGTCCAGGAGAGGTGAATAAGCATGTGATTAGTCGGGGTTTTTTCTTATATGGTCTGTTATTAGGACTTTGCTTTTACTGTTCAATGTTTTATTTATTAGCTGTTTTCAATAAACTGTTCTTGTCTCAGCCCATGATCTTTACCTTTTGTGCCTCCAGTTCTTCTCTCTGTTCTGTCTCACAGGGAGAGGGAAGGAGAAGTGAGGAATAGCATGTGGTTAAGAGCAGTTAATGGGAACACTAAATTAGAAACTACTTTTCCTAAACAACATCTTTGTTTGGCACCCAACATCAGGCGCAAAGTTTTGGGGTGACAACAGCTGCCCAGAGATGGTTGGAAAGGAATTTCATCTGACCATTTGCTGTATTAGGTAATGAACCATGGATCACAATGTTACTTGGTCTCTTCACATGTGTGTGGTACCTCAGTCTGTGTGTTTTCCTCTATTTGCAACATGTGCTACTCATGATGATATTTTTTAGAGCAGGGAGAGGGAACAAAGTTCCTTTGTTACTGTACTGTGTAATTCCAGCTTATGACTTTATAACATCCAAGGCAATGAGGGTCATCTGGGATGTATATTCAGTGTTGGTCTCCTAACCTTA
This sequence comes from Melospiza melodia melodia, assembly GCF_035770615.1. Classification (NCBI taxonomy): domain Eukaryota; kingdom Metazoa; phylum Chordata; class Aves; order Passeriformes; family Passerellidae; genus Melospiza; species Melospiza melodia. Next base: position 97,885,301 of record NC_086195.1, on the reverse strand, counting down.
CCTCAGGTTCTGTCTCTTAAAGTCCATTAGCAATCATCCCCAGTCTGTGGGGGAGAACTGGGAAAGATTACTTTCCTCGTCTTTTCATCTCCTTTTCCTCCTTTAGACCTGTTAAAACAGCTTTTGAGTATTTTGAATTTCCCTTGGGTGTTAAGGAATGCATGTGCTTCTTGCTAGGTCAGTGCAGTCCACAACACATTTAGAGTTAAAAAAGAGATGTTTTAGGACAGTCTTTCAGACATATGCTCCTAAGTTGGATAGTCAGAAGTGACATGGAAGATGGGAGAAAATGGGCCAGCTCTTCAAGGACGATTCTGCTCCAATGGTTTGAAAATTCACCCCTGAACAACCCTGATAACGTATCAAAATTTTTGAAAGAAAAATGCTCTTGCAATTCCAGAGAGGTGTGAAGTTATGCAATGAGCTGAGCCTCAGCTACTATTTACCAGACCCTGCTCATCACTAGACAGCACGTTTAGGAGGAGTTGGAGGGAAGCAGACCTATAGTGACTTTGACCACTTAAACTGCAACTGAACCAGAAGAACAATCCATTTTATTAGCAATTTCCCTTAGACAAAAGAAAAATTCAAGACCAAATCAATTCACTTAGTGAGGGATGAAGAGGGGGTATGGCCCTCACAACATTATTATTTATTTGCTGTTTCCTGTAAAGTGTTTTTATCTCAACCCATGATCTTTACCTACTGAGCCTCCAATTCTCCTCTCCATTCCGCGGCAGTAGGACTGGGAGGGTGAGAGAGGAGTGAGACAGCATCTTCAAGTTTGGAATCGTTAAGTGGGAACACTAAATTAGGAAATACCATTCCTAAACCATTGCACAGAGTAACCTGATAGAACAGATCCATGCATTCTGGACATCCTTACAAGGTGATATATCAGATAAATTTTGGCCCCCCACAACTGTGTGAATATTTTGACATGGAAGTCAATGAATTCAGCATTTCATTGGTCTCCTGTCTTCTCTGAGATGCATAACATTAGCCATTCCAACTATATATTACAAAACCACATCATTATTTAAGATCTGTCCTCTAATTTTCATTCTTTTCTGCCAACAGACTACTGAGCACAATGGTGCATACTCATTTTCACTTAATGATCAGGAAATTGATTAGGATGCAAAGAGGACAACAAAGTTGATTAAAGGTTTCCCAACACACACTTGCAGGGAAAAAAAAAAAAACCTTTAAATATGTCTAGCTTGGTTAAGATATAAAGGAAAGGTGATCTGATAATGTGAAGAAATATCTGATGTTGTCAGACCTTCAAATGAAAATATAGCAGACTGTTTCAGGAAGAATTGGAAGGAATGATATAAAAATACCCACATGAAAAGAGTGTTCTGAACTTGACAGAATAAAATTCAGGCAGTGGATGAGATAAACAACAGACTGAAAATGATGGAAAATCTCAAATATTATGCCTCATTTCATCTTTTCATAATACTCTCTAAAGAAATAACAAGATGGCATTGTTTAGAGTTTGGAGACAAGAATGGTGAATTCTAATTTGAGCTTGGTTACTGACTCATAGGAGAACATGAAGGGATTATTTCCATCAAGGCAAGAATTCTCAAGTATAACTTGGTGATAATAAAAACCAACTTACTTTTAGAAATGAAGGGAAGAGAAAGTAGATTTAAAATATGAAGTAAATTTATAAAAATGAAAATGGCATGTGTATCAGGATTTTCTGACTGTTGCTCAGAGCAGTAATTTGATTTCTGAAGGGCATCACAGAATATAGATATTGCAGCAGAACACTGAGGGTGAAAGAAAAGTCTGAGTTTTACTGTGGAGCAGATTAGAGTTTCAGTGTCACTTGAAAAATATAGAATACATATAAGAAAGTTTTAAACACTGAGTTTTCTCAAAAGTGATATATCTCTATATGCCCATATATGTGTACATAAGCTAAGAAATGCAAAATCAAGAGATTAATCAAATTATTCATAAAGGCATCAAAGCTCTCCGAATATGATAGGCTTTAAAACTGATATAAACATTATCTAATAATTACAGGTAATAAAATAGGGCTGCCATTGTTCCATTCACAAGAAAGAAAAGGATTTTTAAATCCTGTATTGCTCAAATTATGTTTCAGATTATTTGCTATTGTGACTGTTTTAAGAGCTTTAAAGGATTAATTACTATTAACAAACTTAGCTTCTATAAGACTCTAAATAATTATCTGCTTTAATTCAGATAACCATTTCAGAAGACAGGACACAAGTTAATTTCTCTAGTGGTCACCAGGAGTCAGCTGCACTAGGTCTGGATGTGCATCCTTGTGATACTGTCCTGTATGATCTAGCATCAGTGAAACAGAAATAGCATTAATTAAACAAAAGAAGCATTAATTAAACAGAAAAAAAAACAGATTTAAGAGAAGGAGCATGGTCAGCAGTGGGTAAATCTGACTCTTTAAGCAGATCATTGAGTATGGTAGTGTGTGCTTGCAGACTGCAAAGCAAATGGTATCCTGGGCTGCACGAAAGGCAGCATGGCCAGCAGGTCGAGGGAGGGGATTCCGCCCCTCTACTCTGCTCTGATGAGACCTCACCTGAGCAGCTGCGTCCAGCTCTGCTGTCCTCAGGAAGGGCATTGATCTGTTGGAGCAAGTCCAGAGAAGGGCCATGAAGGTGATTAGAAAGATGGAACAGCCATTCTGTAAGGAAAGAATGAGAGAATTGGGATTGTTCATCTTGGAGAAGGCTCTGGGGTGACCTACCTGTAGCCTTCAAGTACCTGAAGGGAGCCTACAAGGAAGATGGAGAGAAACCTCTTGTATGGGTGTATAGTGATGGGACAAGGAGGAATAGCTTTTAAAGGAAAGAGATTAGGTTTAAATTAAGTATAAGGAAGAAATTTACCTTGAGGGGGGTGAGGACCTGGAACATGTTGCCCAGAGAAGCTTTGAATGCTCCATCCCTGGAAGTGTTCAAGGCCAGGCTGGACGAGACTTTGAGCAACCTGCTCTAGTGGAAGGTATCCTTGCTCATGACATAGAGGTTGGAACAAATTGAGCTCCAAGGCCCCTCATCGATCAGGCTGTTCTATGATTCCATTGGCAAATGTAGTGCAGGGGAACTTGTAGGGTCAGCAGCTGTTTTTTCCTTTACTTCTGAATGAGCTGAGAATTAACAGTTTCAACAGATGTATTTCTATAAAGAACGCAGAACTTGTATTCATTTACACAGGAGTTTATTTATGAAATTATAAATGTAAACAATCATAGTTTTAGGCTGAAATATGATGAGAAATGTCCTGATGTTAAAACCAGAAAACACAAGTAAAGCTCTTTAAAATCAGAATTATAATAATGTTTATAGCAGCTGAGTTATAAATCCTTCATGACAGGGAAATGGATTTTTAAAAGAAAATTGCATAGAATTTTTTCCAGAAGTATTTTTGTGAACATCTTCTGAATATATTTCTGTAAAGCCTATCAGAAAATTTATAATATCCCAATGGAATAAAAAAAAATTGAAAAGTTAAGCATTCTTTTCATTTTGAGTGAATTATGGTCAGGTAAAATAATTTATTAGTTGAGATTACTGAAAGATGAAACAACTACAATTTTCCTGTCCTACCTGTCTGCCATACTCAATGTTTTCCTATTTTGGCTATTCAAAAACATGTTTCCCTCTTTTCCCAGTGCATCTGAGAAGCAGATTTATTTAGAAATTAAAGGATTAGAAAATAGTTTTTGGTTATGGATCAAGCATACGTGTTAAAATGACATAACTGTCACACAAGAAGGCTAGAATCCTTAGCTATAGAAAAAAAGTTATCTTTCTTTTGCATCTGCTAGAGAGAAATGGTATTGTGTATACCATTGGACTAATTCTTACATGCCATCTATCTGTGTACTTTTGTCCAGTTTGATAAACCTAGCATGCATGGATGATTTGCTTCCTGAGCCCTTGGGATTAGAAGGTGTTGTTTATTCATTAACTAGGAATAAATGATTCAAACTCAGCAATTGAGATAATGGTCCAAATTGGGGAATGTTAACCTCTATTAACCTCCATTTTACACTTCCTATACCTTGTCGAAATTGCTTGGATCTTGTGGTAATATTTTATGACCATCTTTTTGACAATAGGATTTTTCAAATTAAGAAAAGTATAATAGTTTATTTATTTGTTCTATTATCCTTTATAATGAAGTATAGATTGTATTCTACAAGCCATAATCAAGAAGATAGTTTTTTCTAATTCTGGTACGTAATTAACATAAAACTGAGCTTTTGACAAAAAAATATTAATTACCATAAAAAATCCAAAATTGAAACTGTTTTTAATAGTTGTCTATACGATGAGGTATCACAGAATTTATGAGGCAAAAGTAAAACAGGAGATTTTTTTGCTCTGAAATTCAGACTTCAAAAATTATACCTTATGATTTTATGTAATTTTATGTAATTTTATGTAATTTTAGCCAGATGGCTTTCCATCAATATCATTCAATAGTGAAATATTGCATACAACTTCACACTCGTGCTAGAAAATTATTTGCATTTTTAGCAGAATGTTTTCATAGAATCATTCAATATCCTGAATTGGAAGGGACCCAAGAAGATCATTATGTCTAGCTCCTAGCTCTGCACAGGACAGACACAAAATCCCATCATGAATCTGAGAGCATCATCCAAATACTTCTTGAACTCAGGTAGGTTGGTGCTGTGACCACTTCCCTAGGGAGGGTGGTGAGTTGACCTTGGCTGGACAACAGGCACCCACCAAGCCACTCTACCACTCTCCTTGGACATGAGAGAGAAAATGAGATTGAAAAAAAACTCATAGGTTTAGATAAGGCAGTTTGCTAAAGGAAAAGCAAAAAATTTTCATGCATCCCTTAGTTTTGACACCAAAAAGAGTGTAGGGGATTGATCCTGGCTGGATGGCTGGCACCCACTAAATCCTCGCTATCACTCCACTCCATAGTTGGACAGGCAAGAGAAAATATAACAAAGGGTTAATGAGCTTAAATAAGGATCTTCCTGCCACCCCTCCCCCTTTCCCAGGTCTACTTCCTCCACCCCAGGGGTGCAGGGAGATAAAGAATGGGGGTTACTGTCAGTTCATCACAGGTTGGGCCTGCCATTGCTCAAGTACATCATTCACCTCTAACATGGGGTCCATCCTATTGGAGACAGTTCTCCATGAACTTCTCCAACATGAGTCCATCCCACTGGCAACAGTACTCCAAAACTGCTCGGTGTGGGTCACTTGCACAGGTGGATTCCCTCAAGGACAGGCTGCTCAAGGGTAGGTCCCTATAGGGCTGCAAGTCCTATCAAGAATACTGCTTCAGTGTGGGCTACTCTCTCCACAGGTCTGCAGGTCCCTTCCAGGAGTCTACTTCAGCACAGGGTCTGCTTCAGCACATGGGTTCACAGCCTCCTCTCAGTCATCCACATGCTCCCTCATGGGTCCCCTCCATAGGCTTCAGGTGGTTCTCTTCATCCCTCTGGTTTTCCATGGGCTGCAGGGGCACAGCTGTCTCATCATGGTCTTTACCACAAGCTACAGGGGAATCTCAGCTCCAGTGCCTGGAGTGTTTCCTCCCTCTCCTTCTCCACTGACCTTGGTGTCTGCAGGACTGTTCGTCTCACAGGTTCTCATCCTTGTCTTCTCTGGCTGCAATTACATTTGTGAAGCAACTTTTTTTTTCTTCTTAAATATGTTATTACGGAGGCATTACCACTTTTTCTGCTTGGCTCGTCCTTGGTCTACAGCACATCTGTCTTGCAGCCATCTGACACTGGCTCTTCTGGACTTTGAATAAGCTTCTAGCAACTTCTCACAGTAGCCACCTTGTACAAAGCTAGCCCAATACAGGAAGTCTGTTTCAGTGACCAGCCACTCTCTGTGTAAAGAACCTTCTCCTAAATAAGAACCTAATATCTCCTGAAACAACTTCATGTTATTCCCTTGGATCCTGTCACTGGTCACCAGAGAGAAGAGATCAATGTCTGCCCCTTCTCTTCCCACAAGTTGTAATTGCAATGAAGTTCACCCAGTCTCCTCTTCTGCAGGCTGAACAGATCAAATGACCTCAGCTGCTCCTTATGCAGCTTCCCATCACATCCCTTCACCATCCTTGTTGCCCTCCTTTGGACACTTTCTAATATTTTAATGCTACTCAAAAACTGCCCCCAGCACTCAAAGTGAGGCTGCCTAATGCAGAGCACCCCAGGACATGGTTGCCTTCCTGCACCCCAGGACATGGTTGCCCTTCCTGCCTGCCAGGACACTGCTGACTCTTTTTCAACTTGCCATCAACCAGGACCCCGTTGGTTCCTTTCTGCAGCACTGCTTTCCAGCATCTCAATCCCCAGTCTGTACATACATCCAGGGTTGCCCCATCCCAGGTACAGAATCTGGCACTTGTTTTTGTTAAACTTCATATGGCTGGCGATTGCCCAGCCCTCTAGTCCTGCTCTCTCTCTCCTGCTTGCTCATAGCATAATGTGTTTATCCAGCTGATTGCTGGGAACATAATCCAGAAGGATACTGTGAGGGATAGTATGAAAATCTTTACTGAAATCCAACAAGATTATATCAACTGGTTTCCCTTGGTCAATTAGGTGAGTTACCTTGTCAAGAAAGAAATTATGTTTGACAAGCAGGATTTCCATCATGAAGTCACGCTGACTGTGACCAATGACCGCATTGTTCTTCAGGTGTTTTTTAATACCTCTGTGAATAATCTTCTCCATAATTTTAACAATCACTGAATTGAGACTGACAGGCCTGTAGTTTCCAGGGGTCATCCTTCTTGCCCTTCCTGAAAATTTGGACAATATTAGACAGCTTTCCGTGCACTGAGACCTTCCCAGATTCCCACAACTGTTCAAAAATCATAGAGAGATGTCTTGCAATGACATTATCCATCTCTTTTAGTATTCTTGAATCCTATCGGCCCCCATAGGCTTATAGAGATCCAGCTGGAGCAGCAGCACCTGCACAAGTTCAAGGTCAAATGGGAGCTGATCATTCTTGCAGTCATGGTCCTCCAGCTCAGAGCACTGGGACTCCCTTTACCACACTATTAACGTTGAAGAAAGAGGCAAAAAAAGCATGAAACCTCTCTGCCTCGTCTTTGTACCTGTTTGTGATGTGACCATCCATATTCTGTAATGGGATGATGTCACTTTTGCACTGCATTTTGCTACTAATGTATTTAAAAATACTCTTTTTTATTTCCTCCCATGGTACTGTCCAACTTCAACTCCAGCTGAGCTTTGGCCACATGAATTTTCTCACTACAGAGGTGACTCTGCAGTCCTCCCATGTCACCGGACTTTGGCTCTGCCGGACATATACACCTTCTTTTCTTGCCTTATTTCCAAAAGGAGATCTTTGCTCAGCCAAGCTAACTTTCATCCTTGTCTGCTTGACATTCAAAATTTTGGAATTGCCTGCTCCTGTGCCTTTAGAATTGCCTGCTCCAGTGCTTTAAAAGTGACCAGCTCTGGTGGACCCAAATACCTGCTAAAGTGAACTATAGTCACTAATTCCCCAGGCAGCCTAAAGTCTGCTCTCCTCATGTCCAGGGTTGAAGTGTTGCTATTTCTTTTCCTGCTGTCAGCAGAGATTTTAAACTCAACTGCTTTGTGGTCGCTGTGGTCAAGATGGCCATCAATGACCACTTCACTCATGCAACTTTCTCCCTTAAAAAACAAAACAAAGGAACCTTTCCTAGTATCTGCCTTAGTATCCATACCATGAAGTTATCTTCCATGTGTTTCACCTGTCTTCCAGACCCGTTTGTGCCAGTTGTGTGGTGTTGCCAGCTAATATGCAGCACATTGAAGCCCCTCATAAGGATAAAGACATTTGATTAGGAGGGGTCCCTTAGTTTCTTGAAGAATAATCAGTGTGATTCTCCTGGCTAAGTAGTCCTTAACTGACTCCCACTGTGGCATTTCATTATTTGTTTGTTGCTAAATCCTTACCCAGAGGCTCTCAACTGTGCCATTGCCAGCTGAGAGCTCCATATATTCCAACTCCTCCATTTCATATAATGCCATCCCCTGCAATGCCTATCCCTCCTGAAGAACCTCCAACCACCCAAACACAGAACTCAACGCAGCAGGTTTTGCTTATGACAAGATGTCAGATCTCTAGGACTGAACCAAAGCAGTTAAGCTCCTCTTATTTTATCCTGTTTTGTAGTTTCAAAATAAAGGAGTTTCAGTGTTCATCTGTTTTGTGGGTTAACACCATTAGGCTTCTAAGACTCATAAAGACACTCACTCCTTCCCCTCAGTAAGATGTGGGAAAGAATTGGAAAAGCAGAAGTCACAAAACTCATGAGGTGACATGCAAAAAAAAAGCAAATTAAAACAAGTGATGCAAAAGCCATTGTTCACGTGTCAAACTAATGCGCAGTTGGTCCTCAAGTAAGGACAATCCCTGGCTAAAACTGGCCTCCAGTTTTATTGAAAAGCATGATTCAACATTGACCTTTTGATCAATTTTGATCAGCTATCTCAGTTCTGTTCCCTCCTCGATTTGTCCTCTTCCAGCCTACTCACTGGGGCCAGAGGAAGAAACAGAAAAAATTGATGATTGGTAAACACTGCTCAGAAATAGCTAAATTGTTGGTGTGTTATCAACACTTCTGATTAAAAATGTAAAATGTAGCATCAGACAGGCTGCTGTGTAGAAATTAACTCCTTCCTTGCCAAAGCCAGTGTGACTTCACATGCGAATCACATGGGCCTCAGTGAGATATTGGACTTAATTCTTAGGAGTTCAAGACCTAAAAAACAAATCCACAGTTCACATCAAAATTAAGTCTAGACACTCTAGTGTTATCACTCCAGTTTCTCTTTCCTGGATGCTAATCATAGCAGCTGCCCAGTTGGACAAACCTGCCTGTGTCATTAAATCTTGTTTCATTTCCCAGCAGAGGGGAGGAGAATGTACTCTGTGGAAGACCAAAGTCTTAAAGACCTTCAGTCTTTAAGATCTGTCACAATTTTCACTGGAAAAGGCATTTTACTTTCCTTTCAAAGTTCAGCATCTGTCTAAACACGTGCTCTTGAAAACAAGTGAAGTCTCTATTACTCTTCTATCCTAGGGCAATTAATGAGCATAGAGGGAATATGCAAAGAGGGAAAATAAATTACAGAAATATTTGTGTAATCCTGGCAGTACATTGTAAATCAACAAAATCATGCTGTTGGGATTGCATCGAAGAGAGTCCCAAGCTACTTTTTGATGCACTTAGCATCTGTTTTTAAAAAATATCTCGTCCCTCCAGTAAATATTATTTGCACATTCCCTAACCTATGTCTTTGCCAAGTTGAGTTTTAAGACTTTTTTATGTGTTTTTTCTAATGTGACAGAAACAGTGTGTGCCCATGTATCCAGACTGCATTAAAATATTTGTATTTAGTGTAAAGCCCCTATTCATTTGAGAAATAACAAAATAACAAGCAAAAACCATAATGTTGACTGTTGTCATGTCTGCTATATGACATACCTTTTCAATAACTTCTGCACAGTTCCACGTCAATTCCTTTGTATTTAATATAATTTAAATGTTTGATTTCGTATCTCTTTTCAGCAAGCATTTTATCAATATTTCACTTAGGCTAATATTTGTCACCTCACAGCGTTTTTCCTAAAATTTTCTTTGTGTCATTCCCTTGAGTTGTCTCACTGGTCACCAGAGAGAAGAGACCAGTGTCTCCTCCTCCACTTCCCCTTGTGAGAAAGTTGTGGACTGCCATGAGGCCTCCCCTTCTTCAGGCTGAACAGACCAAGTGACCTCATATGGCTTCCCCTCTAGACTCTTCACTGTCCTCCTAGCCCTGATCCTGAACAAATCTGTCCCAACACTGCTGAGAATAGCTAATGAATTGTAGGTCTGATAGCAAATATTCTTAATAAACCAGTGGGGTAAGTTCATCCCAGCTAACATTCAAACACAGGCACTGGCTCATGTCTCTCTGTCCCATTGGGGCAGAGGGGAAAAAAAGGAAAGAGACAGATTGAGAACACTTATGGATTAAAGACAGGGATATGACTTGTCAAGAACTATTTTGGGCAAAACAGACTCTACTGTGAAAATTTAATTTAATTTTTCAGTAATTAGCAGAAATATTTAATTACTGACTTAGATATTGGCAAACTGACACCCTGCCCCTGACCAACATTGGTAGCATAGATGGGCTGCTGTCCAAGTGTAATGTGTGAGGTTCTCATTTCACATTACCACTGGTGAGCCATGGGTCAGCATGACTCCTACCTCCATCCAAATGTGATTTGCACGATTTACTGTTGCTGTGAGGTGACCTGAACACCAAGTGTTCCTGACAGTGGATCAAAGCCACTGCATCAGTTATGATCTTGTGTTTGCTATCAGCAATTGAATGAACTTCCACATTGGGTGCATTGCTACTCATCTTTTGTACTGTCTCAATGAGGTTTTGTTAATAAATTGTTGTCAGGCTGCATTACTGTTCAGACAAGAGAAGCAGAGATGACAATCAATAAAATATCTATCTTCACCCTTTCCCAGGCTCAATTAATTTATTTCCAAATTTCTCCTCTTTTTGCATTCCAGGCACCCCCCATCTTTTTTTTTTTTTTTTTTTTTTACTTCAGTATTTCATTTTAAACACTTCTTGTTCTGCCTGGTTATTACCACAGGTTACAATCAGTCCATTCAGTGAGACAACAAATCATGCAGGAGTTCATAGACAGTACACTGGGTTTTCTCTCTGCTGCTGCTTGTTTCTCACACTTTTCATGTTGCAGGGGCATGGTCCCTTCAGATGGGTAGTTATTCTGCCATGGAGAGCCTTCTCTGGCCTGTTTATTCTCTTATTTCTTCTGATGTTCCCTCACTCTTCACTTTTTCCATGTTTTTCTCTTTCTTAACTATGTTTTCACAAAGATACACAGGTCTTTGCTGATGTGCTCAGCATCATGTGCTCAGTTGGGACTGGCTGTGTCCAGCACAGGGCAGACCCTTGTCTGTCTCTTCTCACTGAGGTCAAGCCTGTAGACCTCACCTGCCAAGACTTGCCATTTACACCCAATGCAGCCTTTCAATTTACAGGAGTAGATTACTACGACACTAATTAAAAACAGGATGAAAAATAAAACTGGACAACTACAGAGCCTGATCTCAACAGGAGACCACAACCAGCAGAATAAATTATGAAGGAAGAAATAATTAAATAAATTAACATGCATGGAAGGTGGATAAATCAATGCAAGGGATTAGCAAAGACAGATTGTGTCACACTGATAAAATATTTTCTTTAACAAAATGACTCTTTTGTTAAAGACAAGAGTATTGGGGTAGATCTAATCTGTCTAGACTTCTTTACAACACTTGCTTTGGTACCTCATGGGAAATTTTCACAGAAGATGGTGGTTAGTACATGAATTGAAAGTTGAATAAAGAATTATGTGATAGAGAGATTACTAGTGGAGTACTCAATGGATTAATTTTGATAATCTTTCGTACCTTGTTTAATGACAGTGATGTAGTTGATGCTAATGGATTTTTATGATGACAGAAAGCCTTGAAATGTATAAAGCAGTAGGAGCACCTGAAGGTCTCCTGGGAAGAATAAGACAACCTTGAAAAAGGAAATAATAAAAATGATAACATGAAGTGCAATCCACCTGGGGAATTAAAACCCCATCTCTGCTAATAGGTAAAGATCTACCAGCTGGATGACAAAGTGAATAAAGGATTTTCGTACATTTATTGATAACAGTGTGATTGTAAGTCCCCAGCCTGAGATGAAAAAACATTATCTTGAGAGCTAACAGGCAAAATATTTGGGGTAAAACCAACATAAAATCACCTCAGGAAGTCCCTGTACTCTTCTATTGATGTATATAGAATACACAGAAGCAATATTGTTCAAAGGCAAAAAAACCAACTGAAGAATGTAAAGAAGAATATATATGACATGGAGAAGAAATTTGTGTGTGTATATATATATATATATATATATATATATATGTAATAGAAGTGTATTTATATGAAGTTTCTACAATGACTGTAAGTTGGATGCTCTGTAAGACAAAATGGTTTTATGTTACATCTTTATTTAGTAGCATTGATCTCATTTAAAAAAATAATTACATGCATGTATACATTCATCTGCAGAAAGAGATTACATTCAAGCAGAATGTTTGCAAATCTAAGTTTTGGACATTTAACTCAAAACTCTCTAAGGTGACAGTGGCTAGTTGCCCCATCCCACAGACTGTCATGATCGTAATGAGCAGATAAGTTCCAGTTGGTTTGAAATAAAGAATAAGACCATCTTTCTGAAATTGAAATGAATTGCCTAGATAATATTTTCAGTATCTGAAATAGACAGTGATGAAGTCCATGATTTATGGTATCTCATGTAGGTCTTTAATTTCAGAAGAAAATTTTAAATTACAGTTTAAGTAGATCATCTTAAAGTTTTGAAGGACTTAGACATCACCTTGATCTACTAAGTATCCTAATATTGCAGGCCTTCCAATTTCAGATCAATATTCAAGTACACAAAATCTAATTTCAATCTTCATTGTGAATGTTTTTGAAATTCAATAACAAGAAGGAGAATGAAAGATGAGTTATAAAAAAAATTGAAAGGTGAAGAAGCATTGGTAGGAGATGAGGATAAAATGGCTATAATTAAAAGTCTAACTGTCAGACCTTTCTGTCTGTAGAATATAAGTACTAATAAAATATTAATATAGTCAAGTGAATTACTCAGTTGAAGCACCTATGAATTGCTCTAAAAAGCTGAGAAAAATTGAAAACATATGTGAAAGAGATGAGACAAAGAGACAAACAAAGACATAAAGGATGTCTGAACAGAAGGTATGAAGCATAATGGTGTGTGAAATAAATTAAGAAATGCAAAAGGAAAGTACTATCTCATTTGTTTCATCCATTTTTCTCTTAGTGAAACAGCTATAAAACAAATATAAATGAGTCCATGAAAGCTATTTTGTCTCTAAATTAATAAATTGAATTATTTTAACACACTTAACTTGAACAAAATTAAATAAGATTACAAAGAGTTTGTAATCAGTATCTCATATGAGAATCAACCTATTAATGCTACACTATTTGAAGAGCTACTCTATGCAGATGATAGTGAATGAAGCAGGAATTTTATTGAAAATAATCTAATTAGTCAATAAGAATGCTCTACCATTAGGCAATCACACTGTAACTAAGTAACTTCGTAGTGCTCAGAAAGCTAACTGTTCATTTATTAATTTTGTTTATAATTGGTAAAAAATCCCCACTAATTTATTTCTTGCTTTCTCTAGGTTTATCACAGATTATTTTTAAACAAGCAATTTTACTTAAAATTTAACTCTAGAAAGTTTTTATATAGATCTGATAATTGAATCTTTTTGTAAGGGAAGCATTATTTTTCTCTTCTTTTCACACCTTCATCCTTAAAACTGTTATGAAATACAGTCACTTTACTTAAGAGAAATGAGAATTTGTATAGCAGGCTTTAATTTCTTTAAATCAACCAAATAGCATTTTTGAAAAAAACTTGTTCAAGTACTTATGTACCACATAAACCAGAGGAAGCTTATCAGATAAATATGTAATATTTTACTTTATTAATTTGGAGACAAAAACATTAGTTCATGAATGCAAGGCTTGCTTTCAAACTGTTGTTCTAAAAAGAAAAAGAACTAAAATAAAACTTAATTTTTAGGCTAGCTTTTCATGTCACTTTGAAGTGAAGCCTTGGAAGGAAGTTTTCTATGAAAATATACTTGGACTGGTTTTAAAGCTTTAATACATATATTTATAATTGTGTGTGTGTATAAATATATATATATATAGAACATTTTAACTGTGAGGGATGTGACTGCTTTTACATGTCTAAAAAATGTCTAATGACATTACATTACTTAGCATATCTAGCTCAGCTTCCATCTGGTTTCCAGAAGATTCCTCTCTTTCGTACATTTTATAGCATGTCGTCCAGCCCCTTGCAGATGTTTTGGATACCCTATGACATCTCAAATAAGAACGATTCTTTATTATTTAGACAGGTGAATACTATCCATGATGTCTTTCAAGGCTTTTGTCTTAGTCTCAGACTGGTTCTGAGAGAAACCACAAATCAAGGTACAAAGTAAGACTATGTAACATTGAGTTTAAATGGATTATGACTAAGTAGAGCAAGAATCAATCTGGTTGTGCATGCACTTTGTGTGAGCAGCAGGTCTGAAGTGTCAATACTGGTTGTGGAGTTCCTTTCCAACTGTAGGGTCCAGCCATCTATTATAGCAGCTTATGCCTGGAATTGCTTTGCTCTTTCTCAAAAACTCTAACTACTGATTAGACATATCAGAGGTAAAAACATTTTTGCACAGAAATCCTTTCTTTCAGATTTCTGTGTCTTCTGGAGGGCAGAGGCCTCAGAAGGAAATGTAAACAATTGTTATCAGCTGCTGTGGAATGCGATAGGATGCACCTATTTTGATTGGAGATTGGTTCATGCTCCCATGTTTATAATTAAGGGCCAATCACAAGGAACAAGCTAGGGACAGAGTCCTTGGACACAACTTTGTTATAGATTCTTTCTTGTCCATTCTTAGCCTAGCTTGAGCAGCTCTGCAAACCTCTCTCTTTATTCTATTTAGCATAGTTATAATGAATTATATATGATATATCAATAAATCCAGCCTTCTGATCAAGAAACAAGATTCTCGTCGCTCTCTCACCAGCAGCGACCCACTCAGGACGCAGTAATAATGCTGTTAAAAAATCCCACAATTCTGAAATGTGAAATTACAAATCTTGGTTACATGATAATCATTAATTCTGTATGATTATTCTTTTGAGATCTATGCATATGACTGAGGTGGAAATATTGCAGCTGAAATACATAGTAAGAATCTGTGTTTGGTTTTCTTGTATGAAATTCCATGCTCTTTGTTCAAATATGTTTTAGGTCCTGAAAAAGGTATGGGTTTTTCTTTTTAAATCTTTCATCTTTGTTGGACAGGATAACTAATTTAAGTAATTTGTTTTAAATTTTCTAATGCTTGTTTTATCAGTGTGACTGTTTGGTATACAGCCAATTATATTATATTGACTCCATCCTGCTTGCAAAATTCCTTTTTTTTAGTCTGGATTTTGTATCTTGTAACCCCTCTACATTCAAAGGGTGCCTATCCATGGGTGAAAATCTAATGCAGAGTTTCCATTGCTTTTTGATGTGATCTTTTTTCTGTTTAGGCATACATCCTTTCATTTGGATCTCACAAAGCAGCTTGATGAGTGGCACTTTCATAAAATGATGGGCCTGTATTAATGTGTTAGAAAGAGAAGAAACAATTATGAAACTGTGTTCCCTAAACAGGACAGTGAATGGAAGTACCAAATCCTGCCATGACAAGCAGAGATATGAAACAATAGTAAACTAAAATCAAGTCCAATAATGAAGAAACAAAAAATAACTCTACATTGTAACACCAATGGCTATGCATTTACACTTAAAATATTTATTGAAATAGAACTTTGAATAGAATAAGGAAATATTTGCCAGATTAATGCTAATTTTGTTCCAAGAGAAAAAGGCATAGTGCAGTGTGCCAAAAAAATACAAAGCCTGCCTCTGACAGAGTTATTCTTATGTATCTTTTGCCCAAGTACTCTTTAGATTGCAGAAAGTAGGTTTTATTTTACGTGGAATATTATACTTACTAATATTATAGGTTAAAAAAGGAAATGAATTTTTTTCTTCAAGTATTTTATAATTTTAATATCCTCTATTCTATAATATTATAGTAGTATGGAATAAGGAAATACCATCAAGAAAAATATGCTTGTATTTTGAATTTTTCCCCTATGCTCTATGCCCTTGGACAAAAAAACAATAAAGCAGAAATGTCATAGAAACACTTTGTTAAGAGGATGTCATGTACAGAGATCCTTTGGGAAATGTCTGATCAACACAAGTAGATGACAAGGCTAGCTTTGAATTTCCAATGCAGGTAACCCAAAAACAAAAAGAAAAAAAGAGCTTTTGATTAGGTGGGTGTATGAAGTGAGAAACTAATTTGACCTTTGATTAAGTGATCTCAATTTTCTGGCACTATCACATATTTCTCAATTATATTCTGCTTAAAAAAAAAAATTGGCCATTATCTTAACTGACATGAAAGGGCAGAATAGAAGATTTTCAGCTTTCACTAGCTCCTGCAGACAGTGCAATGGGAAAATGAGTGGCCCATACAATTTACAGCCTCTTACTTATTACAGGCTGTGACTGCTGCAAGCACAGGGGGGATAATCATCTTGTCAAGAATCTGTCGCTGAGAATGCCAATATATGATCACTTCTATTGTTTCAGAAGTCTTCTTAGGAAACTGTGGCACTGTATTTACATTTAAAAAGCCATGTTGTTCAATTGCAAAGATAGTTCATTTCAAGAAATGCTATAAAATAGTCCTTAAAATTATTAATTCATTCTTTCCCATGAATACCGTATAAAGAGAGATGAAAGTAGATATTGTTATATTGAAAATCTGGGTCAAAATAATTAGACTAACAGCTATTTGTAGGAGATAAAAATCCATTCATGTTGACTATTCTTTCCTGTTCAGAGGATGGTTGCTGCTCTATTTAAAAAGTAATAAAACTTCAATGAATCAAAATTTTTATGTTAGGTTGTTCAGAACTTCAGAATGTATAGCAATGTACCAATTGTTAGTAGCTCAAAACTGAACTTAGGCTATCCAGTAGCAGTAATACTCTTTTAACTGTCTTTTTCCGTGGAGTCAAGTGCTAAACACTTGCTTCCAGAGTAGAAACCTTGCCACTCAAAAGAAAAATAAAGGCCAAAGGTGTTTTATCAAATGCAAAAGTCCACAAAGAGACAGACAAAAAACTTTTTGCTCAAGTCCAATAGCAAAAATTTGCAAGGAAATAAAAAGAGACAACTTTGGAAGTCACTGTGGCTCCACCGATTTGAATGTACTTCAATACATGTGTATAGAGTCAATTAAAATATTGTGGTCAAGTAGAAAAAAGTGCTAAAGCTCAATTAAGTAGGAGCCATGTAAAAGCTGTGGAAACCTTCTGGAGCCATCTGGATTCGCGCAGGCAAAGCAGAGCATTGAGGGGTTAAAGGACATATGAAGGGAATTAGATTTCTGAACTAGGATGCTAATCTCTTTTAACTTCAGCTGCTATATCAAGATTAGAAGTGGGGATAAAAAGCCTCAATAAGGACAAACATTGTGAAAACTGAAGGGTGCAATCAGATATTAAACCATTCAGCATTAACATGCCTGACCTAAACCATTCAAATATAAGCACCAAGAGTAAGTGAATTATAAGCAAATCATCTAAGGAAAGACCAGATGCTGTACTTCTTGAAGAAAACTATTAGACCAGAATATAAACTGGAAAGCAATTAGTTTCTCTAGGTATTATTTCTCAGTGATTAAATAAAGGGAAAAGAAAAAGAAAATAAAAATATTTAATTTAATATCAAAGAAGCTGAAACTTATTATTAGAAGAGGTTATATTAAATACACAAATATTCTTTATAATAATAAGGAAGATAAATACCTCTGTCCATCTAGTCCCCTTATTTCAGGTGAGAATTTTTTTTAGATTTATTTTGATTTAATGTTACAGATGGTGCAGTTGGGAAAAGCATACATGGAAGAGATACCAACAAAAAATGACATTCCCTACAAGGAGATGTATTTAGAAATATATATCTATATATATATTTAGAATTATGCTGAAAAGGATACCATAGTTTCATAGGCTTAAACTCCATGGCAAATTAAGCTTGAGAATACCAGAAGTCTTTGTGATCTTGTCCAAGTTACTATCTTTCTTTGCTAGCCTTAGAAATGTTTGCATCCAGTTTTGTTAAATATTGATTTTCTTAACTTTTGAAATATTTTAGACTCAAGTTAAGTTTCAGAATGTCTAAATATGTGTTCAAAGGAAGATGTTGCAATGCAGAGAAACAGGGAAATAAGAAGAGCCAGGAGACTGAGAAGATTCCCATGGACCAAGTTTGCCAGGCTCAGATTCAGTCTAGATAGAAAGGCAATTGATAGAAACTGAAGAACATCATTATCATGGAATTAAATACTGGAAGCACAAAAGTTATCTCAAGTACAAGCAAAACACATTAGCATGAGCATTATGCCATGATGCAGAGCTGTGCAGCTTTCAGACACAGGTACCTTTTCTGCAACATCCTGTATGTTTACAGCCATTTGTGGGGATGCCTACAATGCATTAAAGGCAAATCATTTTTGTATAATATTTGGAATTTTATAGCTCCACAAGCAATACAGGTCAATTCCCCATCCTTCACTTTGGAATCTAGACAGGAGCTGAATGGCTCATTTTCTACTGCTGTAAGGATTTCCAGGTCTTGAACTTAAGCTTCTGTGCATACATCCTATCAGGATCCAGGATAGAGACTCCTCTGACATTGAGGGACTGGTTAAATAGGCTTGAGAATCTTCCAGATAAGTGTAGAGGCAAAGTTTGCATATTACAGGGTACTGCTAAAACTGATTCTTCATAGTGAAAGACAACAAATGTTTCTCAAAATTTGTTTCTAATTCACACTTCACCCAACACTTTTGTAAAATTAATCTACAAAGCTATCTTAAAATCTATCTGATTTGTTCTATTTAACTTGAGGTATTGTGAATTCAGGAATGAATTCTCCTCCCACCAATCAATTAGAGATCTTAATTAGAACCATCATTTACTCTGATTTCATCTTCTAGGACAGTTTTGAATTAAACAATCATTGAATAAGAAACTGTGATCAGACACAAACCCGGCTTCGCAATATGGTTGAGTTGGCATGGTGGTTGGCATTTGGTCCAAGTTTGCACTTGGTGATCTTGGAGGTATTTTCCAGCCTTAATGATTCTATGATTTCATGAAGGGGCTAGACTTTGCTCCATGAAAATGCTTTACTACAAGCTCACTGTTGCTTTAGTCCTACCTTTGGTGAACAGTAACTGAATTCTCATAGAGCTTGCATTCTCACACACACAGTTTTCTTGTCATGGTTTAAAGGAGTACTGCACCTTTCTCTGCTGCAGAAAGAACTGAGAATTCTAAATATTTAAGGAAGTTATAAGGAGGAAAGAAAATAGAGTAAAACTAATAATCTCCTAGAACATACATTAAGGAGGAAAAGAACACAAACCCACAACCCTCAAAAAAGTAACAAAAAATCAACACAGAAAATACAATGCAATGAATTAGAAAAATACTCTCCATGATTAAAAATATTCTGGAAAAATTATGCAATAAATTTCATATAGCCACATTATTATGAGAATGGTTTATAGCAGAGAAGATTCAGATTCTTAGACATACACTGAGAATAATTGCAATAATTTAATATTGAGTACAAAGGACTGGCTTATTGTTTTGTTTGTATAGGCTGGTCTAACCTCTTAATTTAGATCTGAATGTACTTTTATGATTCTTATTAAAAGAATAGAGGAATTTTTTTCCTTGGAGAATATGTATTAATTAAAAGGTTTCATATATAAAATTAATATCTATATAATACACTGCTTGCTTTTCTGCTGGTACGTAAACATAACCAGTCTTTAAGACATGAGAAGGCTTAACAAAATATCAGATTTAATTTTAATTTTACTAAATTTACTGTATTTCTACAAAGTTCTGTATGGGGAATTGGCATTACAACAGTTACTTAAATGTTTCTCAATAAATGTGGACACTTTTGTGATAGTAGCATGGTGACCCTAATGTTCTACAGAAGTTGTATTAAGTTTAAATATAAATTGGATACAGCTATTTTTTTCACTCAGAAGAATGCACAAGTTTCATTGATAAGAATGATTCAGATAAGAAATTTAATAAAAAGATAAAATATTTTATTCTCTTATTCCCAACACCCATGAAAAATTATTCAGAATTTCAGCTGTAATTATCTAATCCAATATGCCATGTGTGTGAAGAGAGAATGTATGTGATCACCAGTCATCTTTTATGAAATTATGGAAATTTGTACAATCAAAGAACATATGGGGCTATTAATATACCAGTTTGGGCTTAATTGCAGTGAAAACATCGCAACAAATCTATGTAGGAAGTGTAAGTTTCAAGAGTGTTAACTCTAATTATGAGAAAGTCTGTCTCAGAGGGCCTGTTGTTCACATGATATAACTAATTTCAGCAGTTACATCTAGAAGGTAAGGTAGATTTTATAGAGAAGGTATGGCCCATCTTATGGAACAGTTTAGACATCTTTAGCTGAGTGCAGAGATACTTTTAAGTAGATTGTAAACAATTCAAAAGTATAAACTGAAAGTCTATTGGATAGTACACAATCAAAAAGGGATTTAATGAGATATAAGGATTTAATGAGATATTAGGCTAAACATTAGCGTAGTGAGAACAACACCTCCCTATAATAGACTTTATATTGTACTGAAGAGTGTCTGCTGTCCGGGAAAGCAGCAGTCAGAGGGGCAGGGACTGCATCGGTCCCATGTGCTGCTGCTTTGCCAGGTCGCACCAACTCTGTCTATCATCACTGGTAATGCTTGCGGCTTGACTAGAAGATCCTGAAAGTGATCTTGAAAGTGATGGATCATTGAACCTTTAAAGTTTAATAACAATCTAGAAGAAGAAAGTCCTTGGTGCATCTTGCTGATTTGCATCTCAGGAGATTATGGTTATTGCTTGATCTTTTAACATACTTTTCATCTGCAAACAGCAAGTAGGGGTGAAAGAGGAGCCTGAAGCTGCTTGAGACTGTTTTAATGAGTGAAGCCTCCTTGAACTGACTTTCAGAAAAGACATTAATTGCAGAAAGGTCTCATAATAATTATAGCATCTTGAAACATTAAAGTTATCTTGGCTATAAAACAGGGCCTACACAATCAAATTATTACAGGCACAATATTAAACTGCCTATTTTTTTTGTGGTTTGTTCCTACTATTATCACATTCTCATTAGCCAAGTAAAAGTATTTCATTTCTACAGATTTTATAGTAGGTGGGGTTTATATTGTACCTTGGGGACTGCAGGACTAATAACACAACTCTTCAAAATGTGCAGTGAAGCAGCAGCACTTGAAGTACCCCATGCATGTATTCCTGCATTTTGAGAATAACATAAAATCAAACGGACCTCTAAAGTAACAAACTTTCTGAGATTACCATCCCATTAAGAAAAACTTATGTACTTTTTTTTTTCCATGTTTCTTTTTTTCTTCTTTTTTTTTCTTTTGTCCTTAAACGTAAGGCAGAAAATAATGTGTTAACTGATAGACTGACTTAAGTAAGTGATATGGGTAGTCTGTAATGGCCCAGAACTGTCATGAACTTGTGGAGCAAAACCCTCTTGTTGAGCTGAGGATTCTTCATGATAATCTTCATGGTAACACACAGGAGATTTGTGGCCAGCTTAGACCAGTACTGTAAGTTCATCCTGGTTATTTCCATTCAGGAAACAGGTTGAAAAAAAATTTTTTGTTCCAAAATATCAGCCATACATAAAAAGCACTTTAATTTTTTTTCTCCTCTGAAGGTAGTAAAGCAACTAGAACAAGTTTTTAGCTAAGAGCAAATGTAAAACAATTCAAACAATTTTACAATCAACTGCAATTTATTCCATTGTTCCTCTGAGCTTTTTCTTCCAGGATAGCTGCTTATGCTACATTGAGCTCTACTCTTTCCCAGCTGTACATCACTTATGTTTAATACTTATGCCTTTCTCAGAACTTTTTAAAAGTCCAGAAGATTTTAAAGACAGCTTTTTGCCTCCAGTTAGGTCTTACAAATCAGGGTGATTTTGTAAACACAAATATATTTTGCTTATAAAAATCTTTTCTACTGTGGCAAAGAGCTACAAAACGACACTAATAATAATTTTTCATACATCCTTTGATGCTGTTATGATTTCTTTAAAGGACTATTTAATGCAAAATTTCAGAGAAAAGCATTAGTCTTTAAATTATTTTTATTTACAATATCATGATGTTTGAAAAAAATCTCTGAGAATGATTTTGTGATATGTTCAGTGTATCTATCCTAAATGAATGATTTTGATTTACAGACTTGTGAAAAAAAATGAATTTGCAAAAAAATGTCAATATTATGCCTAATGTCATCTAGAACTAATTAATGTTTTGCTTAACCAAAGCAATTTCTTTTCTTCTCTTATCGACTGGTGAATAAAATGATCACCTGTTTTTGCTACTAAAATATAGAACATACCTTAATAGTATTCCTCCTGAGTTAGTTCTGGATATTATGAAACTAAGAACAAAATAGTTCAATTCAATTGTAGGTCTTGTGTTTAGCTGAGTATATTTAATACAGTGATGTTTTTTACCATGACTTTAACAAGAATTTTGGCTTTTGTGATATCTTTATAGCAAAACTGATTAGGTATGGTTTGGACATGTGGCTTTAAGGTAAGAGAATTCAGGGTTTGGCTTAAATTGGGTGTTGTATTAATCAGAGAACAAAGTCCACCTGGAGGCCCATAATTATTGATGTTCTTCAAAGATATCTAGAACTCTTTTTGATACTTGTAAGTATAGGTTTTTTATGTCTGTATCAGGATAATGTGAAGGCAATCTCCCTCAAGGAATTTGTGGATAGTATCAAAAAATGCTGTCAGTGTGAGCATTAAATGATGCTCTCAAAGGAGGGGATGCCAAAATGATAGTCCATGACAGAATTGAGAATTGACCTATCAGGAACCTCAAGAAGCTTAACAAAGTAAAATGCAGCCATGACTGTGAGGTGGGTTGAGTGCAGGCCAAACACCAGTGCACTCACTAAAATTATATACCCATTTTCTGCTGTGAGATTAGGATAAGGAGAAGGGCAAAAGCAGGCCAAATCTTTAAAGAGTATAAAGAAAACTTTATTAACAGAACTAAAAGAAGAATAATAAGAATCAGAATAAACCTTCAGAACATTTCTCCTCCCCCCAACTTTTCTTTTCTTTCCTACTGACAATGTAGAGACAAAATTTGGTATTTTCAGTCAGTTTACCCCTTCTAAAATAATCTTTCTTCAGTTCCTTTAGGGAGAGGAGTCTCTTCTGCCATGCCATGGAGACTTTTCCACAAGAGTTCTCTCAAGATTCTATTTTTCATGAATAGCAGCTGCCCAGAAATCTACAACTGTGAAATCTCTCCCACGGTTTAGGAGTCTTCCCACATCTACCATCATGGGTCATTTCAACTTATTGGGGTAGAGTTTTGAGGATGAGCTGTTCTAGTATAGAAACAAAAGTTCTTTTCTTTTATTTCAGGGAACAGAAGTTTTCTTCTCCCATCCTTTAGGCAAGGTTTCTCATGACTCTCATCTTTGTTCAAGCTTCTCATTGGATCACAGCTACTGCAACATCTGCTTGCTTCAACACGGGTGCCTCTGCTCACAGCTGTGGTTAGAATGCTACATCCCCCCAATGCATTCCATGAGTTACAGGGGAAATAAAAGAGTCTGATGAATCAATTATATCTTCACCATAGCCTTACAAGAGAATTTCAGCCCAAAATTAAAGCATCTCCTCATTTTCCTCCCATCTGAGATTTGACTCCTTCACTGACCTCAGTGTTTCCATGTTGTTTTTTTTTTTACATGTTGTCAGCCTTTCCTTTTGCTCTCACTCAAGAGAGGATTGATGCCTGCAAGTTTCATCTATGCACTGAAAGAGTTAGTATCTCACCTGGGCCTGCAGACTGTTATCTGATCTCTGCTGGGTGGTGGCTGCTCTGGCTGCATGGCTGCTTTCCAGCCCCTGCTGCAGTCAATCCCAGCTGTGGGGCTGCTTTCTGCGTGTGACTGCAGGGCCGCCTCTGTTCTCAGTGCACGATTTTCCACAGTGCCAGCAGCAGGATGGCTTGGCAGCTTGTGGCCAGAGCAGGGCTTGGCTCGGCTCCGGCCCTGGTTAGAACTTGGCAGCAGCAGAATCTCAACAAAGCTGCCAATATCCAGTTTCTTCTTCAAAGACCAGAAGCAAGAGAGTTTTTCCCAGGGTTTGGTCATTTTTAAATGTAATTTCACAGAGGCGTGCTCAGCTTTCTTAAGTGGTTTAACAGAGTGTCAATGTTCAAAACTAACCAGCTGATTGGTTCCGTCGGGTCCGGAGGAAGCAGTCTTCACTTGGAAGCACTTCTGTAACTGTTGGATTTTCTCTTTAACTAAAAACCAAGCTGTTAAACCATGACATACGGAAACACCCCACTCAAAAATATAGGCTGAATACTTGGAGGTTCGGTGGTGAAATTAAAGCAGGTTATGCAGAGTCTAAGCCAGACAGGACCAAAACCCTGGCAGAGATGGGTACTGCAAAACCTTCCTAGGCAAACTCCTTTACTCTTTGACTGTCCTCATAGTGAGAAAGTTTTTGTTCATATCCATTTTGAAATTGTCTTGTTTCAACTTATGCCCACTGTCTCTTTTCCTCCTACCAGACACTTTTGGGAGCTGCCTGTCTCCCTCTTCTTACTAAACTTAACCTAAGTACTGTGGGGTTCCTGTTAGGTGCTCCCAAAGCCATCTATCTCTCTTCTAGAGTCACCAACCCCAATTCTTTTTGTTCGCATAAGGCAAGTTCTCCAAAACAGGGGCATGGGAGACTTTGCTTGTGAAACTGACACAAGTTGAAAAGGCACTAAAAAGACAGACATAAATTTACTCAGTGTGCACAGGTAAAAAGCAGAAAGGAATATGTATTATGAAAAGTTCCAATTAGATAATAGTAAACACTGTGTACCATGAAGGCGATCTATCAGAGGGGCAATGGATTCCAAGTTCTTGGAAACTGTCAAATACTAATTTGATAAGGGCCTACACAATATGATTTGCTTTGGTTGGACCAGATAATTTCCCCTCCAACCTCAATAATTCTACAATATTTGGACATTAAAGGGAACCAAGTAATTCCTATTTCTCATCTTTCATTGAGTTTGAGATTTACTTTTGTGCTTATATTTTTAGAGAAACAAATCCTTAGAAAGAGACAGCAAATTGGTGAGGCAGGTGCTCCTTCCTTTCCCTATGTCCAAAACCAGCTAATTCTGCTGTACTGATCTGCCGTTCAGGAACTTGCATTCAGGTGAAAAAAATACACCTCCAGAACTCTCACTTTTGTATGGATAGTTCGGTGAAACTTTTGAGGAAAAGAGCATTAATGATTGTTATATGGTTACAAATGTAACCATATTGGAGTCTGAATTCTGGAAGAGAATAATCATCAAGAAATTCACTCTCATATATGCATAGCTCATTTCAAAGGGCTGACCAGCATAACTTTTGAATGAACTATGTTATCTAAAAGAGAAAAAGTGTAGCATTGTCTGACTCCTGTTCTGTTAATTCAGATGTCAGACGTCAAGTCTGTACTTTTTAAGAGACAGCCAAATGCTTAGACTGATCCTTACCATTATGATGACACCTACAGATAATGTGGATTAGACTCTTGAGGGGGTATCATAAGATATTGTTTGGACAGATATGGTTTATGTATTTCAAAGCACAAATTCTTTACAAATTAAAGGTTTAAATGATGAATAAATAATATAGAAAATTATTTGTTGTAGTTACAAGTCAAAAGTTGTGCATTACTGTTCAAGGACATATTTCCTTTCATTTAGCGTGCCTTACAATGCTGAATGAACTCATGTCTGAATTTAGAGACAATCTAGAACCACTTCATGCAAACTGTATTGGCTGATTGCAGCTGTTAATGATCTGTGAAAGGAAAGTAAATCTACCCCTTGATAGACATTACTGTACCAAATGTAGTAAAAAGCTAAGCGAAATGTGAAACGATTCCTGTTCAGTGGGGAAAGATACTATTAGTGTGTCCAGTTTCTTTTTCAGGGGCAAAGAAAATAGGTCGGTGTTCTGTTAATTTGCAGGTTTGTTTTTTTGGCTGTTTACTAATGCAAGCATTATTTATATACATGAGCTTATCATTATGTATACAATTTTGCAGTTTATTTCAGCTGTATTTACCACCCCTTAGATCAATAAAATATTTAAATTGAGAAAAATTTTAGACATGACTGGCATACTATCAGACTGATTAATTTATTAAAGAGCACTTGATATTCCAACATACCCTGATTGGCCTACCTTGTATTCGTAACTTTTCTCCACTTCTGCTAAGCATAATGTAGTTCTTCATATTAAAAATTCTTGAATTTTTCACTGAAGCTAATTAATGGAAAATATATTCCATGTTTCTCTTTTCACATTATCTGGACACTGATTTTGATTTTTATTTCATGGGGTTTTTTTTAATGGGGATATCTTAAAATAGTGAGAGTAGTGAGGTAGATGTGCTGACAATATTTTTTTTTCCATAGCACCATAAAAGATACTGAAAGAATTTTGAATCTTTAAAGTGAGCTCTATTTACCAACAACTAAAACATCAGTGTGTTATCAGCATTATTCTTGTTCTACACCCAAAGCATGGTAGTGTACAAGATACTATGAAGAAAATTTGTTCTATCCTAGCTGAAACTAATGCCAGTGTGGAGGCATGACCATGTAAGAGGAATCTTACAGACAACAGACCTTCCCTTCCCTTCCCTTCCCTTCCCTTCCCTTCCCTTCCCTTCCCTTCCCTTCCCTTCCCTTCCCTTCCCTTCCCTTCCCTTCCCTTCCCTTCCCTTCCCTTCCCTTCCCTTCCCTTCCCTTCCCTTCCCTTCCCTTCCCTTCCCTTCCCTTCCCTTCCCTTCCCTTCCCTTCCCTTCCCTTCCCTTCCCTTCCCTTCCCTTCTCCCTTCTTTCACTTTTCCTCCACCTCCCTCCCTCCTTCCTTTGATTCCATCTCTGTCTCCTCTGTTTTGCTTACAAACACTTATGAAAGTTGTGACTCATAATTACCTTTTCTCTAAGCTAAGAACTAATTGCTGAGTCATATTGCAACACTAGAGAGAAATTAAATATTACAAAAATTCATATATCTGTATTACAGATAGATTGCTATTTTGGTGAGTACTCGGTTTTTGTGAAAGCCCTGAAATACTGTGTCTGCTCTTGGATCAGTTTAGGCACTTTACATAACAAATATGTAATGTCAACCTACTCTATATAAATAGAACTGCTGCAAAATACCACTTCTGTATGCATAATCTCATGAATAAAGTTTGTATTTTTTAGCTCCTCTCCTCCACTTTCAAAATAAATTAAATTTAGGATATGCTTCACATGTAATATACTGTCAACAAATAAAACTTGCCAGTACAGTACATTGTAGACAATCTTATTTTTCTCAGCCCACATTGCCATTTTTTACATCTATAGAAATGTTCCTGCAATGGGTTTTTGCAACCTTATGCTGAAATAGGAAACAAGTTAGTGATAGACTTTGATATTTCAATTCCTTTCCCTTTAAATTTGTCTTGGTTTGCTGACTGTATCTTTAGAATATCCTCAACATTATTTTAATGATCTAATTAATTTGCCATGATAATATGGTCAAGCACATTTATAGACTCCATTTCTACAATGAATTAATAAGTTTGTTAGGTGTTTTAATATGAACGTTTTTTACCAGTGCTGAGTATTTTTGGTATTATTTGAAAAGAGGCTGATAATTTAGAAGTATATCACTCCATGGCCATGAGTTAGAGGATTCATCTCTTTTCTGGTATGTCTTTGTTTTGACTTAAAACCTCATGTCACGAAAATTGCATAGTGCTTATCAAATTATACTTTTTATAATCAAATTATTATGACCTTCATATGTATAGAATAAATGATGAAGCCAGGAAATATTCTGCAGCTAGAATCTGAATATAATAGTATTGACTGTCTGAGGTTGTTACAGACAATGCTTAGTCAAAATTTTCATATATGCTCTTTTAGAAACTGAAGTCCAATTTTTTTTTATTTTATTTTATTTTTTTTTTTTAGATTTTAGTAATCCTCCTTCACTATTGTGGTTTAAACCTGACCAGCCACCAAGCCCCACACAACCATTCACCCACTCCCCACACCACAGGAGCTAGGGAGAGAATGGGAAGGGTAAAAGTCAGAAAACTCATGGGTTGAGATAAAGACAGTTTCATAGGGAAAGCAAAAGCTGGGCACACAAAGAATGCAAAACAAGGAACTGATTCAGCACTTCCCATGAGCAGGTAGGTGTTCAGCCCACTCCAGGAGAGCAGGGACTCATCACACATACCAGTGATTTGGGAAGACAAATACCATAATTCCAAATGAGCCCCTGCTTCTTCCTCCTTCTTGCCTCTCTTCATATATTGAGTATGATGCCATATGGTCTGGAAAATTCCTTTGGTTGTCTTGGGTCACCTGTCCTGACTGTGTCCCCTCCCAGCCTCCCGCACACCTCGAACTTCCTTGCCAGCATGGCACTACAAAAAGGAGAAGAAACCTTGTCTCTGTGTAAGCCCTGCTCAGCAATGACAAAAACATCTCTATTTTATTGTTATGTGCAGCACAAATCCAAAATGTAGCCCCAAATCAGCCACTGTGAGGAAAGCTAACTCCACCCCAGCCAAAAGTAGTACCACATTTGGTTGAATATTCAGTGTTGTACACTTATGAAGTTTTAGAATCCCAGGTCTGAGAACTCACAACTGTGAAATGCCCAAGAGTGATTCTGTGCTACAGCAAACCCAACCCATTTCTTTGGGCACAGGTCTGCAAAAGTGGAGTACAGAGTGAAAATGGGGGCATTGTGGAGAGGAATTTGACTACTCAGAATGCCTGCTCTGAAAATCAGCATGTCAGAAAGCTTCCATCTGCAGGTGGGAAGAAACTGAAAAAACCCAGGACTTTTTATTCCTATTCACCCACAAAAACTAAGGAAAGAGGAAACACTTGCCTCCTCCTAGGAGTCTTCCGATTAAAAATAAAATAACCCTTATCACCCTTTTAGAATAAAACAGAACACAGTGAAAGGATAAAGATTCTACATTTGATAGAGTGACTGAAGCAGTAGGCTGTCAAGTCATGTTTCATTTTGCTTGATTTTCTCTAGATCAGTTCCTGACAGAAAGCTCAAATTACTAGACAATTATGTTAGAAGCAGCAGAGGGGTGTGGGTCGTCACAGGAACACCATCTTCTCTAATTTTGTTTTGACAAATGCTCTCAGTGTGAGGTGTTCTTTTAAGATGTCTAGCAAACTGAATCTTTCAAAAGATATAGAAATAGAGACCCTCAACGTAGCCTTCAAATTGCTTACCATTTTACATGTAGGCTTTAGACATCTCACTTAAACTAGTCAATGCAAATAAATTTCCAATGCATGATTTGAGAAGATAACTAGTTTGAGTGTTGACATGTACTTTGTAGAACTCAAAAACTGGGTGAGATGATCCTGCTTCTCTCATCAGCTGTAGCTGTTTACAGGATTAACACATTCGCTTCTGGACATGTTTACTGGTGGGACTACAGGCTTTTGTTTGTATAGGCTTTGTTGGGAACATTAATTCTCAGACTGCTCTTCTGAACACAGACTGCTTTAGTAGTCCATGTGATTTTCCATGTTTTTCCCAATAGCTTCTTTGATTCATCATCTGGTATGTTTGTTTTTTTTTCCCTAAAAAAACCATCCTAAAAATATTACTTCATCCTTGTATCACAGCTCCAAAAACCTAGCAATGATTGAAGAAACACTGGGAATAGAGCAGTACAAAAATATATTGTTTTCTGAAATATCTGAGGATTCCATTCCATTTTGAATAAAATAGACGTATATTCATTGGGATATTTCTTCTCTCCAGCTGAGATCTCACTCTGGATCTAGGTATATTTAATTACTGCATTCACAATGGAAATCCTTGGGAGAAATGTCTGTCCCAGATTAGTCAAAAAGTCGTGGGATTGCTACATCTTCCTGAAATTTAGAAATTGTATATTACAGTTACTGCAGAAGAGATGGGAACTTTATTTAATTCTCCGGATTTTCATTGAATTGCTCCAATCATTTATGAATTAGAAGCACCACTTCCATTCACTAGTTTTGTGTTTTCAAATAGCTTATTAAACATGATTTATCAATATGATCTAATAATGTCTCTCAGTTGTGCTGAACAGAAGAATGTGTATTTTGTGAGTCATATCTGTTTATTTTGTGACTGAGTTAGTGAAAATTTTTGATGTTGCTACTACTTGTCTGCTTCTGCAGGTGTACAGATTGCCTGTGTTGACACTTCAGGAAATTCATTAATTTTTATTAGGGGAATAATAATAGTGAAAATTGAAACTTAGTTGTTATTGGGTCCTTCCACATTTCAACTTAGACAATATATGAAAAGGTTTTGTGGTTTTGTTTGTTTGAGTTTTTAATTTTATTTTAAAATTTTAATGTATTTTAAGGATATTTTCCTCATTTTGCTTTTAATTCTTACTGAATTCTGTCATTACAACAAATTTTAATGAATAATGAAAGTAATTTCTTGTTAAGAAGCAAATTATTTTTCACCTAAAAAAGTTTACATTGAGATTTCAATGTAATTAAGGAGACAACTAATACTTTATGATATTGCTATAATTTATGAGTATATTGTTTTGAGTGTAGATTCCAGTCCAGATTACCAAAATCATTGGATACTTATATTTGTCACTAGCAAACTCATAGATTGGTATGCCATTTGCAGATTACTCTGCTAATAGTGACACTGAATCACCATGTAACTAGATTTCTGAAAACATTCATACATCGTCTAGGTAATTTGGTTTAGACATTTTCCCAATCCACAACAGAGGAATCATTTGAAATAAAGTCAATATAGAGATGATTAAGGCTAGAATACCTATCCCCCAAGACTGAATTACAAAACAGTCCAATAAAATAGTTTTTTCATTTGTATGTTTCTTGTCTTGTAATTGCCAAGTTCTTTGGATAATGGAATTAATGGAAAAACACATTATTCATGATATCATAAAATAGTTAAGATTGGAAAAGACTTGTGTGATTATCAATTGCAACTGTTAACCCAGCACCACCATGTTCACCAGTCAGCTGTGTCCCCAGGTGCCACATCCAGGCACCTTTGGAATGCTTCCTGGGATGGTGATACTGTCACTTCCCTGAGCAGCCTGTTCCAATACCTGACCACACTTTCAGTGAAAAATTTTTCTTAATATCCAATTTAAACTTCTCCTGGTGTAAATTAAGGCCATTTCCTCTGGTTCTGTCACTTGTTAACTGGGAGAACAGACCAATCACCACCTTACTGAGACCTCCTTTCTAGCAGTTGTAGAGAGTGACAAGGTGGTGGTGTCATGTCGTGCACACACACACACACAGACAGACAGACAGACAGACGCACACACACACACATACACACACACACACACACTCCTGTGAGCCTCCTTTCCTCCAGGCTAAAGTACCCCAGTTCGCTCAGCTGCTCCTCATCAGACCTGTGCTCCAGACTTTTCACCAGCTCCATTGCCCTTCTCTGGACACGCCCTGAAACCTCAATGTCCTTCTTGTAGTGAGGGGCCCAGACCTGAGTGGCAGGATTTGAGTTGCAGCCTCACCCGTGCTGATGATCACTGTCCTGGTCCTGCTGGACAATATGGCTGCTAAAAACTATTACAAACATGGTATGCTGGAACTCTTCTGTTAGGAGCTATTAATAATTTATCAGTGAAGGCAAAGAAACAGGTATTGTATTACTATTTAAAAATGCACCTGATGGAAACGTAGGCTATGAAGAAATTACAGGAGAACATTTAACTCTTAATGTGGTGGGGATACAATCATAGCCACGAGGTGAATAATTCCAAAAACTTTGAGGGCTATGATCCATAAATTTTTGATAATCAACTTTTGAATTTACATAGTAGGAAGATGGATTAAGTATATGGGAAAACACTTTGCAAACTTTACTACAAAAAATAGAAATTTTCTCTTCAGAGTTAATGAGCTCATATTGTGTAAGACATTTACCTTATTTATTGTAGCTCCTGTTTGATAAATCATATTCACTTATATAAGTAGAATCAAAATCTGGCAGATATTTCTTCTACAATATGGAGGTATATATCTTTATTTAATTAAGTATTTGATGCTTACCTATTGCATTTAAAATCTAATATTTAATGAAGCAATATGGGTTAACTTTAGAAACAGAGTCTGCATAAGAAACTTAACTTCTATAGAATCTTATGCAGCTGGCAATTTATCTGAGAAGTAAATGGCAATATCCTTTAATTGGTCAAAGACAAAGATTGTATCTAGGTAGATATGTGTACATATGTATCTATCTTCACTCTCTTGTTTATTCTTTGAATTTAGATTTCAACCTATGAAATATGAAACAGACGTTACGCCTTATATATCATAACTAGAATGCCAAAGGAAAGACTGATAGTCCTAGGATAAGCAATATCACTCTGCACCCGCATCACCTACACAGCCCAGGAAGTTCCAAGGTAATAACACATTCCTGGTTCTCCAGCTAAGATCTATGCAAGAAAATTAATAAGAAAATGCCTTCATTTCATTATGATGGCATTTGGGAGTTTTAGAGCCCTCTAGTCCATTAGTCAGTTTTGTTAATGATTGTGCTCATCCTTTTAATCATGTAAAACACATTGACTGAGCTTCATTTAGTTCAAAGTGCCTTTCAGAAGCCCGAAGAGAAACTGAATGGTGTGAAATTTTACCTTTCTCACTGCAACATATATTTGCTCACATATAGCTAGCTTGATTTGTGATTTATAAGATACAATAAATCAATAGTTTTAAGAAAAAAATCTACCCATGTGAATGAATTAAAAATTGAAATTTGAGTTCCTAATGTGTTGCCAGATTATCTATCTTATTTGTATTTCTAACCTATCTTCCTAACTCCCTAATAATTGTGGAAAAGTTATTGATACCCACACTTCTTTTTTTTCAGTATTCTTGTACAAATATTGTATTTATAAAATTATTTTACCTCTATGAACAACTCTTTTTGCCTGAAATTAAAGAATTTCCAATACCAGATCTCAGTCATGGTCTTGGATGACTATTCTTTGTTTTCAGAATGACTGCTTTATAATCAACTAAATGAGCTGATTTTGGAATTTTTCCAGCATGAATTTG
The DNA here is from genome assembly GCF_035770615.1 of Melospiza melodia melodia. Classification (NCBI taxonomy): domain Eukaryota; kingdom Metazoa; phylum Chordata; class Aves; order Passeriformes; family Passerellidae; genus Melospiza; species Melospiza melodia. The sequence goes on along the minus strand of NC_086195.1, from coordinate 97,852,174 downwards.
AAGAGCTATATTACAGGGAGATTGAAATCTTGTAAAAAACACCAAAGCATTTTTTATTAAACGTACAATATTGTTTATATATGCATATATATCCATTTTTCATTATGAAAACACACTGTGATAAATTATGACAAGTTTATACCCTGCATATGGAAACAAAATTAAACAATAATGCTTAGTTCAAGTAGAATTATGGTATCTAATTAAAAAAATAAAAGATCCTGTAGAGAAAAAGATCCTATAAAGCTTTGTTTCTGCATAACTGTGGAAATGTTTAAGCTGTGTACTTTCAAGAGCTGCTTCATTGTCTGAGACTTTTACATTAGTAAATGTCAATCTTTTAAATTTTAACCAAAATTCAACACTATCTCAACTTAAAAAACCATTACATTCTTCTGTTTTGCCTTTGGACACATTCATAATGCCTTCTAAACACATCTGACAGATACTAATGGTACTGGACTCCCTCGTTAGGAAGTAATCAGTAATCCTTATTTCTTTGAACAACAGGGAAAAAAAGGTCTCACCCTTTATATGAAATGCTTATAGAACTTACCCAAAAACCTGAGTATGAGGAATAGATTCTTATCTTAATTTGAGAGTGTTCAGAGTCAACATCTCTAAGAAGTTCCCTGCTGGAGGAGTAAAGGAAGCCTTTTAGGGGCATGAGAAATCTCCCATCAGTGCAGCATTTCTATTATGGGAAACCAGGAAAGAAAAGAAACCAAGAGGTTCTGGGGGAGAAACAAAGTTCCAAATGGCTGCACAATTTTCTGTATTTTTTGATGCTCACTGTAAAGTCCCCCCCCCTCCCCACACACATATGTTGTGTTTTTAAAGTAATTATAAATGCGCATATTTTCAATATACAAGTATCAGGAGCTAATTAGTTTGGTGAGTTCTGGTAAAAAAGACTCTAAGAATTGCTTTATAGCTATACAGGTTCTGATATATTTTAAATAAGTTCTCCATGTACAAATTAAAAATATTTAAATTTAAATGAGTGCTTCGTGTGTTCATTTGTGATATATAGAGAATTTCAGTCATCCCTGAATCACAGAAGTACAAAGTCTGTCTGCTCTTCTCCATTAAGCTTATTTGAATTCTTGAAAATCAATCCATGCTGATAACAGAGAGAATAATTTTTTTACCAAGAGATAAATAGTTTTCGATAAAAATACAAACAGTTTTTTCTCATCAGGCAGAAGACTATAATTATTTTAATGTATTTTCAATAACAATGTTTAACTTCATGTGATATTGTTCTTTAAGGAAAAAATAGTTTATTTTTTGTATAATTGTAATGTTTAATTACAATTATTAAACATTGTAATTTGTAAACATTACAATGTTTAATGAACAATGAGTTTGCTTTTTTTTTAATAACTTCACAAACCTTTTCTTTAGTAGACTCTTGTTTAGATACTAGATTCATTCTAAGCATTTTTAACCTGAAAATGGAAAAAAAATCCCATGTATTCTATCCTTCTGTGAATTTTCTTAATTAAGGATCCTCTTCAATGGTTAACTATGTAGACCTATTTTGTGTTCATTGACTATTTTGTCCAGTTCTAATTCAATCCACATTTAAGTAAATTACTTCAGAGAGAGCTGAGTCAAGCTGTTGTGTTTTTCACAGTGTTTGATGTGATTCTTCTGGTGCATTCACAGAAATAAACAAAACTTGAAAATATTTCACCGGTCCTAGGAAATTTACAGTAGTAGTGGTAATTTCATTCTTCATTTGTTTCTCATTATATACTTACATAATTATGCATACATAACATTACTTGTCCTTTAAGCCAGCCTGTCTTTGACTTGTGTGGGCAGTTTACAGTGAACATGCTGACCTTCATGTTGCTGACATACCATTTTCTGATTCTCTGCTTATTTCTAAGGTATTCATATGTTTTCTTTTCCACATTTTCTCTCCTGAATTCTAGACCTGCCAAATATTGCCATCTCAAAAATATGTTTAAATTTTGATATGGCATTGGCTTTCTCACAAATCACCAACAATTTCCTAAACACAGCTGAGCCAAATTCACAGTGGCGCCTCAGTAAAACATTCTAGTGTGTGAAACTATTTATCTTAGTTCCAAATAGTTTTGGATATCTCCTACTATGCCTGCAGATGTCCACAGCATGACTGAACTTCCAAGACACAGAGATTCAACAGTCCCACAATATTACAATTGGATTGCTGAAATGCATATGCATATGAATAATTCCTTTCTGTTACTTGCCAGATAGTTGAGAAATCATTGTTCAGTGATGAGCAGTGTCCCCTGGGGTCAGTGCTGGGGCTGGTGCTAAGGTTCAGCTTCTTTTTTGACAACATAAACAGTGATCATGTGCACCTTCTGCAAGTTTGCTGATTACACCAAGCTGTGGGGTGCACTTGGCACATTGGAAGAGAGAGATGCCGTGCAGAGGAACCTGGAAAAGCTTGAGAGGTGGGCTGATGCAAACCTTGTGAAGTTCATTCATGTGAAATGCAAGGTCCTTGTTAAGGAATCTTCCCTCAGTGACAATCCAGGAGCCATTCTAGCAGTCATTCTGGCAGCACCTGAGCTGGGACTGAGGCTACTTTGCACCTCAAAGTCATGATCAGATCAGTTTTCATTACCAGCTTGACCACACGTTTTCCATAGCAGAGTCTCAGATGTCCCTATCCTTAAAATAATTTACTTCTGGTGTCATAACTAAATGATAAAATCACAGAACATCATCTTGAGCTGGATGCTTCTGGGAATGGACCGTGAACAAAGGACTCCCTGGGCTTTTACACCCTGACAGTCTAAGTGCAGTAAAGTCTGGTTCTTGCTGGCTCCTGACACATCACTGAGTGTTCAGTCACCTGGCTGTGCCACTCTGTACCCTTTGTTATGCAAATAATCAGCAGTTCAAGACCTTTTTCCTCAGCTCAGTGTCTGACCCCTAGAACTCCAGCTGCCCCCTGCACTGCAGCTGCACCCTGAGCTTCGTGCACCAAATGTAGTCCTCAACAGCCCTGCACTGGATCATGGCAGGCCCAGACACACCTACAGGTTTAGCAGATAATTGATTGAGAGCAGCCCTGGGGAGTGATGCAAAACTCAGCTTAGATCAGGAGTGCCCACAGAGCCAACTGAATCCCTGGCTGCATCAAAAGGAGAGTGGTGTGCAGGTCAAAGGAGGTGGCTCCTCTACTCTGCTTTGGTGAGACTCCGCCTAGAATACTGAGTACAATTCTGATGCTCCCAACCTAAGAAGGATACGTACATGTTGGAGCAAGTCCAGAGGAAGTCCAAAAGCTGATTAGAGAACTGGATCATATCCCCTGCAAAAAAAGTCTGAGAAAGTTGTGGCTGTTCAGCCTTGAGAAGAGAAGGTTGCTTGGAGAGCCATACCAAACTTCCAGAATCTGAAGAGAGCCTGCAGGGAAGATGGAGAGGGACTTTATCAGGAATTCTAGTGATAGCACAAAGTATAATGGTTGCAAACTAAAAGAGGGGAAATTTAAGTTAGATATACTGAAGAAATTCTTTAAGGGTGGTGAGATACTGAAACAGCTTGTTCAAGTGGTCTTGGATACCCCCACCCTGGTAGTGTTTTGGAAAAAACCTTGAGCAGCTTCTTCTAGGGAAATGTCCCTGCCCATGGCAGGGCGGGGGATAGTTGGGACCAAATGATCTTTAGGCTCCCTTTCAACTCTTAAAATTCTAATATTCCCCTTCTGTTATACATCAAATATATATTTCCTAAATACTTCATGTATAAATCTTATTCACAGGTTATTTGTGTCATAAACTACTGAAATCTTATTTCATAGAATGTTTTGTGTTAAAGTTAGATAATGAAATCCATCTATTATATATAGCTAAGTCTTCCTAAGGTCTTTTATCTGTTTGTCTGTTTACTACCAAGTAAACTTCTAGAATTATAAAAGTGTTAAGAATATTATTATTACTATTATTATTATTGTCATTATTATTGTCATTATTATTGTCATTATTATTGTTATTATTATTATTATTATTATTATTATTATTATTATTATTATTATTATTATTATTATTATTATTATTATTATTATTATTATTATTATTATTATTATTATTATTATTATTTACTATGAACCAAAGAAACTATTCCTTCACACAGTGAACTTATGAAGCTGAAAATACTATAGGTAGTCTTCAAGAACAGCCTGTATAACATTCCATGCATAGTATCATTATTATCATTTTGTCATCTCTATAATTTGTAAGTGAAATTCAGAAGAAAAAATATTATTTCTTCTAAGGAGATGGCAATCGTATTCCACAAGTTATTTTTTTCTAATTTCTAATTCTGATGCACAAGCAATCTTTCACAAAGATTCAAGAATAACTGTCTTAACTCTCTACAGTAGCAATTTTTTTGGTTTTGTTTCTAGAGGAATATATTGTTAGACAGAATTATTTCTTGACACTGCTATGGTGTTTTATTAGGCAACAGATGGTTCTACAAGTTTATCATGTGTGTCCTTCATCAGCTATAACAGCAGGCACTCATGGATTTGACTCTAAATTAAAAAACAAACAAACCCCAACAACAGCAAATAAAAATAAACCTGAGAGGATTATGATGGTAGATTTCTGGATTTCACAACTCCTCAAGTTGTGAGCAGTCTTGCAGTCTTTTGTTTCTTTTCTTTCTTTCTTTTTTTTTTTTTTTATGGTTGTTGTGGCTTTATTTATTCACCTGGAAATAAAGGCTTTCTTTCTATAAGTAAAACAAACAGTGTCACTGATACTTGCTTTCAAATATTCTGTGCAATATTTAGTTGGAAACCATACTAAACACATAATGAATATTTATTAGGTGCAATGTGTAGTTGATGAAGTGTCCCCTTCTTCAGTCTAGTGTTATAAACACCCAGCCCCAACCCCATCCAGTAATGGGATAAACACCCAAAAATACAGCCCCAGCCAATATTTTTCAAGGAAGTTGGTATCTTTATTATCATATTTAATTGCCTATTGAATTACACCTGCTATTAAAACTCTCACTTTTGTCATTTTTGTTGGTATACCCAGTAGTATTGTATATACCTCTTTCATTTATTGAATTAATTGCAAAAGATGACAGAATTTCTGATTTCACAACTCAGAATTGCTAGTTTGTAGACATTCATTAGCAAATAAATACTTGTGGTCATCTGAAGGGTGTGTCAGATAGATATTTGTGCAACATCATGGTAGCTATTTTTTTTTATTTCTGATAAGAGCTCTCTAACTACCTGAAGTATTTAAAAAATTTATTTCACCTCCATAAATAAAAAAATAACAATAATCACTTAAAACTATGCTCAAATGTAACACACAGAAAAAAACCACAGAACCCCAAAATATAATTTATATTGTCAGTAATCAAAAACTCTCCAAGACAGATAGTGTTAACATATAAGTAACAGGAGAAATAAGTTTTTGTCAATAATTTTGGTTATGAGGAATTCAATTATCAAATGTCAATTTGATTTTATTTATAGATAGGAGGTAGATAGATTGACAAACTCCTACCTAGATAAAATTATGATTTTATCTCTGTGATTTATATAAAATTCTTTATATTTTCAAATGCTTTCTAAATATTGAAAACAAACCATGTTTTGTGAAACAAATCTACCTACGAAAGTTAGCATTCAAAGAAGAATGTGTGATTTTTGTGTGAATAAGTCTTTTATCAGTTTAGTTGGTGATACGGATTTTACCACATATATTTCCCTGGCAAGGAGACAAAAAAGTAATTTTATAATTTTCCTGATGTTATAGTTCTACATGCAGGTTTATGTATGCAATTCTACCCTGAGGACTAAACACAATAAATTTAATGGGGCCTCTATTTAAGATTTTATAAACATTGTTTTTCAAGCAAATATCAAATGGGTTCTTCGGTAGTGATTCTACTGCCAGCATGCAAGGGAAGGCATGACCAAAGAATGACAGAATAGTTTAGGCCTAGAATAATCTTTAGGTTAAAGTTCATCTAGTTCAACACCCCTTCCATGAGCAGACACTTCCCACTAGAGCAGGTCAGTCAGAAGCCCATCCAACCAAACCTTGAACACTTCCAGGGATGGGGAGTCTGGAGGTTTTCTGGGTAACTGGGTCCAGTCTCTCACAAACCTCAAGTGAAGAATTTCTTCCTAGTATATATTTTAAACTTCGAGCTGATGCATTTTTAGTTGCTTTAAGAAAATGTCAACAAATCTGGGAAAGCCAGTCACCCTGGCACAAGGGATATGTGTACTTCTGGAGCAAGTATGTGAGCAAGGAATTGGAAGCCAAAGAAGATACTGTGGGGCAGCTCAGCTTGTGCTAGACACCTACATTTAGGAGACTGAATCTCCCATTCGTTTGTTTTTGTTGTTTTGGGTTTTTTATGTTTTTTTGTGGGTTTTATTTTATTTTTTTTTTTTAGTATTTGTAGCATATTCCACAATTTAGGAGAAGTTCACCTTTTGTGTTAGAATTAATGTCACATTAAGAGCTACAGCAGTTGTTCAGTAGCAGTTTCACAGTTATTTTAGATTGTCATAGTTGCTTTATCACCTCGCTGTTTATCTAAAACAAGCAAGTGGAGAAAAACTTGGCTCACCACTCAAGTAGAATTTGAATGGAATACTGAATTTATTTTATTGCTGGTAATTAATTTCTTATAATTCCATATGCAGTGTAATGGTGTGAGTTACTTTGTAACTCAAAACTATTTTTGGCAAAACAGAAGACAACAGGACATAAACTTTTATTAGCTTAGCTGCATATTTCCTCATCTGTTCTCTTGTGTGGACAGGCTATTTGTTTTTGTATGCAAGTGTTCTCAGTGACTGGGTAAATTGTATAGAGAATTATGTATCATTCACATTTAGGCCACAACATCTTTCTAGTGAGAATTTAGAATGGAAAAGAAAGCAGAATTGTCAAGAGAGGTTCAGGAAGAGATAAACAGGAGTCAGGCACTTAACCAATAAATTTTGGAAGAATTATGAAAAAAAGTCTGAGTCTTCTATACAGTTAAATTCTTTCTCTTCTTTCCCAATGATAGGGATTTTCATCTTCTTTGTAACCTCTAATCATTTAGGAATGACATCTACAACCTAGAAAGAGTCAGAATTTATTCAGAAATTTTAGGGGTATAGGTGCATACCTTAAAATACTGAATCCTATTATTTTTACATCCTTCCAGGAAACTAAAATTAAACGGCACAAAAAAAAAAAAAAACAGTAACTTTGCCTTGCTACACTATTAAAGATATATCACAGATGAAAAAGTTTTAAAAAATTTCTCATCTGAATTCAGTAAAAATCAGTTAGAGTATTATAATGATTTTCATAGATATGGCACACAGCCTAACACATCACAACTAAAGCTTCACTACTATAATTTGCTCAGAAGTTCAATATTTCAAATATATTCCAGCATTTTTTAAAACTGTGTTTTTCTTAAAGAACAATGCTATCATATTTTGCTGTCTTTCAGTTTAATCACAAAAATTCCAGTAATTTGATTTCAATATTTTTGATTTGTTATGCATGACACATCCTTCAAAGTACGAGCCATGAATATGCAAGATCATTTAGTGGTTTTTCATTTACACCCTTATGAATTACTCTGATTACATATGAGTGATTGCTATGTGTTTTAAATTTCTAGAAATAATAGGCGAATTTGATAATTCAAAATTATTGGATATGTTGCAACACTAGTGAGTTAATATGTTTGATGGATAGCATTAATTAGCTTAATAACAAGGGAGATGACTGGGTTTAAATTATATGTTTTCAGTGTCCTATTAGGATGTTTGGCCAAGCCATAGAGACAGATATTCAAGTTAGGAAGCAAACATAGCAGTCAATGTTTGGAAGACTAAAAAACTATCCCTTTCATTTCTTAGGTTTCTGGGACACATCTTTACATGAGAATAAAATAACTTTTCTCATTACTTTCTTATTTTTAGTGTCCTCTCACTTCAAATTGAACTGTATTTGATGAACAGCTGGTATCTCAAAAGTGATGCTGCGCAATGTTTCAATGAAAATCTGTGTTGGTGTGTTTTCAAAAGTTCCATTAAAAATCTTGTCAGGCTGCTGGCTAGATGTAACAAGTGGCTTGGGAGTGAACAGAGTCTTTTTTGTTTTAAAGGAAGAAGGACTGACAGTTTTTGTTTATCTTTTCCACATTTTCAATTTTACCTATTTGAATAGTTTAACAAGCTACAGTTTATATTATCCTGGTACTATGTTACCTAGTACTTTACAAAGTGTTAAGAGAACAAGCAAGGAAACTGTCTGGCAATTGTTATTCAAATTTTACTGAAAAGCAAAATTCCTATAGATTGCCATAACTGAGTCTCGTTTCTTCCTGCCAGTACAAGAAACATCAGATGACAGAATGTAATGAATATATAATCTTCTAAGTTGTGGTTATTCTGCATGTCAAATAATTTTTTTATTTTCAGTGGAGACCTGTCTGATTTCCTTGCATACTAGTTCAGCCTGTTGGTCCTGAAGTAATGGGAGAGGAAAAGAAAATAAAGGCATAAATAAAAGGGAAATAAGATTTTGTCTCCATACACCAATACAAGGAAATGGAATGAGATAATCGAGAGCAAATTGCATTTGCTAAAATATTGCTTCGGAGATTAGTTCAGAGCCAATTGTCTAACTCCCTTCCCAGAATACTCTGATTGAATTATTTGAGCATCCAGTTTAAAATGTCAAAAAAAAGAAATCTATTTTGAGTCTTGTCAGAATAAGAGGGTTTTATCATTTGCAGGGTCCACATTCAAATTAAAAAGGGGGAAAGATATTGTGTTTGATTGTATAGCTGTTTTGATACTGTTATTTTAAGACAGGAAAAAGTAATTTCTCTTACATAATATATTTTGATACAACAGTATCTTCCCAATTTCCCCAGGCTTCTACCCTAGAAGGGCAGCATAAGAGCTAAAATATAAACAACTGGCTCTTCCACTGTTTGAGCAAACAGCTTTGGCACAGACTCTTCCATTCCCAAGCATATCTTCTAATATTAACCTGATGGCTAGGAAATTCTATAATGAGATAAAAACATTAATTTCAATACATTTTAATGCTTCACTGTGCTCACATTTCCTATTTTGTTGTTGGGTGGGTGACATGATGTGTTGTGGGAAACCAGTGTCATCCTAATTATTTCCTTTCATTAAAAAAATTTTAAAGATAATTAGAACATGGGCCCCGTTATTTCAGATTAATTTTGTAATTTTCTTGACTGGATTCCAGTTAGATTTGTCTCAAAAAATCACTGAATAGCTGAACACAGGCACTTTCCTCAGTGTTTCTTGCTCAAATTGTAACTTCCCTCAGTGGCTTTGTGAGATTCCCTGCTAATTTACTGAGTGATTCCTTTGACTGTATAGGGTGAATGCATATAAAAAAGGTACAAGAGATAAAAAAATAGAAATCCCACAGTGTTCAGTGTATTAAAATCTCCTTTAAATTTAACATTTGTTACTGTTATTTAGCAAATTCTAGACTTGTGTGAAAAAAAATTAGGAGATGCTGTTGGCAAAGATTTACATTTCTACAGAATTAGATGTGTGAACAGGAAAATCTCAGTTTCATATGTCAAGAGAAACTGAACCCCAAAACTGGAGGAGATCTAGCTCCCACCTTTTTTTATTTATTTTTTTTAGTTCCAATTCTATTCACATTCTATTAACACAATATATGTCTGCCAAACAGTCTTTTAGGATACAATGCTGAACTATTTGTTTTGGAAAACATGGAAGTTACAGTTCTGTGTGAAGGGCAATTTTTTTCCCATTACTTGATTTATTAATATGCTACTTCTATGTCAGAACTATATCATCTTCATTATGATTGAAAGTTTAATTGGTTGTAGAACAGCCAATTTTTTTAATGATTTTTTTATTGTCACGCAAATCTAAATGATGGTAACAACAATTTTAATTGCAAGAATGCACAGGAAGCCTGGTTTTATGTGTGTATATATATAGTTTTTCATTCTCAAGTCAGGGCAGGTCAAAATACCTTAAAATATGTTAGAACTTTTTAAAACAGGTATTTATAAGTTTGAATATAAATTAATTCTGAATTTTAAATAAGAAAGCCTTATAAATGAAATTAAAAAGCCTTTTATAGAACTCAGAACTAAGCAACAAAATGCAGTTCAATACATTTGCTCTTATTTTTGCAAGGTAATTTATTCGATGGTACCACAACTTTGACAAGTATTCTGGCAAGAACTGGAAGTTTCACACCCTTACAGACTTTCTTGTCAACATGCTTAAGTTTCAAAGCATCTGTCAGTATCAAGCATTAGTTCATAAATACATAGTAATTGAGAATGTTTAATATTCATTAGCTAAGTAAAGTGACATTCGTCTACCAAGATGCTGTCTAAAACTTAGGCACATAATATAAGCGATTTGTCTGGATGTCCTCTAAAGTCAGTGGAAGGAGGCATCTTGCAGAAGGCAGCATTCACACTAAATGCAATTGACAAAGCAAGGAGAGTTGAATCATTTTCTACAGGAGGTTCTGCAGGTAATTGAATGACTGCTGTGCACTACCAGTGTAACTTCTATATAGCTATAGGCCAGATTAATCCCACTATTAATTACACATTATTTCACTATTACATACTTTAGAGATATTGCAAATATCTGATTTTAAAAAATCCAAGTGTCTTTCCAAATGTATTGTTCCAAGGTATTTTCTCAACGTTATCTTTTTTCGTTAACATTTTTGCTGATAAATCTGACTGTTCTCAGGATATTTTACAAACAAATGGTGCATCTGTATTCATCTTCAAATGTTATGCATTGTGTGTAATTAAATGCAAGGCATTTCAATGCCCAAGAAAAGACAAGGTGTTCATATAAATACAGAGAGAATATGCAGAAGTACTGTAAAAACTTTTTTTTTTTTTTTTTTTTTTTTTTTTTTTTTAATAGGGCTATAAGCTTCTGTGTGTCTGAAAATGAGTGAATTACAAATCCTACGGATTTAGGAATAAACTTTCCTGAGATTAACTTTTTGACTCCTTTTTATTTTTCTTGTTATAGTATGCCATCTTTACTTCCTGCATGTTACCCTGTATCTTCCTCTGTAACTCCTACCACAAGCTACTGAAACTCAAAGATAATGATGTGGTTTTCCTTTGTCTGTGTCTTCTTTCCATGCCATTGGGGCATGCATTCACCAGTGACATGTCCAGAGAAGGGCAATGAAAATTGGTGAAGAGCCTGGAGCGCAAGTCCTAAGCTGTGGGGGTTGGGGATAAATAGCCTGGAGAAAAGAAGGTTGAGGGATGAATTTTTTGCTCTCTACACCTACCTGAAAAGGAGGGGTCACTCTCTTTTCCCAGGTAACCACTGACAGGATGACAGACCTCAAGCTGCACCACTGGGGAAGGTTAGTCTTGCTATTAAAAGAAAAATATCCTCACAAAAAGAGCTGTCAAATATTGAAACAGACTGCCCAGGGAACTGGTGGGCTCTGTGCCTGCACAGAGTTTTTACCCTTTCTTAGCAACATTTTCCCCAAGGCACCATCATGTTGGCTGAGGGACTCAGATGTGCTCTGAAATGGTAGATGATCTTAGATTGGTGAATGATATTAATGAACTTCTTGTGTTAGAGAATGCATGTAATTTTAAAGAAAAGTTTTGCATTTTAAGCCAATTTTCTATCGTATAATATTATATGGAAAACTGTTTATCATGTCTGCTATTTTCTATATTTATTTCATCTGGTTTGCTTTCAGAATTCTTACAAAACATTATCCTTCTTAGGCTTCTGTAAGCCATATTTTTTTAAACATATGAATAATTATAGTAATGCACAGAATTTCAAAAGCAATATAATAATAGTTGTAATTTGACATTTTTATAACTTATCGCTCAGCATGAATAAAACATTAAAATTTGTTATAAAAATAAACTCACCAATTTCCAGACATTCAGAATGGGGAGACAAAAGGTAAAATACCAGCCTGGTTATGTTGTATAATTATGACTGAAGCTGCTTAATGTTGAAATTTACTTTGAAATGCTATATTTTCAGATATTTATTTTGAAAAAACTCAAGTTCACTTTTGGTAGGCATGCATGAAAAATCAAACCTTTGAAGATACAATTTCCTGTGTGCTTTAATTTCTGAAATCAGCAGGCATTCAATTTAGACTTGTGAACATATCCTCACAGAATTTACTGACTTAAAACATGCGGGAGAAAATGTATAAATACTATTGTTCAGTTATTTTTATACAATACTTTGAGTAAGGATTTACTTGGACCTTCCTCCCATGTCTGCCAACACTACTGAGGATCCAAAGCCCAAGTGGCTGAATGACAGGATTTAGAAAAAGGTTTAGAATGGGCTACTCTCATCAACTCATAGAATCTCTGAGTAAGGGGGAAGGAGAAGGCTTCCCCAGAACTTACGCATGCAGCAGTTCAAGCATTTCATTATCTGGTACTATTTTGTGGCATTTCTAAAGCATCCACAACCAGGACAAAAAAAAAAAAAAAAAAAAAAAAGCAAAATAAAATAAAAAATTTAGCACAAAAACAAAGAAAACAAAATATACATGTCAAAAATCACTTATGAAATATATTTGTATTTACAAAAACATTACAAAATATGTAGTGGCAAACCCACTGGAACAAAATTAGCATAAATTAATTCAGGAAGATTAGAGAACAAGAAAAAGGAAACTTATATTTTGTGAGCACATTAGATTTCATCGACACTAATAAAAATTATGTAATGAAAATAAATGCATACGCTTTAAAACTTGTATTGTTTTAACAGTTTCTAATATTTGCATTCCTTTAATGAATGGATATATAAAAATCTTTTTATCAAAGACAGTGGAAAACATTTAAAATTAAGGCAATTAATCCTTTTTAATCCTTAAAAACACATGGTAATATGATATCAGAGACATGTGGTGATGTGTTTTTAATATTGCATCAATCAATAAAACCATACTAACAGAATTCCAGGTAAGATTACTTCTCTTTTGTTCTTTTTTTATAGAAAAAAAAAAAAAAAGATTAAAAGCTTGGTTCATATACTTTAAAACATTATTTTACAACATATTTTAATTTCCATGATGAAAGGTAGACAAACAATAGCTGCCATTCTTGATTTATACAATTGAAGTATAGATGAGAAAGAAAAAAGTGATCTTTCTTCTCTGTCATTTCTGTTTGCTGATCCTCAGAATATCTAAAATTTCACACACAAATTGTATCCTTTTATTTTAATAAACTTATCAATAAGGCAGGGGAAAAAAAGTAAATAGGCAGAGAAAAAGTCATATTTTTAGAACTGGGAAAGACAAAAATGGATTTAAAAATATTTTAAAAATCTCCTGTAAGATGCGGTCTAGTGTATGCTTTTATTGACTTCATATTTCTCAGGAGTTAGTGTTGCAAACTGAACAAGAATTTATAGTTTGCCATGGGAATATTCTGAACACTATTACATGTCTACATGTGCATAGAAAGTAAGATTGTATAACTTGAAAAGTATAAACTTTTTCAATCTTACAAAAAAAATGAACTATTACTAGGAAATCACAGAATATTCTGAATTGAAAGGGACCCACAAGGATCATCAAGCCCAGCTCCTGACCTTGCACAGGACCATCCCCAAGAGTCACACCATGCACCTGACAGCACTGTTCAGATGCTTCTTGAGCTCTGTCAGGCTGGTGCTGGGACACCTCCCTGGGGACCCTGTCCCAGTGCCCAACCATCCCCTGGGTGAAGAACCTCTTCCTGATATCCAACCTGAACCTCCCCTGACAGGGCATTCCCACAGGTCCTGTCACTGGCCACCAGAGAGAAGGGATCAGTGTCTGCCCCTCCTGCTCCCCTCACGAGGAAGTTCTAATGGTTTAATGATAAATTCATTTGTATATATAAATCAACGAGAACTTGGGTAGTCTAGATTGAAAAACTGAAATGTTTAACAAATGGATATTGAAATCTTAGTCAGAAATTAAGAAAAATGATGAGCACACATAGCTTTGATGAGCACACATAGCTTAATGTAGGAAACATTATTTGAACTGCTCATAATAAACATTTCAGGTTGTGAATCTTACTTTTATCTGCCAGTTATGACAAATATGTTTCTTTAAGCATAAACACTTTGCACAATAACTACTCACAGTCTAGCTTCACTTTTAAATATGTTGCTCTAGGCTACTTTGCTGCTGGGTTGAAATTTAATCTGTTGTTTTACCAAAGATATTAATGAATTGATATCATGTTTTTTCTTCTTGCTCACCTCAAAATATTTTCTGAAAGAATGCAAAAAATGTTTAGTAAAATATTTTTAACTGGAAGACAGCATATTAGAAAAATCCATATATACTCATATCCATATATACTGTACATATCCATATATGCTCAGTTTCACTGCCATACATACACCAAGCATAGCTTAAATTTCTGTAGCCCATTGATTTTAATTTATTTATCCAAACCTTGTTTGTGATAGGGCAGAGTAAGACAACACCTATTCTAGTTTTTGGCTGGGGAAGAGTTAATTTTCTTCTTCTACATATTAGTATGTAGGTAACTGAGTTTTGGATTTGTGATTGTGAAATATTTTTCATAGCACAGGAGTGTTTTATTCACTTCTGAACAGCACTTATGCAGCCTCAAGGACTTCTCTGTCTCTCACCCCACACAACCAGTGAGGAGTCTGGGGGCACACAAGAAGCTGGGACAGGACACAACAAGGACAGCTGCGCTCAGCTGTCCAAAGGGATATTCCAGACCCTATGATGTCATGCTTAGCATGAAAAATTGGGAAGAAAGGAAAGTGAGTTGTTTGGAGCAAATATGTTTGTCTTCCCAAGTCACCATTATATGTGATAGAGCACTGCTTTCCTAGATATGTCTGAACACTTCCCTGCCCATGGGAATGAATGAAAAAATTCCCTGTTTTGCTTGTTTTGGCATGCTGTATCTATTAAACACTCTTTATCTCAAACCATGAATTGTCTTTCTTTTGCCCTTCCAATTCTCCTCCCATCCCACTGGGGCAGAGAGAGCAATCATCTCTCTATGGACTAGTTCCCAGCTGGGGCTAAACCGTGGTAACAACCATATATGTGATATCAGGAATTTATTGTCAGTCTAAAAAAAAAAATAACCATGCAGTTGAAATGCCGCCAATTATTGGTATTGTTAGTCCAGATATAGTAAATCAATACTGACAGCCCACAATTACATTAAATTGATCCAAATTTAAACAAAAAGGAAAAAAAATTGCTAGGAATGATGCAAATAAAATCTATTAATGCCCACTATCATTATTTCTCTAATCCCAAGCCTGATGAGTTTGTCTACACTAACAGGCATACCAGTTTGGCACTATTTTTGAGCTCCTCCTCAAGAAGACTGTGATGTTAATGTGGAGATTTACTACATTATTTTTGTGAACAGAAGCACAGTTTCAATATTGTGGGGTTTTAGGGTTGATTGGTTTGGGTGTTAGGAATTTTTTTTTAATATTCTGGCTGAGTTTTGTTGGAGCAATTTCTGTGTCTTTTCTAAATTTCTTTACACCTTCTTTCTTCATCACCCTGCAACCTGGTGCATGCTAGAAATATTAGATGCTTTATATTTGTCCTTTTCATAAGCCCTGAAATTATTTTTCACCCAATTTCTTAGTTTGTGAGCAGGGTTGAATTTTTGGCCACCCTGTGACTTCCCGCATCATCCTACGCTCAGATATTTGAAACCTCTGATGTCATCCCATGCCTGTACTCCTTTATTCAGCTTCATTATAAGGATTATAGGTAGGCAATTTTACACAGCATAATTACCTTTTTTTTGGCATTTATATCAAAATTATTTGCAAGAAGCATTAGGGCATCCAGTTATAGAACTCTAAGCAAAAATTAGACAAATTGGACAAATTTTGTTTTAGCCACCTGGTCATTAAACAACTGTTACAACTAAGCAAGCTAAAACAAACTGCAAACAAGCTAACACAAGTTCAATCAGAGCTTGGCAAATCCAGAATTCCAGCATATGCTAATAAAAACCCTGTCAATTGATACTAATAGAGAGTATTATACATATCAGACTGCAGGGCTACACACTGAACTCCCTCCTTGTGCTTTATAAGAATCCCTTCCATCATTTGCCTGATGAATTAAAATGGTTTATGAATGAAAGTTGCATCTATATGCAGCCTTATACCTCTATTACAAGGATAAATGGGGATGTTCTGTTTTTCTCTGTTGATCTCTCAAGCAAGAAAAAGATTTTTTCAGAAATTTTTCATTATATTGAGCAGGATGTTAATTTTTATTGCTGGAGGACATAAAGATATGCAACACAGTCAGTCTAAATACACAGTGAAGCCAAGGTACCTTAAAATGTCATTGGAGCTCTTGGAAACATGTCAGATTTTTATGTTAGTAGTCTGTGTTGAGAGACTTAATCTGCCTCAATTCTTTAACAAAACTGATCATGGTACTTCCAAGAAAAGGTCTGTGTTTTTTCCTAAGCCAAAGAATTGCCAGTAACCAGCAAAAATTTGATGAGAAACTAAACAAAAGCAGAAAGGATGTGCACAAGTGACTTTTGTTGTTAAACAAAAATGTTATTTCTAGTAAAATTCGATGACTGCTCCATATTATATTATATTAAATTGTATCTGACACCAGCAGATGATTTTACATAACAGGGGTTGGTGTTAGTTTAGAACCACAGTAGGATTTCAGAAAGTCTGGAGAAAATGGTGAATCTGTAATTTTTCCTAATCAGTTCTGGAAACTGGCCCACATTTTTAAAGTGAAAATGTAAATCAGTATAAGAATGAACCAGCTTTTATCTGTGATACAGTGAAATATTTCAGAATATTTGGGCAAGAATATGTGACAGGATACCATCAGAAAGACATTACTAGAGTAAAGATATTACTAGAGTATAACGTCTCTGACTTCCTTGCATGCAAATCAAATTCTGAGCACTGAACTGATTGAGAAGCATCAAAAGAAAGATGATAATCTTGATATATGAGTCCAACTAAATCTGTAAGTTATATGGGAATTGTTTTTGTATTCTCATGACTATTGTGGCTTCAAAAGTCTGAACATTTCTATTCTTTGCTCACCTCACCTAATATGTACATATTTTGAGAAATAAAATGGCCAAAGCAAAAACCTTTCCAAGATCTGCAAAGCCAGCTCAAAAAGCTGAGTAAATACTTGGATCTCTGTGATGACGCCAGCTCCATTTTGCCATAGCTACATTTATGCTATGGAGTTATTTTAATAGTATCTCCTTCTCAGCCATCTCTCATTCCACAAGATTCAACCCTTTAAAAAGAGATAAAAGGGCAAGACAGCACTTTTCAAAATTTTTTCACCTTTAGATTATTCATAAGATTGCAAAAATGATACATTTATAAATAAGTATATTCTGCCTAAACATATAAGTACAAGATACTTAGAGAAACTCAGTGAGAGAGAATGTAAGAAGTGGAGGAGAAGGGAAAAAACCCAAAGAAAATAAAACCATTATGGCATTAAACTCAGTATATGGTTGTCTCCTGAGTACAGCTGAGATTTGCTTACCTAGTGGATAAATTTTAATTGTTGTTGCTGAATGTATTCTTTCTGACCCAAGATGTCACATCACTCTGTGGCTGAAGCAATGTTTGCTAAGTTATTCTGGCATTAATCACATTTATTGTTTGCAGGACCACAATTCTCTTATTTATGGGCACTACCCTGGGGAATGCAGGTCACTGTTATCTAACAGCAGAATCTACAGCTGCTCTTGCTGACTTCAAATTGAGTCTTACTTCCTCAACAGAGGTCATATAGAAGCAATTGAAGTTAATTTTATGAGACATCTGTTATATTTGTGGTTATACTCATTCTTCAAGATTGCCCTCTAAAGTAGCAGTTACTAAAAAAAAACCCAGGCACCATAAGAGAGAAAAAAACCTAACAAATAAAAGACAATAACAGAAATTATCTCATGACTTCCATTTAACATGACAAAGTAGGAAATTATTTTAAATTAAGAATCCCATAATTTGGGGCATTAAATTTTTATGTGCAAGACACAACTCTGAAACATTTCACCCTTTCAAATCTGGAACAATCCACTGACTGTTAAAGCATAGAAATACCAAAAAATAGAATTGTCAAATACCTAAACAATATATCTACAACTACAATGGTTTTAGTTTTTAAATTTTTTTCCAAATTCCCATTTAATTTTGGTTTGTATTAGAGGATTATAAATTTATGCTTGGAAAATGAAAGAAATAAAATTTTGAATAGAGTTGTTTTGTTTTGTTGTTTTTTGTTTTTTTTTCCTCCATGGCTTTGGAGTTAACATGACTTTTTCTTCATATGAGGTACTAAAAGTATAGAAAGAAGCAAGAAAAAAATGTAAAAATTATATACTCACTACAAAGAAAATTTTCTTCTGAATATAAGCATCTTGTTACACTATTTTTTTTCTCCTAAAATGTAGATGTCTGCTTTGAGTTTGCAAGCCAAGACAGCCTATATTGTCTATAGACATTTCTCAAGGGAAATTTTTTTCACCATCTTTGTTTATTAAAGAAACTCATACATCAAAAATCCCATCTTCATTACAAATGCCTAAGATGAAAATCTGAGCCAAATTTTGTCAATTTCATCAATGTAAAAAACAGCAATAAGATATTCAGATATTGAAGTATTGGTAATTGATGAATAACATGGTCCCAGAAGGCAAACTTAGATGGACAAGTGGTTGCAGTGCAGTATTGCCTCAAAATTAGGATTTCAAGTATGAGTACCTTTAGTTTTTAAAGATTTTTTCCTAAGGTCTATTTACTCACTTCTTCTTAAGTTGTGTAAATCTTGCTGGGTCTGTTTTCTCTCTTATGCATGTTGCTATCATTTGATTTTTCTTCCTTAAAAGAGTTACACTCCAATATTTTTTAAAGTTTCTATTTATAAATGTCTTCCTTTCCCATTCCCCAGCATTTTCCCCCAGTTATTTTGCATATAAAACTATCTGCACACTGAAGTATTTATTTTTATTTTCCTATATAATTTTTTGGAAGGCGAACAAAACACACATGGCTGTCTGTCAAAACACTCTTCTAGGACATAAATGCAAGTTTTTTTCTGATGGTATCAGTAGAAATACCATCAAGCTTAAAAAAATAGCATAATTTCCACAAAATTTTTTCTCATCAGAAGTAGTGTCAGTTATTAACTTTTATATGTATTTGATTATTTAAATTTCTTCATAAATAAGAAGTCTTTTAATTTTTCCTAACACTTCCATTTGGACAGGCCAACAGCAAAATGACTCTACCCAGCTCCTTTTTCCAGCCTTCATTATCATATTATCAGAATTTTCCTAGGAGTTCAAAATGTAAAAAATCCCACTTAACGCAATGGCACATTCTCACCGCTGCTCTGATTGGTTTTGCTACATTTATCCCTTCCTGACGTGCCTTTGTCATTACAGATGTGGTTTATTTGTAGGTATCTTGTATTTTGAGCTGGAGACCAAGGTACTGTTTAGTCTAGATCTAATTTTCTTGTGCTAGTTCTCCTTCATATTTCTTTTAACACTAGATTTACCTCAAATGGCTCATTGCTCCTTTAGTAAATTTCCTAGACAGTATCACTCTTATTTTCACATCCCACTCAAGCATCACTCTAAATTTCGTATTTGAAAAGCAAACATTTTGAACATGTTGTTTTGGCTTTGAGCTTGTTAAGGTTTGGGGTTTTTTTTCAGATTCAGACTTTTGAAATTCTAAATGGGGCTGCTCCAAATTGAACCTATGAAGCATAGATCACTACTTCGTTACTTAGTTACCTGAGAAATACCTATATTTTGGACAAACTTAAATTTTAGACACCACCTACACTAAGGAACCTATAATTTCATAGAGGCAATGAATATATTGAGTTGGAAGAGCCTCACAAGAATCATTGAATCCAACCCCTGGTATTTCACAGGACCATCCCAAGGATCAAACTATATGCCTGAAAGTGTTTTTTAAGTACTTTTAGAACTGTGTCAGTCTCAGCACTGTCACCAAGGCTCCCTGGTAAGACTCCTCCAGTGCCCAACCATCATCTGCATGAGGAATCTTTCCTGATATCCAACATAAATCTCCCCTGATACAGCTACATGCCATTCCCTCGGACCCTGTCACTGGTCACCAGAGAGAAGAGATCACTATCTGAGATTTGAATATACATTACCTGCATTTCATATATCAGCTGTATGCTTACCCACCACTGCACATGGAATCATTCTGGTTGAAGTGTTTCCACATTCTGAGGATGCATCTGCATGTATCACTCGCATCCACATCACCTGTTTGCCAAGAAAGTACTTTAACTGCCAGGAGATTCTGCATTACTCATTAAATATTTTCTATTATAATACCCTTCTTGTTAGGACCAAATAAGTTTAGAAATACGTGTAATGTACAAACTGAATTGGATCATGTTAGAATTATGATTATGACTATTACTGTGTAATTAGGTCTTCCTGCATGAAGGAAAAGCTATGAACACTTGTTTTAGGTTGTATGGAGATAAACATTATATGATACAATTCTGTGAAACAGTGACAAAGAATGGAAACCATGTCCCTGAAACAATCATAGGTCCATCTGGCCCATGACACCAAAGGACAGCTTGGGAAGGATGTAAGAAGGGGACAATCAGGAAAGATACTTCCTCTAACCATTTATGGAGATTGTGTTACACAGTTGCCATATAATTACTGCATAATGACTTAACTAACTGCCTAAGTACACAACTGATGAAATAAACCAACATCCTGCTTAATAAGAAGAGTAATCAGTGGGTGGATGGTCTTGAAAAGATCTGGGGAAAGGGATATAAATGTCATAAATTCAGAATGCCTTGAATTTCAGAGGGGAAATTACCTTTGAAGAGTTTTCCACTCGAGTTTCATTTAGATTCCAACACAATTTTCTCCTATTTTACTACTACTTGTTACATGAGCATGCACAAGAACTTTACAATCTTTATTTATATTTTCCTCTTCTATTTTATGCTGTAGGTAAATCTCTGGACTATCATAGTCTCATCATTTTCTATACTCTTTATTATCACCTCCTCTTCCAATGACTTTCCAAACTGGTTAAACTCCTAATATAAGGAAATTAAGACAACAATTATCCCTCTCTGATATATGTACAAGGAACAGTAATCACAGTCATTCACATTAAAGGATAATTATTGTTCCTGCATTCAATCCAATTTTCCTCTACTTTGTCCCACTTATATTCTGCTGACAGTGTTTTAAGATCCCTATAAGGCTTCTTCAGTGTTTCCTTTTTGAATAATCTTTTTTTTTCCCTTCATTAACAGTCTACTCTGCTTATATTCTTCCATCTGCACTTACCATGCAGGTATTAGAAGCTTTTTAACTATTGCCATTTGGAACAACATTCCCTTGCTTCTCTGCTTCATCAGCTTGCCATCTCATTTTACATTTCAAACATATCTTTTTCTCCATTGACTGTCTGTCTTATTTTTTATCTTGCTCTAACACTACTCTTCTCTTTAGATTTACAAATGAACTCTGAAAAAGCAGATACGAGAATCATGATGTTATAACATGGTAAATGTTCAGAAGAATTTGTAACACTACCCACTATCACAGACTTTGATTGTTAGCTTTAATTACCTACATAATTTCAATGTGCTAACATAAAAGGCAACTGAAGAAAAGTCATGCAGACATCATGGTCTCAGTTCAGTCGCCCATGCATTTCCTAACAAATGTCATTTGAGATGTCCTATATTATCCCACCTGGCTTCCAGCTGCCACTTCAGAAAGGTTTCTGTCTCCACAATCATGTGTGCCAACTGTCTCTGAACCTTTTAGAAAACCTCAGATGTGACAAAAATGCTGTGTTGAGGCAGCTGAACTGATTTCTAACTGCCAAAAATCTAAACTGAATTGATTCATAGATGTCTCTGAATGTCCAAAATAGATGCACACTGGCTAAAATGAGAGTCGAGACCCCTATTTCATGTGAAGGCCTTTTGAGGTGAGCTTCTAACTGCATAAATCTGGATCTGAGTCAGAATCATGATGCAACTTGTGCAATTATTCGTAATGTTGGAGAAAAAACCAGAAGAAATAAAGGAACTATGTGAACTAGCTCTAAAGCTACAATATGGCCTTGTAAATTTCCAATATTAAGCTATGAGATGGCTTTTCCAATACCATTATTATGTCCTGATCTTCAGCTCCTGCTATGTCAGGCCACAGGTCTCTTCTATGTTCGATTTTTTCTGATATATAGATGTATTAGGCTAGGGAGCTTTGAATTACTTCCATGTGTCTAGATGTATCTATAAATCAATTGTAATGACATTTAGACATCAAATTTAGTAGTCAAATACTGGTGGATAACTTCCTTTGAGTTGCTCATGAGAACTATGCTTTCATAGTAGCCTAAACGTGCCCAAGTAATGAACAATTAGAATTCGGGGGAGTGCTGGGGAAGAAGTATTAATGAAAATATTTCCTGCTCGGTAGATTAAAAATAAAAATTTCATGTTGGTAGCCGGAAAGGTGGCCTTTACATGTTCAAATTCAGGCATTAATGGTAGAGGGAGATATTGGAATGCCTTCTAGAGTGAGAAACCATAGGAAACTAAGAACAGCTGTGCATCAGACTACAGGAATTTCTGGTGTATGTAAAATGACCAAAACTTGAAGGAGTGTAGTGACTTAATTTTTTGTTCTTTAATGAAATAAAAAAAAACAACAACACTGTTTCCCTTTTTAATATGTAGCTGTATATTTCAGACTTGGAAGTTTATTTCCTGAAGAAAATTTATAATAAAAAATGTCCAAAATGACGTATTTCTTACAGAGAATCATACTTTAATACATAGACAGCTTATTAGGACTAAATGTTGCCCTAACATAAGAAATAATATCTTTATTAATTTAAACAGCAAGCATTATATATACATGAATTCATATATTAATTTTAACTTTTTTTTTCACTTTTTTTTCCTCTAATACTTTAATCACACATTGGTTCTGATTTTCATTTATAGTCTCTCTTAGTTCCACTGTTGTAAGGATTTTTGCTTTTAAAAGTCTTCTGTTCCCAAGCTTGCCATCTTTACTAGACCCCACTCCAGAATTGCATTCCTTCTGTTAAGGCTTTTATTCCAAAGTGTCTGCTTTTGACATTTTTTCTCCATCTTCTTCTTCTGCTCTGCTCTGATGTAGCTTAAACGTTAACATTACATCTAAAAAGAGTGGTTTAATCTTACTTTAAAACTAGCAGAAGAAAGCAAGGCATATCTATGGCTAATATTAAAAAATGATATAGTTATAGGTGATATAGGTGAAATTAATAAATCCTTGAAGTACTAATTTTTCCACAATTACTGCTATTTTTGTCTTTCTAATTGTTTCAGGTCTCTCTTTGTATGTAGGTTCTATGATAATCAGTACAACTAATATCATGCCCAAATTGAAATTTTCTTTCTCGTCTCTCAATTCATCAAGAAAACACCTGATATTTCTTTGTTAGGGAAAGTGTCAGGTATATATATTTATATAAAGCACTGTCCTGCAGTAAGTTTTAAAAAATAGTTTATATACAAGGTCATATACTCTACTTCTGAAAAAAAACATGTTGTTGTGCTACAGCTTATGCTACTGCAAAGTAATATTCCCATCATTTTGCATGTTTGTTCCTAATTCCTTTATCTGTCTTTCTCTTCTCAGTCCTTCTTTAGGTAAACTGTACATTTAGCAGTAAACAGAGTAGAAAATATGATATTAATGCAAAAGCCTTTGCTAATGGCATGATTTGCTCTCAGTCTCATTATTTTCTGAATTATAATCACAGCTAATTTAAACTTAATGCACAGGCAATTTCTTAGAACACCCATTTCAACAGCTTCAGAGTGACAATGATGCCAATGATGAGTTAAGGAAGTGAAGCACAGATTTTCAGCCCACTGAGCAAAGATAAAAATTCATTTATGAGATATTGCAGTGCTGAAAATGAAAAGTCATTCATTATTCACGAAAAATACAAACACTTCAAGGTTTCTTTGTAATTTTAGAATCTTTTTCTATTAAAAGTACTTATGCATAGATATCTATATTGGTAAAATGATGGTTTTGTGTAGTTGAAATTGCAAGAATTGTGTGAAATATATACTTAGAAAAAGCCACAATTTGCCTCAAAGTTAAAAAAAAAAGAAAATCAGGAATCATGAAAACTGTATTAAAAACAGAAACTAAATTGAAATTGTTATAGAAAAATAAATTAGTATTTTAAAGTTTTGCTTTATGTTATTTTTATTTCTCACTGTTTCAACAGTGAGGTTTTAGGATTAAGTGTTGGACATTCTGCATCTTAACATAATAGAAGTTGAGTAGTGCTGCTAAATTCAACAAAACTAGAATTTCAAAGCAAGAGTAATTGAGAAATATATGTAGCAAATCAATACAGAAAACCACATTCTTTTCATTAACTTTTGCTGTTAAGTTTATCTAGAAAAATGTTAAGTCTGCACAACCTGTCCAGTTTTATTTGAAAAGGAATAGAGGGTATTAAAATTAGCCCATACGTTTCTGATGAGGAACATGGTGAGCAGGGACTTAGCAGGTAGCATGAAAGCAGAAATTATTTATTATGAGGATGCTGAGGCACTGAAAAAAATTTCCCAGAGAATCTGTGAATAATCCATCCCTGAAAAGATTAATGATCAGATTGTACCAGACTTGAGAACCTAACTGAGTGGAAGATGTTTCTAACCACAGCCAGAGCATTGCAAGTAGATGGTCTTTAAAAGACCCTTTAACACAAACCCGTTTATGACTATGGCCTAATTCTATGAAAATTATTTTCTGTTTGAAAACAAGGCCAGTTTTCTGCTTCAGCTGCTTCCTGACACAGTGCTTCACCAGTAAGGTGACCCGGCGATGTCAGACGCCCATTCAGCAGCCGTGTGGGAGCTCTGTGCTGTGATGAGTGTGGCAACCAGGATGAGCAAACGAAACTTTGACAGTAAATGCATGAGAAGGCATGGAAGAGACCCTAGAGGAGCTGCTCAGACAGCATGGGGCTGCTAGAGAGAGACAGTAATACAAAACAAATTACTTGCAGTAGAGTACAGTTCCTAGCACTAGCTGGACAGTATGTCTCTGCACATTAGAGAGCTCATCCCAAATGAGGGTCCTCAGGGAGGACTTTATCTGTTCAAGTCTCTGACTGCAGGAAACGTCTTGTGCTGCTCTTTGTGTCTGGGGCACCAGCTCCTAAACAGGAACAGACACCTTTCAGAGTTGAACTGACACAGGCTAAGAGCAATTTCATGCATTCATTCACACAGTAAATCATAACAGACCGAATTGTGATATTCTGTCTCATAAGCAACACCTTCAGCTCTTGCATCTGAGATTCATATCCATGTGATTACTGAACTAAAGACCAGAAATTATAAATTATATATATATATATATATATATATATACACACACATATACACACACACACACACACACATATATATATATATATGCATATATTAATTTATATCACAGGCTGCAAATAGAACAAAAATATTAATCATATAGTGGTAAAACTAGGACTTAGAAGGTTCTTTCTTGAAAGCAAAGAAAGGAGAATGCAGGTTCTTTTGATCTTGGATTTGTAAGTTACACCTACTTTTCTGTCATCACCAAAATTACAGTGTGAAATACATAGAAAAATTTCTATTTGGTCCAAAATCAGTACTTGAATGCAGACTAAAAGCCAATAAAAATCAATAGCCATATAAAGCTAGTTTTCTGGTTTTGACTTTTTTATTTCAAAATTTCCACAATCTATAATTTCCACTATTTCATTAAGTAAAATAATAACAAAATAAGATGTATAAAAACAATTTGATGGCAAATGAAATACTATGTTGATGGCTGCCTCTGAAGGAATCTGTATTGTTCTCTTTCTATTCAATGATGATTGGAAGTATTTCTGATCATTTTGCCCCAAAAGGGATCTATTTAGCAATACTAATATTTCTACTAATAATCATAACAGCAACAACAGCAACAACAATAATAATAATTATAATAAACAACAATCCGCCAGCATTACAATGTCATGGTGTCCTGTAAATATTCTTTAATTCAGGAAAAAATTACAGCTTCTAGTACTATCATAATACTTTGTTTTCTCAGTAGCCAATTGTTAGATAATCTGTCCTTACAAAAGACAGTCTTACTCTATGTCTTTGCCAGAATCTAGGTGTATGGGGAAATCCCATTGTTAAGATCTGCTAAACGCAGCTGTAAAGCCATATACTGATAAAGGATTCTGTCCTAGTTACAGAGATTGGGAGTTTTGTTTATTCCATACCTGTAGTGGGATGTTTCCCCTGCCACAGGATGCCTATCTTTTCTGCCTATCAGCTGGTTCTATTGCTCAAGGCATCTTCCTCCTCACATGAATTTGCTAATTGGTGAAATTGTTCAGTGAGGATAGCTTGTCTGGTAGTGAATTATTTTGGTGCATGGAGGTGACACTTCCAGCTTACAAGTACACATCTTGCCTTGAAAGCAACATCATAAGAAGACAACATTAAATTTTTCACTGACAGACACTTCACTTTACAAACTATAAAAACTATACAAAAGCACTTTCACAAAGCAGAAATCTTCTGCACATTCCCTAGAAATGTGTGGGGACTTCTTCTCAGGTTTTGGGACCCCTATAACTAAACACAACTCTCTCAAGTGTTGAGTGAAGGACTCTGTGCATCCTATCATCAATTCAGAGGTAAGTAACAGTGACTCCTAATTATACTATTTCTTTGTTAGTTATAAAATAAATATCTTTGTGTCATGCACTGTTTGATGTAATCTACTTATAGTTCTTTTGCTTATCTGTGTAGTAACTCTGTTTAAGGCCTTTTTTCTGTCAATCTCCTATCTATTCAATAAATAACTCATAAGAGAACTCATAAGAACTTGCAAGCCAGAGCACTTTAGGTGCAGGTCACCAAATAGAGCTGTTGCCAAAATCTGAGCCTAAGGCAGGGCTTATCTAACACTCTCACCCGATACATAACAATACCACCCATTCAATACAAAAGGAAAATTCCTGATTTTTTTAGTAAATGGGGACTCCAACACATAA
Organism: Melospiza melodia melodia; assembly: GCF_035770615.1. Classification (NCBI taxonomy): domain Eukaryota; kingdom Metazoa; phylum Chordata; class Aves; order Passeriformes; family Passerellidae; genus Melospiza; species Melospiza melodia. The sequence goes on along the minus strand of NC_086195.1, from coordinate 97,824,915 downwards.
TCTCTCTTAGTTTATTTTGTTTTGTTTTCCCCCTCACTATCAAGAGGGTGCAGCTTGAGAAGTCTTAATTCCCCCCCAGAATTTTTAAAACCAGTGTATATTTTTATGAAAATCACCTGCTGTGGCAGAAATTGAGCTGATATTCTGAATCATGGATGACATGATGATCAGAAAATTAAAAGAATTCCCTTCTGCATCTAGAAAAGAAAGCATAAATAAATAAACAGCAAAATCACATCCAGTGAATGTAAAGAATTTGCACTAAAGAATAAGTGACACCAGGGTATCACCTGGTTATTAATTTAATGCCAAATAAGAGTGCTCACACTTTGAATAGCATTGTCACAGACATCTTTTGTGAAAAATCCTTTCTTGGGATTTTTCTCCCTTCTGAGAAGCTGTGGCCTCAGCAACAAAATGTAAACAGTGGTTATCTGCTGCTGTGGAATGCAACAGGTGCATCTGTGATTGGTCTCGTGTGGATGTTTGGATTTACTGACCACTCACGGCAGAGCTGGGTCTCACTCTCTGCTGGGACACAGCCCTTTGTTATTCATTCTTTTCTATTCTTAGCTTAGCTAGCCTTCTGAGAACTTTTCTCTTTATTTCTTTTTTGGTATAGTTATAATGTAGTATATATATCATAAAATAATAAATCAAGCCTTCTGAACATGGATCAACATTTTCACCTCTCTCTTCACCTGCAAAACCCTTGTGACCACCGTCACATAGAATTTTTCTGGTGTTGGTCTAGAAATATTTTGCAAGGATGACCCAAGCATGTGTCTCATATTTTAGTTGTCAACAAAGGCTCTTTTCCTAATATAAAAGACAAATCAGTCATCCAGTACCATTCAAGACTGTCAGCATATCCAAGAATGGCACAGGCAATCCTGCGTGACACTTGTGTTGGGAGTCAGAACTGCAGCCCACACTTCCCTTCATCCATGCCATGGTGTTTGGTTATACAAGATTCACTGGTGACAAACCAAAAGCCTTCAGAGCTCATTTAAGTCTTAGAACATATCTGCTTCTTTATTTCCTATCTGTCCAAACAGAACTAAAACCTCACTGTATAATTTGCATAATGTTTTATATAAAAAAACTAGGAAAAATATTAAAAAAGGAGAATTTTCTGACTTTCTGACTCATAATACTTAGAGAACATGGAAGGCAGCAACTAAAATGCATTTTCTCACTGTCATTTTAATATTATAAATGCTTGAAGAAGCAATTTCTTTTCCTGAACTTCCTTTGAATAACTAGCTGTAGGAAAAACCAGATAAATAATAACATGTTGCTGTGATTGCTGAAGTTGTGGCAGGAAAATATGCCAGGGTGGTGTAAAGTTTATGCAGGCTGGAAGCATCAGTCAACATTTGAGTACATTCTCACATGTGGTCTGTACAAGTGCACACGTGTTTATTTATTTATAACCTTGCATTATGTGGTGATTTTTTTGGAGTGATTGTGGCCTGTGTCCTGAACTCTAATACTGTGTGAAAATAACATGGGCTCTCTTTTCTGCTGTCTGTAGCCCCAAGGGTAAATAAATTAAAAAAAAAAAAAAAAAAAAAAAAAAAAAAAAAAAAAAAAAAGTGAACATAAATGATCTGTGCTTACTTTTAGTCAATAAATGCAGGAACTGAACCAGAGAGAAAAGAAAAAATACACTGACTTGCTGTTATGGGTCTTCAGACCTTATAACCATTCATGAGTACAGATTTCTAAGGGAATTCCATAACAAGACGGTCTTTCACTCTCTTTACTGCAGTAACTGTGACAGATTTCTGGAACTGAAGTTTGGGAGTATTGGTTACAAATTCCTGCAATGTTCATATGCCTGACATTAGAGACTCATCAGAGCTGTGTCTGTTCAGACACCACAAGGGAACTCCTGACTGGATCCAGTTCAGATGAACAGTTGTGGGGTGGTGAAGCAAATACACTGTGGTAAGGAATTATAAAACTAAATCCAGATGTGCCTAAGGCTGAAGTGAAAGAAGAAATTACCATGAGCCCAGCAAAGGAGTCAGTAGTGATAACTCAATGTAATGCTTCACCCTCATTTTAGAGGGAGCCTACAATGGTCATTCTTAGTAGGGACCCAGAGAAACACTGAGCAAAAATACAGGGGAAAAAAACCTGATAACTGCAAACTAATTGTGGGGGAGAGGGGTGGAAGGACAGACATGACAAAACCAACCAATAAAATAAAAAAAAAATCACAAAACCAAACACAACCAGAAAAACCTCACACATAAGTTTTACTCATTTTAATGAGACTTTTGTAAATTAATCAGGCAGTATGGATTATTAGACTACTAAATCATTTTCCAGACAAAAAAAAAAAACCCAAATGCATATATTCATGTATATGCTGTGTTCTTTTTTATTATAAAATTTGTAAGTGAAACAGTAGGCATGCTAAGAAGTTAGAAACCCAAAATTAACATCTCATTTTATTCCTCACAAAGCAGAGGAACTTTTATAGAAAATTATTTGATAGAATGGCTATATATTTTTATGGAGCAGAGTTGGAAGGCATTCAGATTTTTGTCTTACTTCTAGCTCAGCATTTTCTTTCTGGAAGAAGAAAAAAGGACCCCCAGATTTATCTGCCCTTTATGCAGGCATAGTATTTGTCTTCCTGTTACATAAATGCTGAATTATTTATAAGCATTTATATACTTAATATGTCTCAACATTTTTTAAGTTTCATAGTAAGAAGATGATAAATGCTAACCATTAAATGGATAGTATTCATGAATGCAAATATTATTCTAATAATGTTATTTTGAAAGCTGAGATTAAGATTGTTTTCACAGTTTTACAAATGTCAATAGCTCTAACAACTATGTTATTACAAGTGAACTTATATGAAATTATCACTGTTCTATGATAAAATGTTTAAAACTTAAATTGCAGGCATCAAGTGGTAGTACTCTCAGTGTAATTAAATAGAAATTAACCTGTGGTGTTCTAATGACCTCTGGCAAAGCAATCATTTATATTTCACATTTACAATTATGCCATTAAAACCACAAGAACTTTTTAAAAATTATTTTTATTGCTAATGTTAGGTTTTTCTATTGTTTTAATTGCTATTGTATTTTTTAATTTGAGATACTGTTGATTTCAGGAGGAGTTGCACAAAAATATCTCCAAAAATCCCACAATAAATTATGTTCAGTTTGTATATTGTGGTACCTAAAGAAATTTCTCAGAACCTGGACATAAGAGATACTGAGTTCTAATCTTGAATCATACACATGTTTGTCATTAGAAATTAATTAGACTAAATGCATGCTTCTAATACCAACTGCAGTGAGAAACACACTTTACCCTATTTCTCACTGCAACGATTCATTGGTGTAAAAAAAAATCAGATCACAATGTGTTTTTCCTGTCTGTGATCATAGATTAATTTCTGCACAGGAAGAGATTTCTCAGTAAGTGAGAAAGAGAGCAAGTAAACTCTGACTCAAGAGTTTGATATGAGCTATTGCTCTAGAACACTTGCCTAATGAGTTCAAACTTTTTATGTTTATATACTGCATAAGACATGCTAAGAGAAAAAGGCTTCAAGTTGCACCACGGGAAGTTTGAAGTAGGTAATAGGAAAAACTTGTTCACCTAAAGGGTTATCAAGCAGTGGAACAGTCTGCCCAGGGAAGTGATCAAGCCACCATTCCTGGAGGTCTTTAAAAGATTTGTAGGTGTGGCACTCAGGGACACGGCAGTGTGCTGGACTTAGCAGCTCTAGGTTAATGGTTGGACTAATTGCTAGTGATCTTAAATGTCTTTTTCAACCTATAAAATTCTAAAAATTCTATGATTATGTGTAAATCATGAAAAGAAGTGTCACCTTCAAGTGCATTAGGTAAAGAGCTTAAATTCAGCAATTTAATGTTAACAGACTGGTTGGGCCTGAGGGTCTCGGCTTTCCTGGAGTACTGGCAAACAAATAAACACTGAGGGCCCAAGAAATCTCCCCTTTTCACAAGACAGAAATGCATAAAAAGAGTCAAGTACTTCACAAAGAAGCAGGGTTTACTTCATTGTACTCTTTATTCTTAGAGTATTATCCTGATGAAGGTACTGCGCTGAAAAAAACAGCAAGTTCCAGACTAGACTGGATCATGTCTGACCAACATGGGACAAAAACTGAGCAAAAGTTTCCTCTAAAAAGTGTCCCACAATAAAATGCAACCTCTAAAATGCTATCTAAAGCACATAAAACACATCCATCATATCTCTCTCTATATCATACCTCTTACTAAACATGAGGAAACATACCAAGGATGATTGCTAAAGATCAGGAATTTACCGGATAAGAAAAAGAATATTTCTTACTGGAACAGAAAGAGAAGGAAAGGTTTTGAGTGACAGATGATTATTCATACCTACTGCTGAGACTTTTAGTCCAATATGCCAGGTGTATATAGAGTAAGACCTAAGTGACTGCAAACAAAGATTTCTTTACACAGGAAAAATTCTCTAACAAACAGACTGTAGAATAAGTTACTCTTCTTGCTTCTTTCAATAAAAGTCTCAGTATAACAGATGGAAGTATTCCTAGGGCCTGTGCACTGCCTTCAATCTGATGGGTTAAACCTCCTGCAAGAGGAAAGAGCTGAATGCAGGCTTTGTTTGCTCAGCGAGCTCGGATTACCACATATGCCGTATATACATGTAGATATTTTTTAAGTGATAACCTTCTCTGTATTTCACAGGGATCTCGAAAAGTCTTCTCACAGGACTTAGGCAGAAGCATAATTTTTTCATAAATTGAATATAGCTTAGCATTAGGATACTTAGGCTTGTTAAAATTGCTCAAAGGTCAAATTATAATAAGCAGACAGCTGCTGGAGAAGAAGACAGAAAACTGAAGTTCGAGATATACAAATAAATGTCACTTAAGTCCCACTTCAAGTACCTCTGTTCCCGCTGGATCCTGCCCCAAGGCATATAATTACCTATTCCCTGATGTCAAAGTTTCCATTCAGATTTCTGCAATTCTATTTTCTATTTGCTTTAATTGCTTTAAACATGGCAAAACCACTTCAGGGATGTAAGCAAACTAATGCATATGAAATCAATTGGCATAAGACATGGAAATGATGACACGTTTCTCAGAGGGGCTGAAGGTTAAGAGCTAAATTAAACTTTTCTTTTTTTCCTCTTGTTGTGGTAACAGTGGGGAGGGAAGGCAGTGCCAACAACTGGATCAGAATCAACAGCAGCATCTGTTACTGGGATAGCCAGAAGCTTCCCTACAATTTTATTTTTATTCAAAAAGAGGAGTAGACATTTATTCTGTAAGCTGAGGGAGATTCAAAATATTCTTAGTGCTCTGATATAACATCATAATAATGACTGACAATTAATTCCTCATCCATGATAGATAAAGTTCTTATTGAAAGACAGAAGGAAAGGCAAGGAAAGAGATGTTTATTTATGACAATAAGATAGAACATGACTCTTACCCATGCCTTCTCTGGATTTCAGCTTGCGTTCCTCTACTGGTTTCGACTGGAACAGAATTTTTTTTCTTCATAAAACTCCATATATTACTGTCTTTTGGATTTGTGAATAAAAGAGTACCAATAACAGGGAAAAGGAATGTTTACACATCCTCAAGGCTTTTCCTGCTCCTCACCCCACCCCACGAGCTATAAGGCTGGGAGTGCACAAGAATTTGGGAAGGGACACAACCAGGACAGCTGATCCCGGCTAATCAAAAGGATATCCCACACCATATGGTGTCATGCTCAGCATATAAATCCAGGGGATGATGAAGGACAGGGAGGATGTTTGGACTGATGGCATTTGTATTCCCAAGTCACTGTTATGCCTGATGGAGCCCTATTTTCCTGGAGATGGCTGCACACCTGCATGCCAATGGGAAGTTGTGAATAAATTTCTTGCTTTACTTTGATTGTGCATGCCACTTTTTCTTTCCCTTTTAAACTATCTTTATCTCAACTCCCTTTTTTATCACTTTTAGCCTCTCAGTTCTCTCTCCACATCACTGTGGAGGAATGAGTGAGCAGCTGTATGGAGTTGAGCTGTCTGTGATATCTGCAGTACAGCAGTGTTTGTAAAAAACAGCAGTGAACCTATAGCCTGTTCCATGTAAGCACCAGCCTGAGAACACTGTCTTCAGATTGCAAAGAAAACCTGCATGTTTCAAACCCCCTTTTTCTTGCAGTTGAAACTGCAGATTTTACTAAAAGTAGTTGGAAATAGTATCTACTATTTATTAATTGATTTTCTTTTAAGTGTGAAATTGTTCTAATTCATAATATTTAAACTGTGAAAATAATTTCATTTCATATATATGGAAAAATTGGCCAAAGCTCTTGAATGAAACGTGTTTTAAAAATTGTTACTAAAAAAAGAATGAGTTAGAACAATTATATAAGTATTAGTGCAATTTACGCAGAATCCTGTGAACTCTGTAACCTAAAACAGTGTGTTGTGCATTTGCCGTGATAACAGTCAGCTGCACACTGGGCCACTTTTGCAAGGATGTTGTACAGCCATTATATCAGGGAAAGTGGAATACCCTTCATTCTGTTACTTATGAGGCTGGAAAGCTGCAATGTGATAGGAAAGTGGTATCCCATATTTGATGCCTTAGTATAGACAGATGTTGGCAAACTAGAGAATGCAATGGCTAAAGGGGCTGAGTCTGAATAATAAAAGGATAAAGGAGAGGATTGACTTATAGGCCTCGTCTACACAAATCAGGGCTGTAAGACAAGAGTTTCTCCTGTGAAGTATCTAGAAGGGTAAGAAAACAACTAAATAAATGAAATTGTGGTTGACTTTGAGGAGAAAATTCTTGACAGTGAAAGAATCTGGGCATCAGAAGTGGTTGCCCAGAAGGGCTGTGAGATCTCCACCCTTTGATATTTTCATAACTCATCTAGACAAGACATGAGCAATGTGACCTGTTTTTGAAATTAACTGTGCTTTTAACATGAGATTGGATTATATAATCTTCAGATATACCTTGTAATTTGAATTCATAAATAATTCCTTAATTCTAAACAAAATTCATTTCACTGCAAAGTGATGGTCTTCCATTTATAAGAAGTGTAGACATCTTATTTTCCTAGATGCTTCCTGTAGGAGAAGAATGCTTTCAGCTGCTCTTAATTTTGCCAATGTTAAACCATTTAAACTTAAAATTCCCATCCTGGATATTTGCCCGATGATATAGCAGTGACTGCACTTTTCTTAAATGAAATTTGAGGAAAATATCTTGTTCTACATATTTGAAGTATAGCTATACCGGTTGGCTTTTACATTTGCCATCCTTCTGCCTTAGTAGATTTTTTAAAAATTTTCTTGACAGCTGAAAAATAGATTGATTAAAAGAAAAAATAGTCTCATTAATCAACAGGGATTTCTGTATAAAAATTGGAGATGTGTGGGTTTGTTTGGTAGAAAACATCAGGGGAAAAAAACCAGAGAGGGATATTAACAGAGAGGGAAATGGTAGAGTTTAGGAGAGGAGTTGATTGTGAAAGAGGATGGTCAGGTACAGCAAAGAAGGAGAAGTGCAGGGACCAAATTAGGCAATAGCAGGAGACAGTAAATATGTAGTAGAACCCAGGAAGTGAATGGACAAAGCATGGGATTGTTGGACTGGCCAGAGAGAAAAAAACAGGAACAGAGACTGAGCATGGACAGGTAGTGCCAGAAGAAAGTGAAATGACAATAATAAGGAGTGTAGAAGTCTTTCACATCAGACAAACTTCTCTCCAGAGTTTTAGTTGAAAACTATTCTTCCTGAATGTAACGTTCTTTTTTAATTTTAAAACATATCTATCATACTGTCTCACAACTCCAAATGTCTCCATCCTTCCGTAAAGCTAGGCTAATGGAGAAGTTAAGAGCCACCTTATTGCTATATTCCACTCAATTAATTCATATGATAAGCAAACTGAAATTCTTGTAAAGATCCTGAGCCTGCCAATTACTTCAGGGGGTGACTATTATTTTTCTGTGCTATGAAATTTTTCTCTTTGGTGCATAAAATGATACATTGGTGAGTATTAGAGTTACAAAGCAATCAGAAAGTTAGGAAAAACAGAAATAAATGTTGGCTGCCTTATAGCAAAAAAATCGCTTCTAATGGTATTATTATGCCACATTACATGATGTTTATCTGCCTGGGGGCTGAATTATGTTTGCAGGTGTAACCTTTATTCTCACATTTTGTAGTCACCTTAATGATTCATTTTTCAACTTTCATATTCTTTTAACTACATACCTATATGGACATATCCTTAACATGCAGATATAAAAAACATAATTAATTCAGCTTTAGGCTATTTCACATTTCCCATTACAATTATTCATTTGTACAACGAGTTTTTGGGGTTTAGAATATTATTGTAATCAGGAATAGTAATACTTGCACACCCCAAATGCAGAGAAAAAGTTATACAGTCACAGCTTATCAGATGCTTTCACAAGGACACTTAAAAAAATGTTCCTTATTCTCAGAAAGTCTCCGTTTCTAAACATATTATGTTCTTCAATGTTTTTCTTTCTTTTGGTTTATAACTAGCATATTTATTTATTAGAGATAATGTTGCCATAGTTGGAAACTGGCATATTAAATATTTTCTGTTAAAAAAATATTAGAATGTTGGTATTTTTCATTACAGTAAACACTGTTTGCATGTCAACTAATGAAGAAAGAAAAATGCAATTAGACGCATAAATCTTTAGTGGCTATGTCTTCCTAATTTTTGATTGCACAATTTGTATTAATTTAGACCTTTTTACCTTGTTATTGGTCTTATAGTTTAGTAGAAAAATACTTTAAATATATTTTGTTCTCTATAGAGGTCATAAAGCTGAGATGTTTTCTATCACTTCTACTTCACAATCTTAAAATTGAAGTACCTATTTTTCTGCATAAAGTATTGTTTCCTATGTAAAGCATGACTTCAAGTGATTCATCTAAATTCCTGGGCAAATGAAAAGCTTTTTCTTTATACTGTAAAGATTTGAGGAGAGAAGATTGTCTCAGAGAGAAATAGACATATTTTCTAACATAAAGGAGAATGTTGCTAATATAAATCATGTACACCAGCATAATACTGGCATCTGCTGAAACATATGTAGTTATAAATTATATATGACCTTGCTTGAAGACTTATTTTTGTCCCCATCAATAATGAGTGATTATCCAAAAAGTTATCAAATAAAAACATTCTATAAAATAAAAAGAAAAACTGTCAGTCTAAAGATGTTTTGATAGCTTACTATTTAACAGGTATCTGCAAATAAATCAATTACTTCCCTGGCATTTCCTCCTTCCCCAAGGTATCAGAGCTTATGCTTCTCTGCTGCTGTTAAACAAGGAGTAATATCTAATTGTGGATGTATTTATGCTGTCTAAACTTTCATTCTCCATGAAGCCATATAGAATAAAATCCATATTTTTTCTGTTCACTAGCTTACATGATTCTCAAAGAGCAAGAAAATAAGTACCACAAGGTGAAATTTTCCTTGTTCCCTTCTCCAACAGCTTTGGGACAGAAAAGCATGTAATGTTTTCATTCTGGGAAGTCCATTATACATTAGGCATAATTATCAGGCAATTGTAAAATCCTGATAGTTATAATGCAAGGTGGGTTTGGCCTGTATTTTATTTAACCAGTATCCACCTAATTTATTCCTAATCATAATTTAATCTTTTTTTCATATGAGATCACAATATGTGCATCATTAATGTTATACCTATTTCATTGGTCACAGCTTTGTTATTAAAATGATGCTCGGGAGATCATGGTTCAGGTTCTTTTTTGGAAGAATCTCTACAACTTTCTTAAATGATGTAATGACCAAAGAAAGAAGAATAAAGGAAGAGGGAAGAATGACAGGAGGAAATCAATTTTTTTTTTTATGGAAATTGATTGAGAGAAAACCGTTGTGCTGGTGATGTTTAAAAATTTTCATAACTACATGGCTTGCTAGTATTATCACTTACCATTACAAATTCTTACTAGTTATTTGCCCAATGTTCAAATTACTTTTGAAACCACATTGTGTATGTATGCAGGACAGAATTTTTCTTGTGCAACTGGTCTCCATAGACTTCTCCATTACCGAAGAGAGAAAGAACCTCATTCAAAGGCTGTTTAAGAGTTTCATTTTATATGTTCTGCATGCTGCTTTGGAACTAACAACTTTCCTCTTCTAACCATAGAGGAATTTTTATGGGCCAAGCCTCCCTAGTTAACGTTTGTGACTACTCATGTCTACTCAAGATAAAAGAAACAAGATAAGGGTAGCTCTAAAAATGATTTCAACATTTCAGTACTAACTATACTGAAATTTGTAGGGCTCAAATTTCAGTCACTTTTTTACTAAGATCCAAAATATTAAAGCTGAGGCCTGGATTGCTCATAAAATTATCCGTAAAGATTTTTTGGTATCTACTCACTGGAACTGTAATTAAAAATCTTTTCTCACCTTAGCAGATAACTCCATGAAAAATCAACTGCAGAATCAGACTTATATTGTCACCTCATTAATTGCTTCTTACAAGATGCAGCACTTTCAGAGGGTGAAGAGATCAATCATATGTGAAATACTTTTTTAGAAAGAACTGAAATTGGGATACTGAGATACTGGGATGAGAGCTCTGGCCATTGAACCAAAACAGGAAAGAGATAGAAAAGTGAATTTATATTTTGTTAAAGATTGTTAAGGGATCTAGAGAATTTACTGGCAAAGTCTAGAGACCCTACATATCTTTAAAATTATGTGACTGTTGAACAGATATTTAAGGATGTAAATTTTGGTTTACTGGCATATGTAGCATCATTATATATCAGATATAGTAATTTAAACCTTTTTATAAATCTCAAACTTAATTATTTTAATTACTCATGCTGTGACTTGTTCACAGTAAGAAGCTGTTATCTGCATCCATTTGTTTTTAGTGTATTATTTTGGTAAAAAGCAGGTACCTTCCTTATTCGCAAAGAGCCTGTACTATAATTTTTTTTGTGAGGGTTTGCTTTCAAATGAACTTTTCTTAATATAGAAGAGTCAGTACAACAGATGCAGCCTACCAGAACGCACAAGCCAGTCCACCTAGAACTACACCAGAACTACAGCCATATGACTTTTAAATATCTGCATGGAACGAACTCCACAACCTTCCTGGGCAACCTGTGTCAGTGTTCAGTCACTCTTACAGTGATAAAAGATAATTAGACAAAAGATTCTTGTCCTTAGTTTTGGGGGGCTTTTTCTAGATATATCACTTAGATTTCATCCATGTGTATAAAAACATGGCTATAATTAGGGTGATTATTCCAATCCTAGAATAGAACAGACACAAAGAACCAAACTCTGGATAAAAAGTAATACAACAGAGAGTTCTGAATCCTACTCTTTACCAGGTATTTCACTTTTAATTAGACAAAACCAGATGATGCAAATTTGAAGTGCAGCTAGTCTTTTTACAGTAAATACAAAGAAATAAGTTGTGGTGCAATTTGTCTTGTCCAGAAATAAATTATTAAACTATGTTAGATGAGCAATATCAGAACAGTATCTATTTCCACAGCCTGAAAGAACTGAGAAAGGAGTCAAAGTTGATTAACTCAGATTTCAGAGACATTTCCATTTTTTCTATTATTTGTTCTTCCCTGTAAAATTTGTGAACTAGCAAGAGCTTGGGTTTTAATCTATCAGAGTTTAGAATGGAAATGATTATATTTATGTAAATGCTACTTAATATTATATCGTTTTTGAAAGTTTACCACACCTGTTGAGCAGCATGATGTTAATTGAATCTCCATAATTTCTGTCTGTGAAGTTGATTATTTTGTGAAATTACATACAAACCTTACATTTGTGCTGATCATCTCCTCTAAAGGCATTATTTATGTCAATATTTTAAATTAATCAGGTGATCTCCTCCATAGCATGATGGGTTGAGAGTCTTATTTTTACTTCTCTGTAATGACAGGATGAAGCAAGATGAGCTCATTAACTGCAGATTTATTAAACCTGTTGTTACTGACAAGACATATATTGAACCCTGTACTATAATGCTTCCATTTTCTCATCTCATAGGTTCTGGCTTATGTACTATGACCATCTAATTTACTGTACATTTTGCTGATAACTTTTGCTGCTCCAGGCTACCATTATTTGTTTCTTTGTGAAAATAATGGTAAGTATATAAAAATATTTAAATACTAGACTGAACAGTACCACATAAGATGTAAGGATTGAAAGGAATCTCACAGAGACCTTGAGAGATGAAGTTTTGCATGCCTAATTGTGTATAAAAGCAGAAGACCAGATTAAGCATCACAAAGAAATTCTTGAGACAGAGAAAAATGTAGAATATTATGATTTCTGTCAACAGGCAAAAAAAGCCACCTTCTCCTCCTGTAGATAGATGCTAATCTCCATATGTCCTGTGACCTGGTCCCAAAGATGGGGGAAGAAGTTATGTCTGAGAAGATATGAGTCAGATGAGAACTGGACACTGAAATTAGTTGGAGAAAAGAGCATGTGACAGCCTGCATTTCAGCTCTAGAGATTTGCTGCTTTGCTTGGGTGCCCAGAATGGAGATGTTGCAAAGAATCAGCTATGGTTCATCTGGCCTTCATATTACCAGTTACTTCATCTTACTAAGGTAGGACACAGTAATAATGCTGGCAGAGACTTCTGGTGTAACCAAAGCACTTATTTATCTCTGGGAATAAAGTTGAAGGTGGGCATGGTGATCCAAGTGGTTTCTTCTCCATCTTCTTGGTGAAAGAGCAAGACACAGGGAGGAGCAGGTGGATTCTACAGGTCAATTCCTGGTTGTGCAGGTAATGTGATCAGCAGGGATTTAGCATTTGTGATCCTAAAGACCTCATTGAAGATAAAGGAATGGTGGGGAGAGATAAGCTCCACCTGACCCATACCTCTAAAACAACAGCTCAAATTATGAAGATCTTTTGTGGCATTGACAACTAATTGGCTGAGAGATTGTGGATCTCAGAATCAGAAGAAAGTAAAAGTGACATCACAGTTGGGCATTTTCTGCAGATACTTGATTAATGTACAGAGTTTTTGTTAAGTTTTTGAAGACATTAATGAAACCTTGCCCATGCATACACGTAGGGGGTGACATGAGAGAACAAAAGGCTCACTTAGAGCTAAATATGTGAGAATGGTAAGAATGGCTTATACTGTTACATTATTCAGTAAAGGGCTAAACTAAGGAAATTTGGGCAAACTACTAAGTTGGAGGCTCATCCAGTGGCAAAAAACTTAGGTAAGACTAACCTCATAGCTGTACCATACTGAAGAACATCTAAGAAAGATACAATTATGCTGTTGAAACTAACAGATCTGAGTTACAAATCCAGGCAAAATTAATAGGCAAAAAGCTTAAAAAATTCTTACTAACCAACTTTCAAAAAATGTTCTCCTTAGGAGTTCTTTTAAAATCACTCTATAAACTAATCTGAGATAATCTAAGAATAAATTAAGCAGCATCTGCTTTGTAAAAGCACCTGTTAAAAGTCAGTATGTAGTTTCCAACAGTCTTGATTAAGACTAAAAGGCTACTTTCCCCATCACAGTCATTTCATGAAAAGTCAAAGAATTAATATGTTGGATCTCTCCTGGGAATTAAAGTGTGATGTTGCTTGCTGACACTTACTGACAGCCCGGAGTCTGTTAATTCTCCTTCCCCTGTGCTATATAGTTTCTTTTCTCCTCTCCCTCCCTCAACTTCCCCTTCCCAACTCTTCCCCTCACCTTCCCCACTGTGTGTTATCTATATTTCCAAAAAATAAATAAACAAACAAACAGTAGAATCAAATTTGACAAGAGTCTATCAGACAAACACGATGTCAAAGATTCCTGCTGCAGTCAAATGAATATTTTATATTCATTGATTAACACACTTAGTTGCTTCCTACCCTGCGGTCACACATGTGACATCTTAATAGAGAAACAGCACAAGTATATAACTGAAGCCCCTAAGTGTGAATCCCAAACAGATGGAGGGGTAAAGAAAGCAACGTTGATAAATAATTACTTTCTATGTCTCTAAGCACAAAGTACAGCACTTAAAAACAGTAGTGATAAATCACAATCCTTACATCAAATACCGTTTCTCTCATTTGTTTCTGAAAGATGAAAATCTGACTTTTTGAACTACGGATACAGTATTCTGTACATGAGTCCTTTTTGGGACAACAGCTACTGAAAACTGACCAAAGTAGTTTTCTTATTTAGCCATGTGCAAGCCCTTACAGTGAGGTGCTTTTTTCTGCATGCAAATCTTCCTCCCAGAAATATTTGCTGAACAAAGCCATGCAGCTTCATGTAAGGTGTCTGCTAGCATGTCAAATATTCACATGGGCCTTGTGGAAACAATACAGAGTACATTTATGCTCTCTTAAAAAGTCAGCTGATAGTCACATAGCAATCTGAAAAAGTACTAATTAACCATCAACTCATTAACATCAACCATTGCACTAATTGATGCAAGCAATAATTTTTCAATGCAAAACTCATTAGAACACAATATCTATTTTAAATTGTGTTCCTATTTCCCATAAAAAGATTTTGAGTTTAACAATTTCTTATCATGAAAATATATGCAAGAAATTATATTTAAATTGCATAAATTAAGAAAAAAATCATTAGTTTAAAAAAAAAATACCAGGTTTTATATCTGAAGTCAATAAAAAAATCTGTTTTTAATATTTTTATAGGTTTTTTTAAAGCTGCATTTATCTATTTTTTAGTGAAGTCTTCTCTCTTGAAAAGTGTTCAGCTGTTAACAAATTTCTAACTCATTGGTGTAGGAACAAAGAATAGTCATGCACCATTACTTTCTAATATTTGGATAGTTCTGTTAAGAGATGCCATCAGATTTTCAGGCAAAATACAGGTACCAAGATAAATGTGTAAATGTATTTATATATTATCTATTTTTTTTTTTCATATATTGCCTGTGCACCTCACATATGTACAAAGACAAAAAAAAATATTTGTCAAAAAAATAAAAGAAATTGGTGCAAAAAAAATAGGTAATATTTAAGAGATAGGAAATAAAACAAGGGATAAAAAAATTCATGTGTAACTAAGCTTTTATTAAAAAATTATCCTAGAGAACAGTACTCATGAAAGACCTCTGTCAGATTGTGAGAATACATAATGCTCTGACTGTGTTATTCAGAGCTTGCTGTATGAAATATAACACAGAGACCTGATTTTTAAATGTTCTTTAAATAGCGGTGTTGCAGGCATTCACATGAACCTTATAAATACAATGAGACAATTTATATGGCCCTAGATATGCAGCAGCTGTAATGCAGAATCACAAGAATTTAAAATTACTACCCTTGTTCTTTTGTGTGCTTTAACTTATTTGTTATGGTTCAATCAAAGCATGAACATTCTAAGTTAAAACAAAAAATGTGAGAAATTAAGAGGATTTATGCTTTCAATATGAGGTTACTCTAGCCAAAAGGTGTCCAAGACCTTCCTTGAGGCAAATGTGGTTCCCAACCATTTTGAGGACTGGAGATCCCATGGGTACTAAACTTAATAGATCTGATAAAACCCACCTAAAGTCTTGCATGCATCTTTCAGGTGTATGAGCTTTCCTAACTCTAGTGTTGAGTTCCCAGATGCCATGTGAAGCCTGTCTGAAGTTCAGGCATTGCTACTGTCATATTACTTATCAAAAGCTTCCCTCTGACCACAAATCAAGTAACAACTAATTATAATTGAGTAAGAAAGTATATAAATGATATTCATATGTCACTTAGGGAATTTTAGATCACTAAAATATTTAAAAAACTGATAATTCAATGCAGTTTCAATTTCTAAACCAAAAATTTACTAGATCTTTATTACTATAATTTACGTTAACTGTTACTTTTTGCAAGTCATGCTTCCTGTTCCATGTCACACATTCAAAATAGAAAAACTCCAAATGTTTTAACCTAGACTAGTTGAGAGCGAAGGGCACCATGGAGCTTATGTCCTAAAATTAGCATCAGCAATTGTGACCCTTGACTGTTTTTAGTCATTGAAGTGACCAAGCAACAGAACTCTTGATGCAAGTAAAGTGGAGCCAAATTCAGCATCTTCTTTTTTATTTCTTACCAGACTCCAGACTCAAAAACTCTACCACAGGAAGTTCCTTACTTCCAAGTTTGACAGAGCATTGAAACAGGCTACTCAGCCATGTATTTCTCAGCCCCCAGAGAATCCCTTTCTCTGGAGATATTCAAAACCCACCTGGATGTGATCCTGTGCAACCCACTCTAGGTGGATCCACTTTAGCAGGGGCATTGGACCAGATAATCTTCCAATGGCCTTTCCAACCCCAACTAGTCTGTGATATTGTGATCTCTTTTTATATGATGTTTGAATCTCTTCAGCTCCCAGCCTTTGGCTGTCCCTGGACTTCACACTGTGCAGTGGTTGAAATATTACTTTCCCGGCCCACCAGATGTCACAGACTGCTACTACAATTTATTAGATGCTCCTTATGTCACTGTTAAATCAATCTTTTCCCAGTTCTCAAGTCTCTGTTCATCATTCCAGGCTCTTTTAACCTGTGCCCATATTTTTAGGGCCTTTGACATTACCCTATGCTTAAACTTCATGGCACAACTCCTTCATGCTAAACAGAGGCCAGGGCTATTTTTTAGTGTGGGACAATTGGGCCTCTAATGTGCTTATCCAGTCATGGTTCAGGGGTGTGCTTGTGCTTGGGTTCAAACACACTTAATGTTTAAGTCGTAGAGTTCTTTACTTGCTGTGGCTGCAACAGAACTTTACTTACTCTATGGTCCAAAAATAAGCAGGATGTTCCACCCATAAAAATCAAACAATTTTCAACAAACTTCAAGAAGTTTTCATAAATTCTCTAGGGATATTCTTAACTGGAAGCTTTCCATTTTCTCTGAAGACAGAATTTATTTTTTTGCCATTTAATTGTGATGTCTGGGGCTTCCAAACAAAGATGCTGAATGAACAACTTATTCTTAAGCCTCTTAATTTTAGAATCAATCTAAGCATCCTGGTAAAACATTCATAATTGCACACTTCTTTGACACTAGTAACAGATCAGTACCAAAAATCACTATACCTTCTCAGTGAATAAGGTCATTTCTGAATACTATATTAGCATAGTGCAAAGAAGGTAAGAGTTTGAGAAGAAAACTGCTGCTGAACGTTGGTTCAAAAATGCCCTTCAGTCAGCTGGGGAAAGCAATTTTAAAATTGTTAAAATGCTAAAAGGTGTAAAGTTTGACTATGCCTAAAACGTTCCTATATTTTTTACAAGTCCTCTGACATTTATAAATGAAACCAATTGGAACAATTGCACCATTTGCAGTTTCCTTCCCTGAATCTGTTTTTTTTCCTTGCTTGCAGAATAGTAACTGTATATATCATGGATATATCACGGATGAAGATTATTTTGGAATCCTAAACTCCCAATGTCCAAAAATATCTATGACCCTAAATAATTAGTTTACTAGTTTAAAATAATCCTCAAGGTATTTTGTACAATTTTTCAGCTGACTTACAGAAATATATATCAACTAGCAATTACTGTGGAAATATTTTGATTATCACAGCTTTATTATTATAGAGTAGACTCTGTAATAGAGACAAGCTAGCTTTATTTCACAAGTTTCTCAGTATCCTCAGTTTCCTTTGTTATCTTTGGATTTAACAGCATATGCATTTATTGTGAAGAAAGTCATCTCATGAATTATGTGCTCTTTGTCCTTCCATTTTTCCCTCTTGCATCAGAATGCCAATCATTGTATTTCTTCACTTTGAATTCCTACCAGTTGTTGTGTGAAAAGTAGATATATACTTACTGTGACCATCACAATGTGAGCAACTTATGTAAATTGGACACCAGTTGAGGCATATTGCTTTTGGATCATGTTGCATTTGAAGAGATCTTGACTATAAATCTTACAAAAAGAGAACTTACTTTGATTATTTGATTATAAAATTCAGTTGGTAGAAATGTAAGCATATGTTAACCTTGATCATTAATTTTTTTAATATCAGTTTGCATATGGACAGGAAATGATACAGATAAATCTAATATTTTTTTTTTTTTTTAAATGGAATAATGAAAAATATCAGATAATATTCAGGAAGGTGATATAGTTATATTTTACATGGTTCTCAAAATCAACTGCACTAAGATTGTACCCAAGTTTCTTGGGTGGAGTATTTAGTATTATTCTTTTATATCTGCTGTCATTCATACAGCAGAAATAGAAGTAACTTCTTTACCATAATCAATTTGCATGAATAATCCATTTTGGATGAACAATCAGATTTAGTGATTCAGTAGATAGCTCATTACTGTTTCTTTAGAGCAAAGATGCTCACCAGGGATGCCAGAAACCCACAGATCTTTTCTCAAATAAGCACAGGAAGTAAATGATATTAAAGGAATATATATATATATATATATATATGTATGTATATATATATATCATAAGAGCAGTGCATAATTGAATACACACAAAGGAATGAAAAATCTATAACCTTGCCTGACAGCAGTTCTTTTTTTTTCCAGAATTCCATTTATTATAGAAATAGCAGAATGCATTACTAACCTGTAATTACCAACACCTTCTCCCCAAATCTGACATTTTTAATGATTTAAATTTATTTAACATCAATATCTTACAATGGAAGCTCTCTTTGAAAGTTAATTTGGAAAGCTCCTCTGTTCTTCTTTGCCGTATAGAAGTTTAGGTTTTCATTGATCTCTGTTGGTTTTGAGTGAATAATAGAAATACATGTTAGAAGTTTCCAGCTAGAATTTCTGCTTCTATGTAGGCCTTATTGAAATTAGCTGCAAGAACTCCCACTGTTTTTCAGTAAAAGAAGAGTTGTCCTCCTTCATGTCACAGGTAGCAACAACATAATTGGTCACATATCAATGAAGTCAATGTTGCTAGAATTCAGAAGAATAGTGAAGTTCACTGCCTGGGAGTTTGCTGGAGCAGAGAAAAGATAATGTCAATTCATACAGTTATGAGGTAGGCATGCTTACTTTCTCAACACTTCATATTTTAGGACAAAAGCATTAGTGATGCTCAGTGGGTTTCCACATGAAAATAAATAAATGAATTTTCACTAAAAATATACTTTCAAGGATTGTGTTTACTTATTGACCCAGTTAGCTTGAAGTTGCATTATATAACATTCCAGAAAGGAGTAATACAAAGTACATAATATATAAATTCACAAGCAGTGAAAAGGCATACCCTTACCTAGGTTAGGACAGGATAAAAACTACATAGATAGATGAGGCAATTGGGCACAACCTGAAATAAAGAAGGATTTGTTTGATCATCAGGAAACACTTTTTTCATTGTGAGGGCAACTGAAGGTGGTTGTGGAGGTTGTTCAGGTAGGTTGTGGAGTCTCTGTCCTTGCAGATATTTACAAGGTGTCTGGGCATGGTCCTGGGCTACCAGCTCCAGGTAGCTCTGCTTGAGTAAATGGCTGGACTGGGTTTACATTTAAAGGTCCTTCCAAACTTATCCATTTTGTGAGTTTGTCATTACTAAGACAGTAAAGGTTCTCCATACACCTGAGAGAGAAGCATAGCAAAGTGACAGACATAATGTCTTTTTGATTTTCTGTTTGCTTTGTGGTTTGGTTTTTTGTTGTTTTTTTTTTTTTTTTTCTTTCAATTCAAGACATGGACAAATATACTGAATAGTTAAAATTTAAAACTTTTCAGTGTAAGATTGTATTATTGCAATTGTCATTAATGATTTTTTGCTATTTTTGTAAGAACCACAGGCACATCTGGTACTTATCTCTCAACCTTAGAGGCAAAGGCAGGGAAAAAAATGCCTGCAAGAACAAGAAGAGGCTTAAAAAGAGGGGGAAAAAGACACTGATTAGAAAATTTGGGTATTTTTAGATTGTTGGTCATGAGGTGAAAGAAAAAATATTGGTGGTCAATAATGATATCAAAAATAAAGTCATCTTGTCTCATGTGTTCTCCCATGCATTCCTTTCTTTTGAATATCTTGGAAATGCGCCATAAAGAAGGCCTGAAAAGATGAACAATTGTCTTTTTTCCTTCAAGCAATGAGCAAAGAGTGCAGCTTTACTATGGATTTCCAGTACAATGTGGAAGAATAGATGCATTCTTTCCCCTACCACCAGAAGTGAAAAACGCTCCTGACGTTTTCTTTGGCAGGAATGCATTCTCCAAGGCTGCCCTCACAACACATGGTACAATCCTAGTTTAAATGCACATTGCTGGTTCGTAAAGAAAAAATGTCTGTGGGGACACTAGGAGAGGAGTAAGAACTAAGTGTTCAAAATAATGGTGTAGTGGTGCTAGACACCAATTTATTTACCAGTGGACTAATGTCTTGAGAGAGTCAGACTTTGAAAATCAAATGCTGGCAGCACCCTCAACAACATATATCATACACATCAAGATGGAAGTAGGTTTGAATTCACTGAATGAATCTTAGATTGCAGGTGATTTTTAGCTGCTCATAGGTCACGGTGTCTTTGATGCAGTGGAAAGATGAAGCCTTTCATCCTATAACAAGGAATACCACTCTGTTGACCATTTAACTGCTATACTTGGCCAGCAGGTTGACAGGGACTCACTAAAGAGATGGACTCGATGATCCTTGTGGTTGCTTTCCAACTCAGTATATTCTGTGGTTCTGAAAGTTCAAATCTGTGATTTGAACTTTCCAAATATTCGTGGCCAAAGTCTTCAGCACTTTACTCTGATCTTCTCTCCATTCCTTAGACAGGTAAAAACACTGGGTCCAGCAGTATGACTGTAAAACTCCTGTGTCTCAGAGGGGTAATTCCTGCACACAGTCAAGCAGCACTCTTGGGAATTGTGAGTTACCATGAGCAAACCATGTACTTTACGATACCCCTACTGACTGAGAGTAGTACTCATTGATCTTTCCTACTGGGATGTTTCTAGACTTTTTTTATTTTTCCTTAGCCACCTAGTGTTGTAATGTAAAGGCAGTAAAAGCAGATAGAAAAATAAAAGTCTCTGTGAAAAGAACAAAAACATTTGTAGTCCTGCTGTGGTGAGATGATAAAAGATCCTCAAGTACAAAGAGACAAGTGGTGAACTCCCGTCACTCATCCAGCTACTGTCGCATTTTGCTCTCCCCCAGACACTTTTAAAAAATATTTCTTGGGGATTCAGTTGTAAACCAGAATTTATCTTGTGGAACAATGTGTCCATATGTTTTATTAAACAGCAGAAGCAAGACAACTCAGAATGTGAAATTCAGTCAACCAGAATTTCAAAGGGGGCTGAAAGCCATCCTCCAATGTTTGCATGTGCAGTTTTGTGAAGACAAGTCACTTGAGCACACAGGATGCTTAATTTTATGTGATTTCATTAAGCTTCATGAACTTACATATTAACCTGGGTAGAAGAACAACTACATTTTTAATATTTCAGACAATTTATAGATATATTTTTGTAGCATTTCATAAACACTTTGCTGAACTAGACATATACAGTATTTTAGTTTAGGGGTTCAGTCCAAGGAGTCCAGAATAAATTCACAATCTCAGAAACCCTCTCTCTTGTAAATTGCCTCCAAAGACTGCATTGAAGAGTTCATGCACTAATTCATACTAATTCTCATTAACACATCACCTTCATTAGCACATTAATTATGCTTTAGTCATGTCAAATTAAAACTAATGTAGGTTTAACAGGCAAGCCAAGTGTCTAAGGCCCTATTATACATGGTGTATATGTAAAGAGGGTTTTGATTGCCTAAACATAAATACCAAGTGCTATTTCAAATTCCTAAATGCTTGAAATATCCACATAAATCTGGCAGGTATGATGCAGGCTTAAAAGCAGACATGTACTCTTATGGTTAAGCACCTGAGGGCTGGATGGGATGCACTAAGTCATACAATGTTCCACCTGTTCCTATGCTTAAGCAACTGAATTCATACCCAGACGCTGATTGAGAATGAGAATTTAAGAATTTAAAAAACTTCTTTCACATACTCACTTTTATACATGACAAAATCTACATATCTACATTCCAGATCTGAACCCAGATTAGATCATGGTTGCACAAAAGAAATCTCTAGAGTAATTTGAAGTGATCAGCAGTGTTTAATCTTGCTTTCAGACACTACTGAAGGAGAGGCAGGGGATCCTTTACATATTCAGTTACACCTGTCATTTTTGTGCTCTTGATTCAAATATTCTAGAATCACAAATTAGGAGGCTATGATCATGGTACAGAGTACCCTGGAGGTGCAAAGTTCTGCATAGGGGGAGGAGCAACTTCAGCACGGTATATGCAGGGGACAGCACAGCTGGAGAGTGGCATGGCAGTACTGGTGGACTGTAAGTTGAACATGTGTCAGCCATGTGCCATTGCCACCAAGGTTCGTGGGCTGCAATAGGAGGAGTGAGGCCAGCAGGTCAAGGTAGGAGATCCCTCCCCTCTACTCAGCCCAGGAGAGGCCACAGCTGGATTGCTGTGCCCAGTTTTGGGCTTTTTAGTGCAGCTGAAATGTCAAAGAGTCACAAGGATGATGAAGTGACTGGAACATCTCTCCTGCGAGGAAAGCTTGAAAGAACTGAGACTGCTCAGCACAGAGAGGAGAAGGTTCAGGTGGGTTGTTTCCAATGTGCATAAATACCCGAAGAAAAGATTTGTAGAGGACAGAGTCAAGCTCTTTCCAATGGTGACCAGTGATAGGACAAGAGGTAATGGGTGCAAACTGAAACAAAGAAGGTTACATCTGAATATCAGGAAACACTTTTTCACTGTGTCACTTAGCACAGGTTGCCTGGGTTGTGTATTCTTCTCCCATCAACTGTGAATGGGAGAAGAATAGTGAACAGTGTCGGGAAATCTGTGCAACCAGATTTAGGCAGCCCTCCTTGAGAAGGATGATGGGATCAGGAATACTCTAAAGGTCCCTTCCAACTTTGGCTATTCTGTCATTTTTGAAAACTGTGTACAAAATAAAGCTCCAGCTTTGTTCTGATGGAGGTTGGTGACAAGTGGTAGCCCTCAGGGGTCCGTATGGAGATCAGTACTATTTAATGTTTTTGTCAATGACAAAGGGATTAAGTGCAACCACAGGAAGTTTATAGAGTACATCAAGCTGTGTGGTGCAGTTGACAAACTGGAAAGAAAGGATGCCATCCAGGGGGACCCTGAAAATCTTGAGGAGCAAGTTCATGGGAACATCATGAGGTTCAGCAAGGCCAGCTGCAAGGTTCTACACTTGATTCAGGGAAACTCCAGGTACCAATTCCGGCTGGGTGATGAATGAATTGAGAGTGGCCCTGCTAAGAATGACTTGAGGGTACTTGTCATTGAAAGACTGGACATGGGCTGGCCATGTGCACTTGCAGCCCAGAAAACCAACTGTATTCTGGGCTGCATCAAAAGAAGGGTGGCCATCGGATTGATAGAAGTAACTCTGCCCTTCTGCTTAATTCTCATGACACCCTTTATGGAGTATTGCATCCAGCTCTGCAAACTGCAGCATTTAGAAGGACTGTTAGAGTGGGTCCAGAGGAAGACCCTGAAGATGACTGGAGGGTTGTAGCATTTCTTCTAGGTGTAAAGGCTGAGAGAGTTGTGGTTGTTCACTCTGGAGAAGATAAAGCTCCAGGGAGAATTTACTGAGACCTTTTTGTACTTAAAGAGTTCTTAGAAGAAAGATGGGAACAAACTTTGTAGCAGGACCTGTTGCAACATGAAAAGAAGAAATGGTTTCAAACTAAAAGTGGCTCAATTTTGTTTAGATATGAGGAAGAGCTTTGTTATGTGTATGGTGAGAAACTGCAACAGTTTGTGCAGAGAAGCTGTGGATGCCCCATCCTGGGAAATATTCAAGGTCACACAGGACAGGGCTCTGAGGAACTGGATCAAGTGGAGGATATCACTGTCCATCTCAGGGAGGTTGGAAAAGTTGACCTTTAAATGTTCCTTCCACCCCAAACTATTCTATGGTTCTGTAATTCTATTGTACATCTGTCTGTAAACTCTGTGCTTCCATGCCCAGGTTTTATTTGCCACTGAGTGAAAATTAACCAAAGAATGACTACATTCTTCATTTTAGGCACAAAACAGTTCAAATAAAAAAGAATTATATAATTTCAGTCAAGGAGTAGAAGTCTCATTTATCTTTCTCCACTGATCTCAGAGATGTAACATGTAGGATATGCTAAAAATCAGGGAGGACATTAAGCACCTAGAAACTAGGAATTACAGGCTAAAAAATTAAATATAAATAAATTTTGAGCACAGAGACTGATTCCTAAAATTACATTTGACATTTCATGCTGCCTTTCTAACATTTTTTCCCCTCTGGAAACCCTGTTGAGCTTGACCTTAAAACAAAAATTGATTAAACTTTACAGAAAATGCAATGAAAAGACAGGTTTTTATTATTTTTATTATTTAGAATGAGACTCATTAGTATATAGGTAATCTTGATGAAAATAAATAATTTTACTATGTAGGAAGAAATAAAACAATGTTTTGTTTGATCACTATCCAAATTTTATAGAAAATGTTTTTCTGACCTTGAGAAATAAAAAAAATTGTTGCTATTAAGCTGCTGGCAGAAATATTTACATGGCAGCTTGAATTTTGCTTTTCTGGGAGAATGATTTGGAACTCAGTATACATGTCCTTTTTCTACTTAACCAACAATTAATAGGTTAAAGAAGCTGTAATCTTATTTGGAAATCTAATTCATTAAATGATATCACAGTAGTCCTACAGCCATATGCAGGGCAAAAATGTGATTCAAATTCTGCTTAGTTTTTCCCATAAGACAACATATCAGAAAATTCTCTCTTGAATTAAAAATGAATTCACTCTCTGAATAACAACATTCATGCACATTATTGATACAGTAAAGAGAAATACTGTGCTACTAATAGTAATGCGGCCTCTTTGCAATTCTCTTCCTCTTTCTCTTCCTCTTCCTGTCTCATCTCATCTCGTCTCATCTCATCTCCTCTTCCTCTTCCTCTTCCTCTTCCTCTTCCTCTTCCTCTTCCTCTTCCTCTTCCTCTTCCTCTTCCTCTTCCTCTTCCTCTTCCTCTTCCTCTTCTTCCTTTTCTTTTCCTTTCTTGTGTGTGATTAATTTTGAGGACCTGGAAATGTCAAGATAAATCTCATCCTATCTCATCTTTAATGTAAAAAAAAATCTGGACATATCGATTAACACCACTGTTCAAAATCTGTCTTTTATGAAGATCAGACAGTAGTCCCACTTTCCTCCTCATGCTTTTCCACACTTCTCTTGATCTGTTCTTCAAGGTCTATGAAAGCAACTGACAAACATTGACTTGGCTTTTGGAGGTCCTCCAGATCAGTTCATAGAATTTGAAGGCAAGATTGTTAAATTAAACCTGATAAACCTAGTGTTACAGCCACATCCAACTGAGCTCCATGCCTTTCCGAGATCTACTGGCATCTAAATAACATCTGAACAGCATGATTTATTAGATTACACAAAGCAAATTTCTGCACTCAAGCCATATATCTGGTGCTCCATCCTTTATTGCCAAGACATTAATTTTTCTCCCTTAGTTCCCTGTGAAGCTGAGACAAAATACTGAGTACTTAACATTTGTGAAATACAATAGAAATAACACCAGGCACCAAAACTGCACACTGCCTTGCAGCGTAGCTGGTATCCTACAGATTTGATTTGCTTTTCTCTTTCTTTCAGGAAGCTATCAATTCATTTCAGAAAATACAAGCCAGGTACATGTGTGTGCCTCATTTCCCTGTTCACAAGCAATCTGGTAGAACTGGAACCTGGATTCATGATATTCTCTTTGTGAAAGCAATACAAAGTTCTAGTAAGAGTTGCCAGATCTGAACAAATCAGTGAATTCTTTCCACTGTCAGGCTAACAGAACACACAGTGCTGTGACTGTAAGATTGACAGTGAAAGTAAACACTTTATTTTTCACAAAAATTACTCTTCTTGCCTTCTACAGTGTATTCGTTAATTGGGCACTAATAGTTAAACACACATTAATAAATTGGGATAATGTGTGTTTAACTATTAGTGCCCAATATATGTACTCAAATATCTTTTATGGGGTACGATGTGTTTCAGATTTTAAAATAGTAGGACTATTGATCTTGATGAAGTTATTCTTGTTCTTTATCTGGGTAAATAAGAAGAGGGTAAGTGTCAAAATACATTGAACTTCCATATTAAAAAATAGTGTTTGATATTATCAGGAGGAAAAGAAAAAATATATCTGGCTTTTAAACTTGCTGCATTTGTGTGGTTTTGTTGAATTCTGGTTTTTTTTATTTATTTTAAAAATCAAGTATGAACAACAGCCAGCTGTTTCTAATATCCTTTGACATAGTTTTCCATTGGGATTTGACTTCAAAAAAGCTTATATCTATATCCTTAGAGGAATATATGCTTAGGAAAATGTGTCATAAACCTCAGTCCATTCACTGCTTTACCCATGAGAGCCAGGAACAAATAAAACAAAATCTGCCTGTTCTATTCAAATAAAACTTCTTTTCCTCTCTCCAATGAAAACAGTTGTGCTCATAAAGATGTCAAAAAACTAAGAAGATTATGCTTTTGCTTTCAGGTGTAACACTATTCAGTTTCAGACTAACACAATACATCTCCAAAAAAGTAAAAAGATGAGATCTCATATTTGAATTATTGCAGGAAATTAATTTTAAACACTTTGAGAACATTGTTACAATGCAGAAAAATACTAGCATTTGCTTTTTCACACTGAGCTTTTAACCATAAATAAAACATGATTGTCTTCTACAGACAGACCATTGTACAGAACTTAACATACAGAAAAATTGTAGTGAGTTTTCCCAAATACCTAGCATCATGTGAATTTCCCCCTATCTGCATCAGCAGATAGTTATTAATTAAGTTGCTTGGTACAATTTTTTAAATATTAAATGGTAAGTATGTAAACAGTTTATTTTGAAAATCATTTTAATGGTGTCCGAACATTTTAAGGACTGACAAGAAGAATTTGCAGAATACACATTTTTATAATAACATTGTCAAAATTCCTTACATATTATTTCTTCATTTATCATTGTTTTGATGAAAAAAAATTCATTATAGATTCACAATGTAAATAAAATAGTTTAAGTATTGAAGCCAGTACCAGCACCTGGGCTACAACATTGGTGACTGGATTTCATCGGCTCTTTACATGGTTGATCACAATTTTCTGAGCCTGAAAGTTCTTCTAGTTTTCAGTCCACTCCGCTGTCCATTTGTGTAGAACATATTTTATCAGCTTATCTGTGAAGATTTCGCAGAAGAAAGTTTCAAAGGCATTGCTGATGTTAACATAAACAACCTTTACAATTGTCTCCTCATCCACATCACTCATATGACTGTAGAAAGCTACGGGTTAGATTAAATATCATTCCCATTTCAAAAATCTATTTCACAAAGCCAGTTCCCTCAGTGCCTGTGGGTTCATCCCACTGAGCCTTGAGGACTTTGATTAGTCAAATTTGTTTAAATGTTCCCCAAGGTCATCTTCCTGCCAAAAGGGTAAGTCCTCTTTGTTCCAGACCTTCCTTCTGGCTACAGAAACCTGAGATTCCAGAAGTAAAGAATAACTTGAAGTATATATATATACTTGATTATATACTTTGAAATCCTTTCTTGTTGACCTTCACATCTCTCATTAGATTAAACTCCAGATGTTCAGATGTTCTTTGATTTTCCTAAAATCATCCCTTGATGTTCACAGTATTTCTATTCCTCCTGCATCTGTCCACACTTTCACCGCTTGCATGGTTTCTTTCTAGGTCTGAATTTAATCAGAATATCCCTGTTCATCCATACAGACTTCCTATGGTGGTTGTTTATAAGTTGCTAAGTTGTTGTGCTCCTTTTTATAATCATCAATAAAAAGTTCACATTAACTTTGTGTGATTATAGATAACGCTTCAAAGATTTTTTTCAAAATAACATTATTAAAAACAGTTTTTAATTTTTAATAGATTGTTTTAAGATTATCTTTTTGCAATTATCTATCGCAATACAGTTTTCCACAGAGGAAGGTGTATGCTACATTCCTAAATCTAAAGAACATTAAATATAAATATGGCTTGAACACTGCCTGAAATTCTTTGAAATATTGTTCTGTCTCATAAGCAAAGAAACTGAAGTTAGGATTTAAGCCAAGAGAACAATGTACAAATTGTATACTGCTAAAAGGTTCAGTCACCTAAATTTATCTCACTGTAGCAGTCAATTTAGTTGCACTCAAAAAATCATAGAATATCCTGAGTTGGAAGGGACCCTGATTGAGTCCAACTGCTGGCCCCTCACAGGACAACCCCAAGAACCATGCCATGTGCCTGAGAGCACTGTCTAAATGCTTTTTGAGAATTGTGCCCAGTACTACATGAGATAGGCTGAGGAGACCTCGGCATTCGTGACAGGCACTCCAACACAGCTGATGGTAATGTAGTAGTCGTGGGAGATTCGTGTGTTCTCAGCCTGGCAGCCAGAAGGCAGGTGATGGACCTCAGACTGATGTCTTGAGCGACACCTACGTATGGGCAAATGACTCAAATAGTTTTGCTTCCATGGGAGGCAGTTTTCTTGCGTCCCATTACAATCAGTGGTGGTGTAGTCAACAGAGTGATGGGTTGGCAGGTGTGGGTGTCTTGGCAAGAGAGCTTCTGCCCATAAATCTGAAGCGCCTCCAAAGGTATCCAGCTGCACATACACAAAATCCAATTCACCTGTCC
This sequence comes from Melospiza melodia melodia, assembly GCF_035770615.1. NCBI lineage: Eukaryota > Metazoa > Chordata > Aves > Passeriformes > Passerellidae > Melospiza > Melospiza melodia. Next base: position 97,796,055 of record NC_086195.1, on the reverse strand, counting down.
ACAGGTGACTAAAGAGCAGTCTGGCTGTGAAACAAGAGTGACAATGTTCCATTGCACTCAAAGGGATGCTAAATACATGCTTTATTTTTTGATTAGTCAGATAATGACATTTATTCCTCTAAGCTACCAGTGTATGAAATACATGATCCTCTTGGACTTGCATTTCATTTTTCCATCCTGTATAGATGTCTCTGACAAGGTAAAGAATCTCATATGGCAGTATATATATGAATCTAGATTACTGAATCAAGCCTAAAATTTGGACTACTATTTGGAATCATCCTGTATTCATAAAACCATTTTGTTGAGTTGGAAATCTATAGAACTGAGAGGAATAGAATTAAGTGCCAACAATTTTGATCCTTCTGTTAGCAGAACAGAATGCTGCTGTTACTCCCAGACCTTGTGAAAATATGTTCCTTAATTAAAATGGGAAGCACTTTGAAAAACTGCATTGATAGAACTAAATAAGAGTAAGTTTTGTTTCCTTCAAAATGAAAATGTGCTGCTATGCCTGTTCACCTATTAGTTTGTCATTAAAATCTCTTTCAGAGATATTAATTTCAGGTGGATTCAAATACCTGTATCTATAAACAAATATAACAAATTAAACTTTGTGATCCTCTGAATGTTCATCAGCAGTAAGTGACACATCTAGCAAAGAAAGAACGGCTTCAGACATTCCTTTCCCTTTACTAGAATTAAGCTGCAAAAATACCCTTAGGAAAATGTATAATAATTGTTGTGTTTCATCCTTGCCTTCTTCTAAGCAAAATTATGAAATTATCATAAACTATTTGGACTGGTGTTACAATTTTTTAGATAATAACTTCCAGAGGAAATTTAAAACAACTCCAAGAACCAAAAAAGATTTTGCTGATGTGTTCAGCCTTAAGGAAGAATTGGTTTATCCCTCCAGATAGAGATCAAAGATGGAATGGACAGATGAGAACTTTTTTCACTAATTCTATTAGAAAATTTAGGTGATAACCTTCTTGCAGAAAGTCAGAAGTAAAAGTATTCTCCTTTCATCCATAATTATCAGCACAGCCTCTCCCCTTTATTATTTCTCTAAATAGTATTTGAGGGAAATTTGCTTTTAATTCAACCTTGACCAGTATTAAGTAATACGCTATAAACTAAGAATAAGTTTTCAATTTCTACAGAAGTTAAACAAAAACATTAATAGCATTTTAAACAGAACATGAGTTTTCAATGTCATCTCAATCTGCCTTGGAGATCAAAAGTTAATTCTATTTAAGCAAAGTGCACATCTTGGCTGTTAGAACCTGATCAGTTGGCAGCTTCCAATATTTCTTTAGTAATTTCATCAAGTACAATTACTTATATGGTTAATTGCAATGCTATGAAAAATTTGCTAAGCATATAATTTTACTAGAAAAAGTAAAATAAAGAAGATCTTCAGGGAAGAAATAGCATTAATCCATGGCTGCTTTGGAGGTTACATTAGGATGTTGACTCTCGGAAGATGTTAATGTGAAAGCCTTGTAATCTGGTTGCTTTCTATAGAGACTTTGCAAAACAGCTGCAAATAAATCACTAAAATGTTAGCTTTCTTTAAGATATCTGTGCTCAGCTTACAGGGTCAGGGATAAATGTGCTGTGTTACTGCCAAAAAAGTGCTGGACAACATAAAATCTCTGAGGAGGCTAAAGGTGAAATCCTGTCATCTTTGAGTCAGTGGAAGTAGGATTTTACCTCATAAATATATTCAAATTATATTGAAATTGAACTTCCATGGGCTTCTCATGAGACCAGGATGTGAAAATGAAAGTCTAAATCCTATTCTCAAAAGCCTTGTAACAATTAAGCAGCTTTATTTGTGCAGAAAATCATGACAAAGTACAAATTACTAAAAAAAAAAAAAGAAAGAAATTCAGAAAAATCTGTTTAATAGCTGGTTTCATGATTGCTAAGATACTTGTTATACTTTGAGTGTTATCAATCTTTAGAAATCCATGTAGGAAGACTCCCAAGTGCTCTAGGATTTTTAAAACACTTCAGTGATAGATTCTATTTTCTATTCTATTTTCCTGGACACATTAGAGTGCTAAGCCTTTTAAATGTATTTGAAGTTGTTGATCTTCTTTTTTGTACGTTGGGCAGAAAGCTTATCATGTTTCCAGAAGAACTGACTTAGCATGAAAGTCAATGGCCAGAGGCACAAGTATGGAAATTAAAATTCTTCATTAATAAAAAAAGATGGCTAATTACATTTTATTTTAAATACAAAAAACAGGTCAACAGAGGAGTAAGCTAATACAAGAGTCACAAAAGTCATCTGTGTGCTCCCTGTATTTCAGGTTAAGGTGTCAGATGTCAAATTTTTCTGTAACTTCATGTATTTAGTATTTATGGGGTTTTGTTGAGAGTGGCTTTTAAATTTATTGGGATGTTCTGGGTTTTTTTTTAAAAGATGTATGCAAGTTAAGACAGCTCAACTTGGTTTGGAATACTAGCATTCATATCCAAGTATTTTGCCTTTCTTTCAATCTCTCATTTTTATTAATTAGAAGTATTAAGGGTTTGATAATGATATCAACTAAATAAATACAATTTAATTCATTAAGAGGCAAAACATGAATTGAAGATGATCAATGAATAAATATCATAAGGAAAAAATGTAATATATTAAATGCATGATAAATGAAACTAAAATAAATTCAATATTTTATAATGAGGTAATTAATTACTTAAACTGATCATATTTATTGTAGTCAGATGACCTTAACAGAAAAGATATATACAAATCAACTGTTGGACTCAATTTAAGCATTGGTTGCATATATCCAGCTCTATATCATTTGCATCTATTTCAACAATTCTTGTTACTAAAGAGACAAAGAATTGGTCTCATTTTATATAGCTTAAACAATATAGAAGAAAGGATGATGATAATTTAATAAGAAAAAAAGAGGAAGTCTATTCTTTTGTGCTATTTCCCTTCTGTAAAAAAAATGTTATTTTTGGGGTGGATGTTGCAGTGTAGCTTTTATTATTGAACACATATGTATAGAATTTACTTATATTTTTACGTAGTGTATGAAAAACATCTGTTTTTTTTACTTTTTTTGGTGTCTTTTCATTTGACCCCGCTCAGAATCTGTAGTTTTGTGGCTTTATCTTAATCATCCAGCAGTTGATTGGGAGATCACTTTTCCTCGTTTCTTTGTTAATGCAAAGACCAAGATTCCTGATACAAAATGAAAATGAAAGGGAGAAAATAAAAACACTTCAAGGAAGAGATGAGAGGGGTATGACACAAGCAAAATTATTCAATTTTCTATATGTTATGGAACAGACGAATAATTTCACCCAAAGCTCATAAATAGTCTTTCTGTCTCCTAGCAGTACATATGAGTAAAGACCCAAATATAACAGGAAAAATACATGTAAACTGTGTATATGTCTCACCTAGAAACAAATGGTTATGGCTACAGTTTATTTACCACGTGGAGTCGCATCCTGGTGCCATGCAATTAGTACAGTAACGCAGAGAGCATCTGAGATATATTGCTAATTAATTGTTAATAACCTGCTGGTAACATAACCAAGACAGACAGTAAATTGCAAAGTTAGTTATCAAGAGATGTGGAGAAAATGATTTAAAGATTTTAATCATAATTCTGCATAGAGCTTTCTTCCTATTTATGACATAAATCATTTGATCTCAAGAAATTTGTGTTTCTAGTGTGAATTCCATCTGATAAGTTTTATATTACAACTTCTGTGGAACATTTAAGCATTTGATTAAGATTTAAGATTTAAATTAGTACATTTAAGATTATGATTAGTAATTGAGAAAGAAAATTTTTTATACATTCAGATCATCAACAGTTCACTTAAAGTAGAATTTAGGAATTCAAAAAGACTGCTGGAATTGCACTGTAAACTTATTAACATTAAAATTATCAATATTTTTTATAATTTAGAAATTTCTTTAGAAATTTAAGGATGTGGTCTATAGAAATTTAGGGATGTTAATAATTCTTAAATTTAGAAATTTAAGAATTATTTTCTTAATTTTCTAAAGACAGTTAAATTTCTTTAGAAATTTAAGAAAATAATTCTTCTCATGCAGTTGAAAATGCTGCTAACCCTCAAACCTTTGTCTTTGGAAGGCAATATTTTAATTATTCTGATGCCTTTTATAGAAAAATATAGTATTTGTAAAGAGCACCAGATATCTATGGCTTGAAGTAGATAATAATTATTGCATACTTGTAGAAATTCTTTTCATGTAATAAGATGATTACATCGTTTTGAACATGTCAAATTTCAAAATATAATAACCAGTTTAAGGGAGGTGAAGAAATAGTAGAGTTGGCTGGGGACAGTTGAAATTTTTATTCTGGTCCTACCAGATCAGAACAAATAATAAAAGTGGGGAAGGGGAGGGGAAGAGAACAAAAGAAAGTAAGAAAGAAAGGCAGGGAGGGAAGAAAATGGTCTTTTATAAGACACACCCACTCATAGTGACTGTCAAGTATTTGAAGAAATATTTAAAAGTAGAGTAACTTTCCTGAAAAGGGCAATTTTAACTAACCTGGCACTGCTAAGCATAGAGGGAGACACACTTTGAATGCTTTTTATTCCCATTCATGTTTATAGCTGAATTATTTTGAATTGGACAACTCTGGAAACAACCTATTGAGAGGTCTATGACACTGGCTAAATGACAAACAGCCAAAGCAAGGAAGCAGAAAACCCAGAGACTAAGACCTGTCCAGCAAATTAGAGATTTTTGGCTGTTTTTTGTTTGGTTGGTTGGTTTGGTTTTGGGGGGTTGGTTGTTGTTTTTAGTTAGCTAGAGAGAAACTAAAGTTGCACAGTCTGGGAATGGCTAATGAAGAGATGCAAATAAATTGTACGAGAAAAAACCTGGACACTTAAATGAAAGGAATTTACTATTACAAGAATTCAAGGAAGGTAGTCGCTCACAAATCTAGAGAGGAGCCAGACAAAACAGAACACTGCCCATCCAGCCACCAGATCTCATGAAACAGGAGAGAAAGTCCTGGGAAGAACTTATAGCATCCTCCCAATATCTAAAATGAGCATACAAGGGAGCTGAAGAGGGACATTTAGCAAGGGCATACAGTAACAGCACAGGGGAGAATGGCTTTCAATTTTTTAACATTTATAAATACTGTTTTTAAAGAAACAACCAAGTCACACAGGAGGGATAGGATGTCTTTTTCCAAAACTGTGGCAGTGCTTTCCCTGTCCAAATTTGTGTCACATCCACTGTGAAAATCACATTTCTTTTTGCCTTCTGGTCCACTGATCAGTAATTCTGAAATTCAGTGGTCCAGCATCCACAGGAAAAGAAAACTTTGCCCTTCTCAGGCAAGTCCATGACAGGTCATGCAGAAGTTCTTTCATGGACTCATACAGCTACAGGGTGCGGGGTGTCCACATACACAATATCCACAATACTGGATATTTCCCATGTCAGGCACTACTGCTGCTACAACTTCACTGCAAACTGCATTTCTAAGTTATATGGTTAGATGCAGAGGACCTTGTTAACCAATTTATTTGATTCTCTCCAAATCTTAAAAGCCTCCTAGAAGTTGCTGCTGAGATTCCTGCTACCCCATGGTGTCACTCCACAGCTATGTTATAAAGTAAAGTGGTCAGCAGCTAATGTGTGTTCTGTTTTGCTGCTGATCTTTTATTTCCCCTACACATATCTAAGGAATTGGTGTAGCACAGGCAGTACACACCTGACTGGCAGTGCTTTGCAGTGGGCCTCCGTAGAAGAAGCATTTGTGTTCAGCTTTTTTTTCCAGGGCACACTAGAATTATGTAATGAATTCAGGCTAGGTGGATGACTACAAGGACTCAATAATTCGATCAGTGTTTCAAGCAGATGTTAAGCTGTGAGCATGTGGCATCTGAATGGCTCTCTGGATGTTTACCTGCTTCTGTCATGTAAGGAAACTGCATGATGTCAGTAGGTGAATTGAGTAAAATGTCTATAATTCAGCAGAACATACATAAATTCATACAGGTATGAATATGTATTGAATCAAACAGGTGAAACCCGAAGAAATACTGTTCTAACATAAAAAATTTTCTGAATTGCTCTTGAAACATTTCTATTTCTTCACTCTTGGGCCCTATGTGAGTGTGGTTTCCTCCCATGAGCCAGTGAGCTCTGTCCAGTATTCTCACATCTTATGATAAAATAGTGCTGCACTTCAGTTTTTAATTAGTTTGTATGTACATTGCTGTGGGGAACCTACTGCAGTTTATCTATATCTGGGCTATTTTCTCCAACACCAGTGTTGAAAAAAAGAATTAAAATCCTGTGTGTTTAGTTTTCTAGAAATACCTATTATCTCTAAATAAGTGATGACACTTATTAAAATTCAAACTGACTTAATGTCAGAATCTAAGAGAGTTCTGAGAAGACATTTTTCAACGCCTTGAGCTATTTTCTCAACCCCTTTAGCTATTTGCTAAAATAGCTCAAGGGAAGTGAAACAGTCCTAAGTCATTTAGTCTTCAGTAATCCAGAGAGACTGGTGGCTAGAGTTACAGTAACTGCAGTTAAAGCACTAAATAGTGGCAGTCATTACAGAATCATATCTAGCAGTCTCTTGGAAATAATAATGATAAAAAGCATACTGCGACTCTTTGCTGAGATTTAAAAAATAGACAAGAAAATGAAAAAGACATTTTGGTCTCTTTGGTATAAAAGTGATTACTATTTATAATAGGCAATGATAATCAGTATGCAGTATCTAGAGAAATGAAGTCTCCATATACTTGAGAGCTATAGTAGGAAGAAAAAGGAAGTTAAGATTAAAATATTTTGAAGTAAATGCTAGTCATTAGAACAAACTCATGGAGACATATAGCTAAACAAACAACCTCTTGTCACTCAAGTCATAAAGAAAAGAGCAAATAAATACATTTTTTAAAAATTATATCTAAAATAATAATGTTATTTAGAAACTAAAAAATGTCACTGCTTCAAAGAACCAACCAACTACAAGAACTATTAAATGAATAGTTATGAAAACCATGACACATGCAACAAAATGTATGGGAATTGTAAAGACAGATAAGGAGAGTTCATCTCTGTCCATCTCTTATTATTCACAGAATATGTGAATGAAAAATCTAAAAAAAAAAAGGGTTTTGTCATTTTTCCCCCCCTCCCATCTCCACTCTTCTTTGGGTCCCATCACATACACTGGAGTAAATATTTTGTTGTCTGTTTCCATTAGACAATGTGAATTTGAGACAATAAGGCTGAAGATAAAACAAACTGATAAACTGAAGTAGCTTTTGGATTTTTGGAGATTTTGTATTCAGAGACCTAGTTTAAGAAGTCTTTTTCCCTCACATCAATAAAATATGTGTAAAGGGATTTTTTTTCCCTAAAAAATAAATATAGAAAAAAGAGTAAAATTTATTTTGGACTTGAGCACCATTTTTTTTTTTTTTTGAAAAGGAAACATTCAAGGAGAGAACATGTTAGACAATATAATTTTGAAAATTAGATGAAGTTGTGCCAGAAATGCATTAAGATAATACTTACAATGGGTTTAGCATTGACTTTATCACCTTCTAAAGCAGTAAGCGATTTCCAAGGTTGAAGTGATTTAATTCCTCTATTGCATTTTACCATGCACAATATATTTGCCCTAAGATCTGTCATATCCAAAGAAATATGTTTCTGACCTGGAAGAAGAAAAAAAAAAACAAACTCTTTCTTTAAATAGAAAATTAAGAATTAAAACAATTTGGTCTGGTTGTTGACATAATGTTCATGTCATATGACTCGGGCAAGAGCTGCAAGACTAGAAGAGAATTCCTGCTTATCTGAAAGGAATAGCAAAGTTACTATTGACTTCAGTGGGACCAAAATATTCCATCCTACTAAGGGCATAGCTAGTGGTCTAAGTCTTCCACCACTTAAGTAACAAAGTTTTAAGTCCAATATGATTATTGCAATCTATTTTACCACTAGTTTCTAAATAATTTTCTGATTATTCAAGAAAAGCAAAACAGGAGAAAAAAAGAAAAATAATGAAAATTCTCATTTTTTTCAAAACCCTGACAACATGGACACAATGGACCATTTCTTATAATCGTCATGTACTTATAATAATACATAATTCTATATATTATATAATGTAATAATAATGTCATAGAATGGGTTGGATTGGAAGGGACCTTAAAAATGATCTAGCTCCAAACCCCATGACATGGGCAGGGGCATCTTTCATGAGACCACGTTTCTCAAGGCCCCATCCAACCTGTCCCTGAATACTTCCAGAGATGGGCCACAACTTCTATGGGCCCTGTTCCCATACCTCAACACTCTTACCAAAAATAATTTCTTCCTAATATCTAATCTAAACATACTCTTGTTCAGTTTAAAGTTATTCCCCCTTGTCCTGTCACTACATGACTGTCAGAAGTTTGCCTCCAGGCTTTTTGTAGGCCCTGTCTAGGTACTGGAAGGCAGCTTCTCTTCTGGAAGCCGCCTATTCTCCAAGATGAGTAGCCCAGCTCTCGGCCCAGCTCTCCTAGGAGAGTTGCTCCATCCCTCTGGTCATGTTTGTGGCCTTCCTCTTGCTCCAACAGGTTGATGTCCTTGTGTTGCAGCCAGAGCTGGATGCACATCTCCAGGCAGGGTCTCTCCAGAGCAAAGCAGAGGGGCAGTCTCACCTCCCTTGCCCTGCTGACCACACCTCTTTGATGCAGCTCTGGTTAACTTTGAATTTTTGGTCTGCAGCTGTGCCTTGCTGGGTTATCTTGAACTTCTTGTCAATCAGCATCCCTCAGACCTTTTCCTTAGAGCTGCTCTCAATCCATTCTTCTTCCAGCCTGCATTTGTGTTTGGGATTGCCTTCATATGCGCACCTTGAATCAATAAACTAGGGTCATTACTGTGGCATCCAAAACTATCTGTGTAAAGCAAATAATAATTCAATTCACATCTACAAATTAATTATAGTATTGTGTTAATTTACATTTTATTGGATCCCCAAATTGCCATCTTGATAATAATAAAAACCAGGTGAAATTTTGAACTACTGCATTTAAAAGAAGATGCTCTAGCAAACAATTTATTCTTCCATGCACACTCACACACATAAAATTCCATTCCAAGAAGATGACAGAACTGATCTATGGAATAGTAAGAAATTTCTGAAAATAATTAATTATTGCCTTTTTTTTTTTTTTTACTCAGACTTTTTCAACCCTGTCTGAGCTCTGAAAGACTGAACAAAAGAAAGACACAATTAAGTGGACTCAGTAGAGAAGATTCAATATTCTGGGACCTTTCATGGCATAATGTTTTAGTTACAAAATTTTTTTTGTTAAAATAATATTAGTAACATCCATAAACAAGTTATAATTTTATGTAAAACATACAAAAGGATACAGATCATTTAGTATCAAGTAAAGAGTCCCTTAGATCCTGTTTTTAATCAACTCAGATTTCAGGAAAGGTCTTTTATTTCCAAATCGGAGTGATGTTATCAGCCATTTTAGTTTCTTTTTCTTGTTTCATTGTTCTCCAGTGTTAGGTTTTTCTGATTCTCATTCTTACAGGTACCTATTGCTTTAATAACTTCACCTTCCTCCTGCCCTCTCTACTGAGATGACAAAGGGTAATTAAATATTAAAATATTTGGTTTTGGACTTCTGATAGTATCTAAGAAAAAAGGCTAAACTGTTAAACTCACAATATAAGGGATTGCAAATTCAAGAAATAGAATGACATTATCAACCCCAGAATTGCCTCTCATTTTTAGGTACTAGGTATTGCAAACATATTTTTAAAAAAATTTGGGGTTTTTATTTTTAATATGATTATTATTTGTATTGCATATTCTCATATATTCCATTTTGGTGTATTTTTACTGCTACTACTACAGACATAACTTTAAGTAAATGTGGGGAAATGCTTGCCTTCTCCTTTCAACAGAGATAATGCATTCTAGACAGTAAATGAAGACTTTTTACTCTTTTTTTTTTTTCTGATTATCTTTCTACTGTTTGAAGACTTTGTCTTGTTCATCTATCTGGCCCCTTACTGATTATTGCCTGTCTTTTTTCCCCACTGACTTGCTATTCCCCCTGATTTTTAAGTCCTGGTATTTGCATTACCCATCTCAACTTGGATGCTATCATCTGGCTTCAAATCTTTTAAATTTTAAAATTTTGCCTGTCTCTCATAGTGCACTGAAGAAGAACTGATTTTGAAGTCTGATATTGAAGATTACACTTCCAAGTACTGAACTTCCCAGACAGAATTTGGGTAGATTACTGAGAAGCCTCTGCTATTAGACTGAGCTAGATGGAGCCAGCACAGTAAAATAAAGCTTCTCCAAATGTCTTGGGCAAAAAGTGATTACCCAAAACCCAGATGAGATCACGGCTTTTTAGTCCTGATTTTGCCAATGAAAAAAAGTAATTTTTTTTTCATTTTCACGATGCTATTGAGATAATTAATCTGTTGTTTTCCCTTTTTTTTAAATTTTATTGCAAGAAACAAGACTACATTTTCCCAAATTAGGGAGTGGGGGCAGGGGGAAAGTACTCTTACTCTGTATTCCCTAAATAGACTTGTCTGCTTTTGTCCTTGAATGGAAAATAATTGATAGTTCAGTCTCTGACTTAGACATTTCCTTCTTTAGTACTTATATAAAGCTTTTCAGCAACAAAGATTTCTTTAAGACAATTGTAATGAATGCTTGTTAAATTTTCTCTCTCTCACAATGAGCTCTCACGATTATGGACTGAATATTTAGTTGTTATACTGAATTCCTACAGTGAAAGGGTAAAAGAATGCCTTTTTTTCTTGCTTTGAGCTCAGAATTGAAAAGAAGCTAAGAGCAGACTAATCTACCCCTTTTGTCTAAAAAATATATTGGAAGTTTTGAATGCTTCTTGAAGCATTTCAAGAAGAAATTTTTCTTGTTTTCCCGTCAAGAGTTCAGATTTGCTTTGATTACTAAGAGCCATCTACTATGCTGGGTAAGAGGACAAAACCACTGAAATCTATGTTTGATTTGTTGTACCTTTTTTTTCCTCTTACCAGGAGAAAACATCTAAACCTATAAAAATATTCACAAATGTTGCCTGAAGGTCATCTGCTTCAATTTCGGTCTCAGAAAACATTCACTTTCTCTCCTTCTCTTCCAGTGATAGTAGATTTGGCAAGTTTCACAGGCATTCTGTTTCACCGCTATTCCAGCCTAAAGATTGCCTTCATTTATTCTAAAATTAATCCAATGCCTTCCTTTCTGCAAGTTGTTGCAGTTCTTCACATTGTTATTATTATTATATTTAATTTCTTTCCTTGTCATGTTTTATCCTACCATTCCCTACCCTTTTCCCTTGTGGAACACAGAACAAAATACACCTACCTCTTTACAACCTTTTGCATAGCTGAAAACTCCTCTCATGCTCTCATCCCTTCCTCAGGTTCTGCAGACTAATCAAATCATTCAGCCACAGGTAAAAGGTGCTGACCATTATTCTCTTCTGATTTCCTTTCAGTTGCCTCATACCTTTCCTGAAGTGAGAAGTTCAACAGAAAGAAGACTTATATTGAGTCCACAGGCTCTGAGCTCACATTTCTGAACCTTTTTTCAGTGTCTTCACTCTTTTGAAAGAGAAACCTCATGACTACCAGTACAGCATAGTCATTTTTGTTAACCTCACCAAAATTTTTTTTCAAAGCATTAAGATTTCTGCTTCCCATGGTCTCAGGCTGATGCCTCCTGTATAAGCTACCAAAGATAAACCACTATTTATGCCAGTCGGCTGCATTCCCACAAATATTTTCCTGCATGCTATTTTCTTTCATTCACTGCTTTAGCTCTTGCTCCTTTCAGAGTTTTCAAATGTGTTTCATAATTGTTCTTTTATCAGTAAAGTATTCAGTCTATGTTGTGATTAAGACAGCTTTTGATTCATCCACACCATATATAAATTTCAGAATGCAAGGCTTCTAATGTGTAGCCTTAATATTTATAAGTGTTTTCCTTAAAGGTGTTGAAAATCCACATTATGATTTATTTCTGTTTCAGTAAGTATTAATGACACTCAAAATTGCAGGAGCTACTAAGATTTTTCAAGAATAAGCCAGGTTGATTTTCCTTAAGAAGGGCACACCTAGACAGACCTAGATGACACTCAAAGTTGTGAAATAGTAAAATAATCTTGGTTTTAGCCAAAGAGCAAGGATAAGACAAGTAAATAAATTTTACATAGTATATAGACAATGAATATTGCATTTATTCTTATAATTTTATTTAGAAAAAACTTTTTATTTTCTGTCATTCAAATCCTTTTAATAGCTTCTTTTTATTTCTGGTAGGGGTTTTAATTGGAATGAAATGTTTGAAGTAGTAATTTCCCTCTCTTGTTTAACTGTAGACTCTCTGACCAAACTTAATTTTTTTAGCTCATGCCTAGTTGACGTGAGTCAGCTACTGTGGTCCTAACTTCAGCACTGTTGGAAGTATAATGCATTATAAACTAAAAAGAATTTCCAGAACAACCCTGAAAATGTTGCCTTTTATCTTTTATTTTGTGTACCTCACCAATATTGACACCCAAAGCCTGAAAATGACCATTGAACAATGAATTCATTTTACTCAACATTGTGCTTAAGCATTTTTTACAGTTGGAGGTGAGAAAATCAAAAGCACAAACTATTTTAAAAACAGTCTTTCCTGCATTATTCCACCCTGTACAATTTCAGCCTCAGTGGCCACATGCTGAAATATAATTTTTTATTGTGATACACTGCCTGAAACACGACATTTATTACAAGCTTTGGTAGGAAAATAAATAGCAGCTGTGTATATTCAGTTTGCTACTTATTTCTCAAGGTTATCAGTAAAAAGACACCCAACCATTTACATACTTCACCTCTAAAGTAGCTCATACAATCCATTTCTCAAAGCATTCATCTCAATTCACTTTACTAAGATGAATATCAGATATTTCTAGAAAATTATTTTCTGTCTTTGGCAGAAGCCTTTGATAAGCACTTTGATATTGGACTGACCAGTAACATGCCACTTTCAGCAGAAGGTCAAGTCTTTTTTTGTTTGTTTGAAGCAACTACAAGAAGTTCAACGGAGAAATTTTTAGCTCACTCATGAAAAAGGAGTTCAACTCAGCCATACCACATCTGAAGAGCAACAGAATTTCAAACTTGGAATGGAGAAAAATGAGGAAATTATAAAGCCAAGTTAGGAATACAGCAATGCAGAGAAATTATCAAAGTAAAGATTAGGAGACGAATGCAATGAAGTAAGAGAAAAAAACCAAAAAAAAGTAAAGACAGCAAAATAAAATCTGACACTAACAATGAAGCTGATGCAAAAGAATAGTTATCTACCTCTTTATCTAAAATGTGCCTCTTTTCTCACAGGAAGCTCTTCCCTCTGAGGATGGTGAGATAATGGAAAATGTTGCCCAGGGTAGTTGTGGATACTTCATTCCAGGAGATGCTCAAGGCCAGGCTGGAGGAAGCTCTGAGCAACCTAATCTAGTGAAAGACGTCCCTGCCCATGTCAGGGGGCTGGTCCCTGCCAAGCCAAGCCATTCAATTGTTCTGTGACATTCAATGAAAAAAAAATCCATGGGCAAGTAGAGATATTACCAAGTACTGGTATCATCCTATTGAAATTCAAGCAAATAGGGACAACTGATAAAGAGAAAGGCAAATAGCTCCCATAATTATTGAGATAGTTAGTTTGTTTCTCAAAATTCAAATCTTTGAATTATATTCTGAAATTTATTTTGCCCATTTGCACATATCTAGTGTTTTTAGACAAGCCAGTTCTATCCTTTGAAGTAACTACCTGTATTTTTTAGCATGACTTCATGATGCTATAGCTCGATAGCTAGAGATGACTGAAAGAGATAAGCTTTATAAAAAAAAATAAAATTATTGTATTGTGAGAAAATGTCATGCCATTTAGAATTTCAAAATTTTGAGTTCTTATCAATACATGCTGCAGGGAACAGGTTATGTGACTCTGACATTCTCAGCAACAGCTTTATCTTAAGTAGCAATACTAGATTGGCTATCTATTCTTGATTTTCAAAGCAATGAATGGGATTATTGCCATATGCATAATGCTGAAAGATGTCTCTCTTGTTACATTTCCCAAACATATTCCCATAGTTTAACTGAAGCATAAGACTGAACCATTTTCCTGCATTACATTTTTAATTTCCTTCAGTTCACCTTTGTTTTTAATTTCCTAGAATTATATATCTTCACTAATTTTTCAGAGTTGATAAACTTTCCCAGAAATAAACTGCATTTTTTTTTGTTAAGAACAGAATACGTTGTCATTATATCACAAGAGTTCTATCATCGGTACATTGCAAAGATTCCAAATTGTTAGAGTTTCATACTGCCTTGATGCTTCTTGCAGACAGCTCCTCCAGGCACTGACCCTTCCTCATCCTCACAGCAGTCACTGACTCCAGTTCCCCTCAGCCAACCAACCCACTCTTTTATAACACTCTGCTGATTGGCTACAGCTGTGGCCTGTTAACATCAGGCTGCTCCTAATCCTCAGTAATTGCCTCAGCTGCAACTCTTTAGGGGGTAAGATTACTTTCTATACTACCTTTATTTACTTATGTTCTATACCCCTACAGGAATGTTTTAATCTCAGAAACATGTGGTTGGGTTGGACTTCTGATGAGACAAGGAAAGATAGTAGAGTCTTTCAAGGAAGTTATTTAGGTTTCAGGGAGGTGTCAATCAGTTTTGCAATGCTAAATCACCCAGCATGAATTGCAGTTTAGACATTTTCTCATAGTAACCTAGTGATCAAAGCCCTTAGAAATGGTAGAGAACAATTGTTATTTGAAGGCAGTTACCTGTTTCTACCAACCTAAATCAATATTTAATTCATATTCTAAGTGTGTCTTTTATCTTATAGACTTTTCCTCTTTTCAAGAGAGCAGCGCATGCTGATCAGGAGAGACATCTGTGTTCATCTGTGAGGTGAAATCCTACATCACAGAAAGCACTTGAACTCTTTAGCCTCAACCTGCACTAAGCATATGGCTGTAGGGTGAGTCATAGGAACTCTCTCCTGGCTTGAACTTTTAAAGGCTTTTAAACACAGTATTCTTGAGTGCATGTCAGGAAAAAGAAGATGGTAGCAGCAATTTTACTCCGGCTAATGCAGTGGTGTCTTTCATGCCTTAACTTGTCTTGAGAAGAATTTTAAAAAACTCTTCAAAAATAAATTTTGTGTAAACTACATTTTATAACCTCCCATCCCTCAGTCTGTGCATATTCCTGTTGTAATTTCTGAGCTAGCAGGATATTTAGTCCCACTTACAGTGAGTCATTACTATAAGTATTTCTGTCACTTGTTGCAAAATAAGCAGAGGAACATCGTTGCCAGCTATTGCAGAAAAAAACTACAAAAAGCAAAGATAATTTATTCTTTTATAGTAATTCTTGTGTTGCTTTTCACTGCAATTTCAGTGCTGCACTATTATTATTATTTTTTTTCACACATACACACGCACACACACATGCACACACACACACACAAAACACTGTTAATGAGGGAGATGCCATGAAGGAACAGTGTTGAAGATTCCTTCTGGTTAACAGAATATAAACTATTTCTTGCTAGTACACACATACCTGTACTTACCTGAATATTCTAATGTGTGTGCTCTAGCTAGAACAATTTAGGATGAACACAAACATTAACTGAGCAGCATTACTGTTGATTAGAAAGGTTAATTTAGCATCAGTGTAATTGTTATTCCAATTCACTTGTACTAAAATCCAGCCATAATGTAATTATAAATTGACCCAACATTTGTGTTCCGATTTTAATCCTGTTGTTACTACTACTACAATTCTTTACTATTACTATTATTATTAAACTGTGATATTCCAAATACAAGGTTTTGAGCTACCAAATCTAGTTGAAAATGAAGCAGATGATTGTAGGGGGGTTAGATTAGCTAAAATGACCTTTGAATGGAAAGGGATTTTTTTCATGTGGATGATGGGTGACAGGAAAAGCTGCAATGGTTATAAACTGAAAGAGAACAGGCTTGGATTAGATGTATTTCTTGCTCAGAGAGGTTGTGGATGTCCCATCTTTGGAAGTCTTCAATACAAGGCTGAATGAGGCCCTGAGCAACCTAACGTAGTGAGTGGCACCCCTGTCCATGGCAGTGTGGTTGGAACTTAAAGGTCCCTTTCAATCCTAACCATTTTATGATTCTTTGAATCTAAGTACCAATACAAAGATTGAATAAATTCACAACTGCTGTCTTAGTTGAATGACTTCGCTGCCATATGTTTCTTTTCAGCCAGGCAGAACTAGTTAAAAAAAATCTATCCCCTTCAATTTGTTTAACAGGTATAGTTGTGAGGTTCTTATCCGTCTTAACACTATTTTCAATGTCCACATGAGAAGTGCAAATTTAAAAAATTACCTGACCTTAGGCCGCCAAAGTAAAATATGAAAAGGTAGAAGAGGAATAAAGTCTATATCTAGAAATTATAGTAACTTAGGAAAAGGGATAGAATGGAATGTGGAATAGATGACTAAAAGAATGTGAATCATTGTATTACTCATTATTTAAGTCAAGAAAGTTGAGACCAAACTTAAGTAGCAAAATTCAAAATAGCTGCTGGAAATAATACACAGGTCTGTACAATGAATGTCCTTCGTCTTAGTAGAATTACTATGATTTATAACAATGTTGTCAAAAGATATGATATATAAGAGGAAGAAATGACAAAGCCTGGAATGATACTGATTTAATACATCCTCTTGCATTGGTGGTTGTTTTTCTGAATGTTCTTAAGGGCAGGAATTCTCTCACCATTATCACTGTGAAAACAGTGGCAAGGAACTTCTTTTCTGAAAATATATTGGCATAGATAAAGTGGTCTACACTTTTACAGTGAATGTAATCAAACATTTCACTACATTTAATTCACTGGGTAATAGCATACATTCTCCATGTGTGGGAGTATTTGCAACTGGTCATCTTCCTAAATAGCACTCTGGAGTTAACTGCAAATTACTAAGCATGAACTGCAAAGATAAATTGTAAGACTGCATCATATAAGAAGAGTATGACTATAATTTTTCTTGCTAGACAATAATACAAGAGAAGACTGTTATGAATACGCTGTTTCCATAAAAGTGTATCTATAATATTATAATACAAACAGAAGAAAACAGATCAACAGCATTTGCCAAAGAATTATTATAACTTTGAAGATGAAGAATTAAAAATTCAAAATCCTCCATCTAATGTTTTCAGCTTTATTTCAAGTATCTATTCTTCTTCTTCTTTCACTGTAAACAACTCGCATATTTAAGCGAAGAGAACATTTTCTATTCATATGGTTTTCTAGAGCCTCAAAACTAATATGACTTTAAGCATGTTTGTAATCACTACAAAATTTTAACTATCATCTTGTGATATAGCTTTTGGAAGTATAAAATGTACCCATATGTGTTTTTGAAGTGTGTCTTAGATTTTTTTAGGTCATTCACATTTTGAAAACCAATTTATTTCTGTTTTGTTCTTTCCTTGTCTCTCCTTAGAATAATAATGTGCTCTTATAAATTGGGAAGAGGACGGTCTGTGAGGCAGGCATAGAAAGACTCTATCGTTTGTTGTATTTAATATACTCATGCTTGTTGTTTTTGTAACTAATGAATGTTTACAGAATCACTTTCAAAAATAAAGGAGAAGAAAAGAAAAAGGAGGGAAGGTAGAACTAGATACATAACTTGCTGGTTACTTTTATGTTCTCATCTCCAGTTTCATGATTTCTCTGATACAAAGTTATGGTTTTCAGAAAAGAACAACTCAAAGCAGCCTTGTAGAGACCTTGACTCAGACTGCAGTATCACAGCAGTGCTACTGATGTCAAGAGTGCCTTGACAGTATTTTTAAATGGCTAACCATTACCATTCACATCAGCACTGACTTCTGTCAGTGCAATAAGAATTAAATAGGAATAAATATCTCTCTTATTTTTTCAAAGGTAAGTAATTTTCAAATGATGAACAGATAATAACAGTATATAGTAGTAACATATCAGATCCTTATGGAATTTAGGACACAATGAAGTGAAATGTCAGGAACTTTAAGACTTGACGTTAGAAAATGATCTTCACTAAGAGGATGGTCAGTCATTGCAAATAGCTTTCCAGGGAAGTGGTCATGGCACCAAGCCTGTCAGAATTCAAGGAGCATCTTGATGATGCTTGTAGTCATACTGTTATTTTTAGGTAGTCCTGGAAGGAGCAGGGAGTTTGACGTGATGATTCATATGGGTTCCTTCCAACTTCAGATCGCCTATGTTTCCATGAAATAGAATCAACTATATACATATTACATTGAATACACTTAATGAGGCTTAATAAAAAAAAAAAAACAAAAAAAAAAAAACATAAATGTATTGCCTTATTCTAGGCATTTTCACATAGATGAAGTTTTCATTTCAATACCTAACTCAGGAGGATGGTTTGTCACTATATTTCAGTTTGTCACTATAAAACTTTAAGTGTCTTGCAATACGGTTTACAGAAACAAGCACAATGAAGAAAGAAACAGTGAAGTAATAACATTATAAAAGCCAAGGAGAACATCTAGGGAGCTTTGCCTTAAATATATTTTATATTTGGAATTTCATAGTTAATCCTATCCTAGAGCACTCAAAGTAGATTAGATCATTCTCTCTTACTGAAGGCATTGCACAATCCTTTTTAAATTTCATAAAATGAATTATTTTTCTGAAACAAGATAAGGTTTCTATATATTTGATTTTATTTCCTTTATTATCACTCTACGGTCAAATATTGAGCTATGTGGTATTCTGAGTGAAGTCCTCCCAGTCTTCTCTTGCAGAAACTATTCAGGTTTGCAAAAAATATTTTCATAATTATTGGAGTAGAAACTAAAGCACAAATGTCCCAAATGGGTCTTTGACTCACTACATTATACTTTCCTTGTTAAAAACCTCCCAATAAACAAACAAACTGAAAACCACTCAAAGCAACAAAACCAAGAAAAATAAATTACAAGCCTTAGTCTTTAATAGAGAAACTGTTCTTGAAAAAAAGAATACATGAAAAAAAGAATACAGACCCAATACATCCACATTCCTTTTTGGTATACATTCTAAGAATTAAAATACAGAATCATGTATTTCAGTGTGTAATCTATTCCGTTTAAAACAGCTTCAAATGAAGAAATTGAAAGGAGCCCTTATCATTATATTACATGTCTGAATAGATAGAATATTCTTCTGCTTTTCCAAAATTCAAGTTCAAGTCTGCTCAGAACTGGGTAATACAGTTAAGTCTGGGTTCTGTACATTTGCTGAACTCTTCACATAGTGTGATTATTTGGGATGGTCCTGTGCAGGAGGAGCCTCAATGATCCTTGTGGGCTGCTTGCAACTCTGCATACAATTGTACAGAGATGTTAAACTGCTCCTTACCTCACTCAAATTGCTAGGAGTTTATTGAATACTAGTAACTACTACAATTTATATGCATACGCTTAAACGCTGTGTATAAACTTGATTCTACCTTTGGAAATAACTGTAAAATTGCAATGTAACTGTGAGTATTCCCCCAGTTACATACTGTATCACACAACTTCTGCTATGACTATTCTCCCTCTCTCTTCTCTCTTTATTTCCCTAATATCCCTTCTCTTTACTTCTCAAAATGTGTCTTTCTATATCTCTAATATTAATAAAAGGTGCTGATAAAATGTCAGTTCTTTATCTCACTTTTCATGTAAATAAATTATCTTTCTCTTTTGGATAGACTACAATGTAAATTAGGTTTTTAAATGTTATTTGATTACTTATTTAGAAATATCTGTGATGCATCTAAAGAAATACAGAAAACTCAAATAAAATTACTACTGTGTTAATTCAGAAAATAAAATTTTTCGTAGCTTAACTGATAACAAAAATAATTAAAGTAATTTATGAAAATAAATTAAATCTAATTCATGGAACACCATGAATTAGATAAGCAGTGGCTGTTATTAAGAACTTTAAATGTAAACATTTTCAATTAAAAAAATTCTATAATCTTTATGATACTTCTGTAATTAGAATGCATTTAGACTATATTATAAAATACTGGATACTGAGTTTGTATGTTTGTGGTACTATCTATACTCCAGAGCACCCATATTTAGAACACAGGACATTCTGAAGGAAATTAATGAATTGTCCAGAGACCCTTATGCACTATTGGCAATAAGTACATGGTAAGAAATAACTTGTTAAAATTTATAAAAATATTACAATAAATCACTTATTAAATAGGTTGCACGGTATAAATTTACAGTAAAATACTAGTGCACTTGCAAATGAGAAAAGCCCTAGAATATACACTTAGCTATCATGTGGCCAATTTTAACTTGAAGAATAGAACTTATTAGAAAGTTTTCACATATTGTTCTTGATAATTATGATCTGTCCCTCATTTTGGTCAAGTTGCAGCTTCCTCTCAAAAACTAACAAAAATTGACTTTTTTTGAAGGAAATTTGGGTTGGGACATAGCATTTAAACTTCCTTTCCTTCTTCAGTTTTTTTTATTTCTCTTTAGGAAGAAAATAAAAACAAAACAGTTGGCAATATGCCTTTTTTTTTCACTATGTTTCTTCTTTATATAGCATATATTAAGCAGAGACTATGAATAAAATGCTGATGTTTGGATCCAAACCACTCAGCACTTAATATTAATTGCTTTGACAAAACAAGTGTCAGAAAAGAACAAAACAAAACAAAAAACCCTGACTGAACATCTTTTGTTCAAGTCCCAGCTCCACTAAATCTTGCAGACAGAACTTCCTTTGTGGAAAATTTTAATTCCCACTTTTCTCTTTAAAACAGTAGGTGTCCCTTACATGAGCTACAAATTTTGCATAATTGGGCAGCCTAGGATTCTTTCCAAATTTTCTATGATGGGCATAATTTTTCATCAACACATCTGTCATAAGTTTACAAAATTCTAAGAACAATTATCCAAAAGAAGTAAATTATGATTTATGCAATGCCTATAAAATATGATAGAGAAAACCTGGTCTTTTTCTCTCTATTCAGAAAACATTTGTTTTGTCAGTTTGCACTTTAAACACCTCCTAATAATATAGAACATAGGCAACAATCTGTTGTTTCCTCATGCATTACTAGTTTACTGAGGCAAATTTGTAATTTCTTATGGAAAACATATGGTCCTTTTGGAAAAAAAAAACCCTCTATATTACTCCAAAGAATAATTTATTCTATGAATAAACTGGATTTTCCCACACTGGTTTGGCAAAGACAAAATGTAGAAAGAGATTTTGGTAGCTGCTTTGTTGCTCTTATGTTCAAGTTAAACTTGATGATGATATAAATGAATGCTCCTCTTGCTTTGGGCTGATGTAGAAACTCTATGTGTTTTCACGGTGACATTCTGGTTCAGATTTCAGAAAATAAGTAGGTACTGTAAGGTATTATTCTTGTATTACCTGTACTACCTCAAAGATACCTCAATTACTGCTTTGGCCTTTGAATCTCCAGAATAGACGAAAGCAAGAAATTAGCTAAGTGTAACTGAGTGGCAAATGAAAACAGAAGCACTTTGGACATTGACAGAATTAGTCAGTCAGCATCTTACCAATCTTTGTTTGAGATTGTGATCTTTTTCCTTGTATTAAGTCCCTGATTTGATATGAGAAAATGAAGGTTAGTGGTAGTTTCTATACTGTGAAGAAAATACTTTCTGCTCCAATTGAAGATTCATGTATATTGATTAGTATAAAATAGTCTGCAATAAATGTTGCATTCTTTATTTTATATTGAGGTTTTTACAATCAAGTTTACTACAAGACTGAGGACTGCTCTGCTGGGGTGCTTGCACTAAACTTAAATACATTGACTGGGGAAGGGTGCCCTATTCTGACAAGGAGGTAGAAGATGGAAAGTTTAGACACCCTGGGATGAGTGAGTGGCTTCACTAAAGACTGCAGCTGACAATCAGGTGGAACCATAGCAGTGAGATCTATTCCATCCCTGCCATGGTTTAAGCCCAGCTGGAAAATAAGCACCACACAGCTGCTCGCTTAATATTCCTCCCTCCCTTGTGGAATGGGGAGGAGAATCAAAAGTAAAACTTATGGGTTGTTATAAGAACAGTTTAGTAATTGAAAACAAGGAAAAATAAAATATTTAGAGTAAATAAGAAGGAGAAGGAAAAGGAAAAACCATGAACAAACAAGTGGTGCTCAAAACAACTGTTCGCCACCCGCTGACTAGTGTCAGACCCAGCCTCCCCCCTTTTCCAAGCCCAGATCAGATATCCTGCTGAGTTAATCCTTCCAGTTCATGTACTGGGCCTGACATTCTGTGGTGTGAAATATCCCTGTGGTCAGTTTGGGTCACCTGTCCCACCTGTGCTCCCTCCCAGTTTCTTTCCTGTTCCTTCTCAGTGGCAGAGCATGAGATTTGGTAGGGGGCAAAAGTCCTTGATTAGGATAAACAAGACTTAGCAAAAAATAAAGCATCAGCATGTTATCAACACCAGTCTCATTTGCACAGCACTGTAACAGCCACTGAGAAGAAATTAATTCTATCCCAGATGAAACCAGGACAACCACTCCCTGATTAAGGTCAATCAATAACTTGGCAGATGGTACAGTAACCAAAGACAGGGGAAGACTCAGATGCTGATGAGATCAAAGATACAAACCCTTATCAAAGAAAGAGCCCAAATCATCAGACTGTTAGATGAATTCATGCTGTCAGAGTTCAATTTTGCCTTAAGATTTGGTATATTTTATTTATTAAAATATATTTTTTTCTAGCACAACATGGAAGGGGAAAAAAATCAAGTTGGGATGCTTGACTTTTTTTCCTAAAGGAAGACCTGGGTAGAACTGAAATATCTAGTGACAAGAAAAATTATCAGAAAGCAAACATTTCAGCAGCCACCACCTTTGAGTCTCATATGTCTGTGTATGGCTGGCATTCTGAATCAGTACCTTCAGCATCTACATTCCTATGTTGAAACATAATACAGACTGAGGAACTACAGGACATCAGAGGGACCAGATTTTGTTATGATATATTTAACAGTGCATATACTTAAGGAAAGGTACCTAAGCTTCTACAAATATATTGTGTATTTCTGATCTCTCAAGAGCTCTCTCTGTCTGTGAATACTTCAGTTAAATTCTCTATGCTTTTATTTGCCTGCCAGTTAAAAAGAGAGATATAAATCCTTAATAAGAGTCATAATACTTTACATAAAATGTGTCAATATTTTTAATCAATTTCATGTCCTTGGAAATAGAGAACTTTAGCTGAAGGAATAAGAAATTTCCTTGGTATTTTTACAGAAAACTTTTCGTGCTTAACTTTCCAGACAAAACACTTTGCCCTAGTTGGAGATTAAAGTAATTTTTTATGACAAATAAATTAAGTTTCATCATGATTATATTTTACTGTTCAGAGAGTTCCCTGCAGACTGGCTACAAGCTGTTTATCATTTAGCAGAGCTGATTTGACATTAGTCTGAATTCCATAACAGCCAGTGTGTCATTTAAACCACTCTTGACCAGACTGATTTCAAGTATCTTCAACCTGAATGAATGCAGAGGTCTAACACATTTATTCTAAGTCTGTTTTCTGGAGCAAGTAAAATTATTAATAATTAACTAAACAAAAATTACTTAACTAGCTTAATTCATCAGGAAAATATCTAGGGTGAAATTAAAAAGTAAGACAAATAGAATGTTCTGCATCAAACTTTTTTTACTACTACATGTCTGAGGACTCTGGACTTTGTTTTGCTTCTTTTTCTACGGCATTGTATAAAAAATATCTCTCCAGCTAATATGTGCTAATTGATATATGTATTTGTATTTGGCATCATAAAGGAGATAATTTTCGTTCAGAATAATTTTCCACTAATTCTAACACAAATGTGGAAAAAAAAAAATCTGCTGTGAATAGATGTTTAGCAGATGTAAAACTGTCATATATAATCTATAAAACATTGTATCAGCGACAGGGCCCTTGTTGATAAAATGAACAGTGTCTGCCTGGGCTTTAGCTAACTGTCCCAGTTCTGCCAATTATGAAGCAACAAAGTTAATTCCCTTAAAGTCAGTACTCTGAAATACATTACCATGATACCATTAAAACCCATTCAACTCCACATTCCCTGGAAGAAGTCAGAATTGCAATTGGTTTTCTATGTCAAGGACTGGATTTTGGAGTGAATCTAAAATGCTCTATGGAAATTTGAAAACTGGGTGACTGAACATGACAGGTCCCCTTATTAGGAAGTGCCACCCTTTCTAGATTCCTTTAAAGACAATTGATTGAACAGCATGTGTTGACCCACAAGCTGAAGTGGTTTTATGATGTCAGGATGGAAACTAAGATTCTTGAAGATATATATCTCAAAGAAATCGTTAAGAAAATCATTGGAACAATTAAATCTTTGATTCCATGTAGATTCCTGTAAACCTACTGTTTCAAGTTTGGCAAATTAGTATATAAAATTCCTACACCAACCTTAGTTGTCCTAGATGTCTTAGTCACTACCACGCTGACACACAGGTCTCTGAATTTCAGAGAAAGCAGAATTATTGAGGATTCGGTGGAGTAGACTGAATATCACTTCTACACAGAATTTATATTTCTTAGGTACATGGATACCTTGGACAACTGTTGGACTAAACCACTTACTTTTTCTGGAAGTAAAATGGGGAAAGTGATCACAAGGGTCAGGGTGGAAAAAGAGCAGGGAGAAATCTTGTGCAGGAAGGAAAAGCATGAGATCATGAGAATGAGAACAGACTTGTGAAGGAAACAAGGATAGAGAAGAGGATCAGTTTGGTTGTAATGAGATAATGACAAAAGACAAAATTAACTAGCGTGAATTTTATTTTTTGCAACCGGATCAGCAAAATGAATGTAAAGAAGCAAGAAGGCTGGGGGTAAAAAAATTGAAACAGAAAAAATTATCCAGATGAATATGACCAAAATTGGGCTTTACCACAAACTAAATGTTGGAGGTTTTTTTTCTATAGATGTTAAAGAATGAGGGAAACTATTGTGATTACTTGCAAAAATATTAATTTTGGGAAAGACAAAGAAATAAAGTTAGCCCCTGTCTACTTCAGTGCTGCATACATGATTGTGATTTGAACAGGTGTGAAGAAAAGTTCTCCTTCTAACTAATTATGCACGCACTTTGCCATGTATGCAGATATCTAGGTAAGCATGGATGCAAGTAATTGATGGATTTATTGATGAAGAGAACTAAGAATACTTTGCAGAAGAACAAGTTGTTCACTATATATATGCTTACACATACATTCCACAAAATGTCAAAAAATCTATATTATCCCAAGAAGTTAGGAAGTAAAATTAGCATTCAAATGTGATCAACCATACAGCAGAACCTAGAGGCACTGAGAAACTAAAGGCTAGATGTGCCAAGAAGCCAGATGCTGCCTTTGGAATAATATTTTTCAGGCCTTGGCATCAAAAATCTGTGATGCTATCCAAATAATTCCCACACCCTATAAAATCTGTTTTCTTGAAAAAGCATATTAGCTGTATTAACTATCCAGCTATAGAATAAAAGTAGATGAGGGTTAAGATCTAAGCAATCTATTTAAACTTAGATTACAAGAAGGGAAATTTACACACTTATATTACCTGAAAATGTTTTTGATATGACACTTAAGACAAGAAGATGGCTATGAGAAAGTTAGAAAACAAGCATTATTCTCTGTGCTCCCTGAGTCTTGTTTTCTCTTTCCAGTACATTGACTGAGTTTCACCCTGCAATATTAGCAATAAATAGAATCTAAGACAACAATCACAAATAACTCTTATGAAGACAAGCCAATTACATACAATCATTCTTTTATGGTATTTCCATTATGAAATACCAGCTTTTTACTACAGGAATTTTTGATCAAGAGATAGCTACTGAGGTAATGGGAGCTTTGCTCTTGGTTCAAGAGTATTGAGATTGTGTCATAAAGCTGTCACTGTAAGATTTTGCTGGACTCGATTTTTAGTACATTTTTATGATCTTTACTGAATATCTTCCACACAGCTCACAGCTCATAAGTGATAGCAAACCCCATTGGAAATTCTAGAATCAAGAAGGAGTAGGAGTGTCAAAGAGGTAAGACTGATCCAGCAGGAGCTGTGTCAATGGAAGAAGCGTGATATTTTCCTTTCCTTCTGTGTCAGACCAGCTCCAGTCCCCAAGATTGCTCATCGTCTTTCCAATTTCCTAGCTGTGAAGGTAGCTGTTTAGGTAGCTCCCTAAACAATTTCATTTCAGTTGTCAAATACTTGTTGTTCAAACTGCTTAAATTAACTTTGGGGTTTTTCTTCTGAAAAAGGTCAGAAAAAGCTTAAACAAGGAGCTTAATGGACAGCTCTGACTCAGAGTAGAGATGAGCAACAGGGGCAAAATGAAGGCTTGGGGCAGCAATTGCTTTTCCTGATAGAAGTACAGCTGGAAGATCTACAGAATGAGAATTTATGCTCAACCATTCCAGATGGATAACAAGAGTTGCATAGGAAAAGAAAAAAGTGTATTTTAACAGAATTGATTAATCCAATAATCTCTGTTCTTTGTTGACTGCAGAATCACAGAATCAATTAGGTTGGAAAAGACTCCTGAGATCATCAAGTCCAACCTATTTTTTGCAGTCCACTCTGTTTTTCCTTTGTTTTCAGGGAATACGCCAAGAGACTTTGTATCTATGAATTTATATACCTTTTCTTTTAAATGAATTGTGAGTGAGTGTACTAAGAAAGATTTGCATTAATACTACTCAAGCAAGAGTATTGTATTGTGTTGTATTGTCTTGTACAATATTACTATCTGTAAGGATACACAACAACAGCATTTGTCATCAAAGTCAGCATTTACTGGTATTAAATGGAACTGCTTTTCTCACTATAAAATAAGTCCTATAATCTCCAGAACCCACAGTCCATTTGCATAGTTCTCCCAGGGAAGTTTACTTCTGGAAATAATCAACAACAGGATAGTAATTTTTAGTTAAAACAGTTAATTTTCTTATGGAATGTCAGTGCAAAAGAGACAACTATATCACGTTACCAAAATTCCCCATTTTCAGCATGATTTCTCCCACTTCTCTGATGTGTTCTGACAGGAAGTGGTCTGGCTCCATCTGTTCTATAGGATTTCCATGGATAGCTGAAAATAACAGTCAGATCTCCCTTTGGAGTTATTTTCTAGGACCTATCACACGCAGATTCTACTTGTACAGCATGTACTCCAGGGCCCTGTCTCAGTGGCTGCTGTTGTGCACACTCTGTGTATCAATCTGTCTTGTATTGGCAAGTCCAAACACGGATCCAGAAGTTCAGGTGTGGGTCCACAAATGCTGCATGTTAGGTAAGGCACTCCCTGAACTCCTTGGATCTGCTGACTACTCTTTGCAATATAATATATGGTTGGTCCCCTAAGGTCAGTAAATATATCTCCCAATGTTTTTATTGTCTGACTTGAGAACTCAGCGACATGATTTGTGGAAAGGTTAAGAGTGGAGCTTGAAACCAAACAGTTCAAAGGCATTATTTTGCACAGAAAGATGAAATAAATGTAAAACTGTTTTTTGAGGTCTCTATGTGTCCATTTATCAGCTGTAAAATAGTACCACTCCACCTCTCAGGGATGCTGCAAAAATAAATTAATTAATGTTTATGATACACTCACATTCCCCAGAGGAAAAGCTCACAAAAATGTCTTTAAAGAAACATTTTCTTAGTGTCCAGAAGTGAAAAATTTTGAATAGATATAAAATATATTGTAAAAACTGCTTGGTAACTGAACCATACAACTTGGGTACTGAATAAGCAAATTAAAAGTACATGGTTTTACTATATTTCTATGAAAAATTTTCTTTTATCTAGAATGCATTACACCTTGCCCTGTCACTATTTGGTCTTATAAAAAGTCGCTTTTTATCTTTCTTCTGGTTTTCTTCAGGCATTGGAAGGCCAAAATTACGTCCACCCTAAACCTTCTCTTTTCCAGGCTGAACAATTACAATTCTCTTCTCCTTTCCTCATAGGAGAGATGCTCCATTCATCTAATTACCTTGTAAACTTCCTCTGGACTTGCTCCAACAGGTCAATATTCTTCCAGGGACAGAACGGGATGTAGCTCCCCAGGTGAGGTCTCACAGGAGCAGAGCAGAGGGGCAGCATCCCGTCCCTCACCCTGCTGGCTACACTGCTTTGGATGCAGGATATCCTGCTGGAATACCATTGGCTTTCTTTACAATTGTGTGTGCCCAGTGCGAGGGCACAAAAATATTTTGTTGTTTCAGTTTTTTTAAATTTGATAATTGATTTTAGAAGTATTCATCATCAGTATGTCAGTGTTGTTTCATATTGGAATATGAAATATTCAATTCAAAAGTATTCAAAAAGCTTAAACTGTTGCCCTAGGATCTTGCTGTGGTACAGTCCTGTGCTCACCTCAGAAAACTACTTCATCAGCTGTTGTAAAAGCCAACTGCTTTCTAAATGGCAGTAGTATAAATAGAATGTTAAACAAGAGAATCAAGCAAATTAACAAGACTGGGAAAAATGTTACCAATACATCTAATCTAAACTTACAAATCTAAAATTAAAAAAATATAAAACTAATTTATGACTGTGCTGTAGTTGCTTAAAGTATATTTTCTAGCATGCCAGGAGATATTCCTCTGATTTATCCTTCTGTGCAAAACTTCAACTGCTTTAAAGAAAAGAATCGTTAAGGCAACTTCTGATCTGTAACTATGTTGAGAAAAATCTTTCCTGAATGGACAGTCCATATATTCTTGCCAGTCCATACAGCTGTTGATGCATGTCATTACTGTCAATACTATTTAATAAACTATAGGTCAGATAAGGGATAGTGTTACAGATAATTCATCCCACTTTGATTTAGTAGTAATGTTGATGTGAGCAGAAAATTATCAAGGACTATCCAGACAATAGAATGCTCATTGTCCATTTTATTTTTTTTTCAGTTATGGCATTCGTGTGTCACCTGAGAATATGAAGTTAGTAGTCATTGTGACCTGGTGGGACACAAAAAAAGAATGAAAATGTTTACTGTGTTTTCTCTCAGAGCACAAAATCTGAGTAACTAGGGACTCATTACAGACCCAGACTCATACTGTGCTTGGCTCCGATTGCATATTAGAGTTTCTTAGGTCTTGGAAGAGACCTAAGAAATGAATACACAATAATGTGAAATTATTTTCTTTCAGTCTTATATGCTAACAGTGTTTCAATTTCCACACAATATTTAAATAAACAGAACTCCTTTTCAAGAAGTATCAGAGGGATTTTAAAGTTTAATAAGCAGATGGTTTAGGATATCCTTGGTCAATAGTGATTCACACCATACTGAATATATTTCCATCCTCTTATTCTTCCTGAAAGGAAAAAAATTAGTTGTCTTAAGAAATTATATCTGGAATATGACTGTCATTCTAAACAATGGATTATTTCTCTCTAATCCTGGTTGAAAACTCTTGGAAGGGTTCCAACACAGCACTTCACATTTGAACACTGATTATAACTGAAAACTATATAATAGCTAGTTGCCTGTCATTGATATCTATGAATCTTTTTCTTAGACACATCAGTCTTGCCTTGCATTTAGTGCATAATGTTAGCCAGTATCTCAGTTATCTAACCTAGGTGAGAGGACACCTAAGAGTTAAATGCTCCAGTCTTGAGTCCATCTCATCCTTGTCTGGCATTATATACATTAGATATTAGGTATTAGAATTGGATACTCATATCTGTTTTCTTGTTTTGTGTTTTTCTGCCTTACATCTATCTTCTCAGGTTTTTTTTTCCCCTTCCACCCCCCCCCCCCCTTTAAGAATTCCATTGAAGTTATAGAGTTGAATCTCCTTTTTTATAATTAAATATTTTTTCTCTGTGGAAGAAACTGTACTCTGAATCAAGCCAAAATCCTGTTTGCCCAATCTTGGAAAAAATTCGAGCTGTGCAAATCCGGCAGTTTCATTCTGTTTCCAATAGCTTGAGGCTTTTAGTCACACACCCTTTTCTTAGCCATTCCATTGACCTGCTCCGTATGCCCTAATATTCCCTCTTGGCAGTGTTTGCCATATTTGCAGGCATTTTATATCACCCAAATGCATAAAGAAGCTCAAGGGAATTGAACAATCATGTCCTGAGGGGTTACTGTGTTTCTGTGTATAAAGACAGCAGGATTTCTCCTAAGCAAAGAAGATTATTCATCTTCTAGAATGAATTTGAAAAATAAGTCTGCAGAAACTGAATGTTAGAATTTTGACTAAAATTCAGTTGAATACTCGTTATTAGCCAATGGTGAAGCCAAAGAGTCTGAGTAACTACAGGCAGAAAATGAAAGAATATTCATAGGACACTTAAGCTTAAATACATGCAAACATTCTTTGTGACTGAGGATCTATTTTTGGGAGATTTTGCATTAATAACAAAAGTATAAGCATGTATTTTTACCAGCAGAGATTTACCTGCCCTGATTCTGATGAGACAACCAGCCATTTAGGAAACAGTTCTTCATGGGACCGACATTAGAATGTTCTGTAGGAAAGTGAGCCCTCCGTTCTGAATTTCATAGCACACTAAAATGAATGATGAATCCACAGTCTCTGGTCTCTGGAATTTTTTTGTTTCTGACATCTTTAGTATTTCCTGTGGCTTAATGTTATATCTAAAATGTTATATCTAAAAACAATGTGACTTTACAGCAGACTCCAAAATATTCCTTTGGCAGGATCAATTGGCCTTGCATACACTGAACTTGTGAGCATTTGTTCAAGAGCCTTCTTCTCAAATAAGGAACAAACCCCTCCAGCTGCAGGTCACTCAAAGCTAAAAAAAGATCCCAGAGAAAAGACAAGCCAGCAGGCCTATCAGCAGTTTAATTCCCCAAGAGGGCACCAGGGGCCATTACATGGCCATTAGCATAGCCAGCTCTGGAGTCGCAGACAGAACAGAGGCAGCCAAGCAGCCAGCCAAGAAATCAGCCAAGGGCTTTGCAACAGACACAGATGTTGCTGCTAAAAAATTTATTTTAGACCTTGGCATCTGAGTCCTTTATCTGTCAATTCTGTGTCCTGGATAAGGCCCCAGCTGTTAAGTTTGTTGATGAAAGGAGAAGAAGGGAAAAATCTGAGCTGCATTTAGATGACCAGCAATTTGATTCCATCTGAAGTATTTCTCTTAAAAGGTTGATGTCTCTTAATAGACATCTTCTAATCTTTTCCTGCAAAATTTTCAAAAATTTCCTGCAAATTAGTTGTTAAAGTTCTTACTTTGAACCTTAACATCTAACTTGTATTTCTTACTGGGTTCAAAAATAGTCAATGGCAAACTATTCTCTCTCACAGGGAGAGGGTTGGTCCTATAGACAAGAGACTCCACAGTGGAATGGGCATCATGGATTAATGGCCTTTAATATGGCTGTCTCTCAAATGATATGAGAATACTTTCACCTCCAAGAATGACAGAAGTTTTTTTTTATTTTTTTACCCTTCAAATGTTCCACAATTTGATAAATGATCTAGTATCCTCAAGGAGAATGCCAGTTTTATAAGTTTTCTCTGCATTTCTTTTAATTTCCAAAGACCTGCTATTTTTACCTACAGTCAAGATCTGTGTGATTTGAAAGCTCTGGTACGTATTCTTGCCTTAGTTTTCTTTCCCTACAACACTTCAATCAGTGAACTCTTGTTCTCCTACCATATGTAGTAATCAATATTTTATTTAAATAATACATTATATTGTTAATTTTTACCAGATAATGAAAAAAAGTAGCAGTAAAGCACATCTATTCTTTAAAGTACTGTTTATTATTATCATATAAGAATACAGGCAGATAGTAACAGATACAATTGTGCATTATAATATATTATCATGGGACAGCTCAGGCAAGACAATTTGTTTTTAGACAAAACATAACCTTTTGTATCCACCTACAGTAAAAAAAATTATCTGTTTAGAAATGTTACAAGGAGGCTATGGGTTTTTTCCTTTCTTCCACCAGCTTTTGTTTTGCAAAAATGAACAAGAATTTCCAGTTTAAATTCTTTTTTTACCTCAACCATCATTTTCTGTTAAAATCTGTCTTTTTTTTTTCTTCCCTAGCTGTCCCGTCAATACAGCTAGACCAAATTTCTTCACTTTCATTAACAAATAACTTAGTGCACTTTGACCCTTTTTAGGTTGTATCCAGCTGCTCTTTCTTATCTTTTAGAGACAAACCCTGAGGGCTTGAGGCCAACTGCTCCATTCTGCTTAGGTTAATGCTGTTGTCATAAAATCCTGCACTGTTTTGTCATTTAGTCTGCTCTTAATCAGTCTACTTGAGACTGTGTTGGGTACCCAGAAAGCATATGACAGAGTGTAACACCACAAACCTCTAGGCAGTTATAATGATCTGAAAGAGCAAATTCAAGAGCAGACAGCAATTTCTCTTTGGTGTATGAGAATAAACCCCTGATTTGGTTGATTAATTAAGATTAAATGACTCCTCTCCTCTTCCTTTACAAGAAAGAGGCTAGTTATTATTACTCACCAAAACTCATAATTTTTTTCAGGTCAATGCCTTTGGCATCAGCCTGATATTTTTAGCAGAATCCTTCCTTCCTTCCTTCCTTCCTTCCTTCCTTCCTTCCTTCCTTCCTTCCTTCCTTCCTTCCTTCCTTCCTTCCTTCCTTCCTTCCTTCCTTCCTTCCTTCCTTCCTTCCTTCCTTCCTTCCTTCCTTCCTTCCTTCCTTCCTTCCTTCCTTCCTTCCTTCCTTCCTTCCTTCCTTCCTTCCTTCCTTCCTTCCTTCCTTCCTTCCTTCCTTCCTTCCTTCCTTCCTTCCTTCCTTCCTTCCTTCCTTCCTTCCTTCCTTCCTTCCTTCCTTCCTTCCTTCCTTCCTTCCTTCCTTCCTTCCTTCCTTCCTTCCTTCCTTCCTTCCTTCCTTCCTTCCTTCCTTCCTTCCCTCCCTCCCTCCCTCCCTCCCTCTCTCTTTCTCCCTCATTCTCCCCCCACACCAACATTCCTCCCTCCCTCTCCCATTACCCAAAGATTTGAACTACTTTTGCACTATAACACAATGCCAAAAAGGAGAAAAAATGGGAAAACAAACAAACAAAAAAACAACAAGAAGAAATAATTTACCTATTGAAACAGTCTCCTAGAAAAGGCAGTTTTGATTAACTTAATTCAAGGTAAAGCAAGAACTGAATTGAATTGATCTAATCCACTTCCCAAACAGTTCTTCCAGCTGGTAGGCTATCATATAAAAAATGAGAAACAGTATAATTACTGGTTGTGCTTTCTGAAGGTAAATAATTTGTCAGTTGTTAAAAAAAAAATGTACATAACTACTCTGGTTAGGGTATTTATGCCTGAAGTCAGTTACCAGGTCACTATTCTAAAACCTTGAGCAAATCATCAAGCCCAGAGGACTGTTTTCTTTGAGGTTCTCTTTCTTTCACATTTCTTATTTTCCTCTAAGTAGCTGCCTGTGCTGAATGTACCTTCAAGGATTTTGTTATGCATACAAGCACCAGATGTCTTTCATCCAGTCAAAAAAATCCTAAAGCTCCTTATTTACTTTTTACAGAAATGTGACTCTAAAATGACTTATATGCGTTTCACTCAGAAACAGCAACATTCCCCTGCCCTGCCCCTGCTTCCCTAAGCCCCCCAAAAAATAAACCAAACCAAATCCTAACAGCTAAATTATCTGTTGAAAAAGCTGCATCCTTTATTTATTGTGTTAAGTTTTGCAGTTGCCATTTTTGATGCCAGTTCTGATATTTAGGCACTGACTAGCTTGCTCACACTATAGGGTGTTTGCTCTGCTGTGTGCCCAGTGAACCCTGCAAAGTACAGATTCCAGCTGTGTCCCAGTTATGGGGCAGAGGTACCACATTGTTGCCTGCAGTACCGGTCTTCAGAAATTCAGGGAAGAATTTACTAGAATGACAACTTTTTCTAGGCCATTATTTCTTTGTTTCCCTCTCAAAGAGTGAGGGCACCTGAAGAGGAACCGGAAAAAAACAGATTCAGACATAGCTCAGTTGTGAATTCACCCATGCGCAGGGAAGCAAACATGAAAAGCATCTGTCAACACTGTAAACATGAAGGACAACACAGAAACTTTGTCTGCCCCCAAATTTCTCTGGAGGAAAATCAATCAATATGAAAAATGGAAGCCTGGATAAATAGGATAGTGGCAGGAAAACACTAGTGGATAAGAAACGGAGTTGTCACTGCACCTGTCACTGCACAGATTTAAATCTAGACTTTTTAGATCCTGAGCAATTTCTCCCTGTGAAAAAGAGGAAATATGACAATGTGAATTAGTTGTGCTTCTTTAGAAAGCATAGTGTTTGTCTCTTTAGAATATTGTTCTGGTTTCTTTTCCTAATGTTTAACGTCAGAGTGCAATAGTGGGAGAGTCAAAGTGACTCCTCAGCTCTGTGAACAATACATTTACTGTGAGCATCTCCCCCATG
Source organism: Melospiza melodia melodia (assembly GCF_035770615.1). Classification (NCBI taxonomy): domain Eukaryota; kingdom Metazoa; phylum Chordata; class Aves; order Passeriformes; family Passerellidae; genus Melospiza; species Melospiza melodia. The sequence continues at coordinate 97,761,409 of NC_086195.1, read as the reverse complement.
AGAGTTTAACAGAAGAGGAAACAGATTTGATGAGAAGACTTTGAGATCAATTCTACAGTACAACCAGCTACAAGGCAATGTGAATAGGAAACATTTTTTACAATTTCAACTGCCAGGGAAGAAAAATTATTCTGCTGAAGTAGAGAAATGTAGGCAAGACAGACAACTGTTTGCCAGTGTGAACAGACCATCCACATACAAAAATGACAGTGATAAATCAATTTGAAGAATATTCAGATTTAAAGATTCCAGTTTTTCATTTCCTTACCCAAAGTGGGGTAAATATGCTGAAATGAAATCTCAATCTATAAACTCCAGCAAGCAGATCAGGGACAAACCTAACTAGCATCTGAATAAAGCATTTTTTAAAAAATTCTGACTACTTTAGTAAGTGATGCTGATGAGTCAGCGAATTGCCCTGTCCTCTTTTAAGACTTCGTACAATACTCTTGAGTAAGTTCTCAGTTTTAAGAATATGTATATTCCTACTCCTACTAAGAAAAGCTTAATGTTTGTAAACATTCCTTATTTAAGTCAACTGCATGCTTGAGCGCTTTGCCATAAGTCGAACTTCATCTGAATATGTGTGTGGTATGAGCCAACAGATCCATATACTGATACTAAGCCACTGGAAATAACAAATCTTCAATAAAAATAGGTGCAGCTACAAAAAGCCATGCTGTATTTTGTGTAGGTCTAAGAATATAGCCCCTTACAGTCTGGAAGCTAATAGCTGCATACTTAATTTTGGTTTGAATTTCTGCCATGTCTTCTATTCAAACATTGTTTCACTTTCATTGTGGAAATATAACATGTGGAGGAAATAATTCTGAAATGAAATTTCCTCAGTATTTCCATTTTTCAGAAGATTTTGACAAACAAATTTATTTATTATGATGGGACAATATTTAATTATGCAATGAAATAAATATACATATCTATATAGGTAGTTCAAATGTATAAGCTAAATCTGTATTACCACTTCCCAGTCACTAGAAACCAATTCTCTATAATGTTCAATTGCAAGGACATTTCCTGGCATAGTTTTGCCTGGACTCAGGGTGGGGGATTCAGTCTGACTGGACACCAGAAATAAACCAAAGCCTCGCCCTCCTAAATTCAATAAGGGAGAAAAATTACAGTGAAAGACTTGTGGGTTGAGACAAGGACAGGGAGAGATCACTCACCAAGTACTGCCTTGCCTGGGCTTAAGGAATGTGGGATCCCTGCCACAGGAGACAGTCCTCCGCAAATGTCTCCAACATGAATCTTTCCTGCAGGCTGCAGTTCTCAAACTCCATGGGGTGAAGACCTTTAGGAACAGGCTGTTCCAGCATGATTCTCCATGGCATCACAAGTCTTGCCAGCAAACCTGCTCCAGCTTGGCTTTCTCCCTCCAAGGAGCCCTAGGTACTGCTAGGAGCATTCTCCACTATGGGCTTCCCATGGGATCACATTCTCCCCTGGGCATCCACCTGCTCCACCATGGGATCCTCCACAGGCTGCAGGTAGATCTCTGCACTTGGACCTCCACAGGCCCCAGAGGGACAGCCTGTTTCACCATGGGCTTCACCATGGGCTTCACCATGGGCTGCAGGGGAATCTCGGCTCCAGCGATTGGATCACATCCCCTCCTCCCTCTCAAATGACCTGGGTGCCTGCAGAGCTGTTTCTCTCATGAATTCTCACTCTTCTCTCAGGCTGTTGTTTGCTCTTTACACAGTAACTTTTCCTCCTTCTTAACTCTGATATCCCAGAGGTGTTACCACCATCACTGATGGGCTCAGCCTTAGCCAATGGTGGGTCCATCTTGGCACTGGCTGGCGTTGGCTCTGTTGAACACGGAGAAATCTTCAGTCAGCTTCTCACACAAGCTGCCCCTGCAGCCCCCCTGCCCACATCAAAACCTTCCCATACAAACCAAACACACCAAGTAACACTCTTCAGAATTACTTCCAAGTGTGCTCTGGGAGATACCATAGAAGAAGGAGAATTCTTAATTAGAATGTAGCCATGCTGCTTGGAGAGTAAGAGAATTTAATAATACGAATGCAAGCTGTTCTATGCCAGCTGGCCTCAACAGCAAACAACAGTCCTAGACATATTTAATTTACTAGCCTAAATGTAGCTTTTGTGCTCTTCCACAGTGTTCATGCAGAGTATATTCCTTAGCAAGGGATATATCCTTTTTATTTTTAATAAGGAAAAAGCCCCAGTGTTTAAGGACAACTGTATGATTTTGTAGAGCATAGAAATATCAATATACCTTTCCTCAAGTAAGATGATTCAATAACCATGAAAATGAGTACTAAGTACAGATGTCCCAAGTGAAGACTGGGGTTTTCTTGAGATTTCAACAGGATAATTATACATTTATTGAAACAGTTATTATTAATTTTTATGGGAAAATTTGTTCCATCATTTATTCTTAGTCTAATTAAAGTCTTAACAGTCTAATTAAAACACAAGAAAAAGCTATTATTGGTCTAATTACAATGAGAGCAATGTTCATAAATCATTGACAGAGGGAAGATATGGGCTTCCTAATATTTACCAGTTTTTTTCTGAGATTAGGCTTTTTACTGG